>NC_089850.1:12643255-12978255 GCF_036373705.1 Amia ocellicauda
TGTGAGATGTTTACCTTAATGGAAAGGATATAAATGATTGTTATACAAATTTATCTTAATAAACTTGAAAAACGTTCATGCTTAGGTAAAAAGCACATAGCTTGATCAATGTCTCCAGCCAGGATCAGCAAAGAACATCTCTGCACAGTTCAAGTAGACTTATTTAGCCAATTGAAATTATTTGAAGTTGCCCTCTCATTATCACAGACTGACATAGCAAAAATGCTTCGATTGAAAAGAAAAGGAAGGAAATTCCATCTGGCAATTACCAGATTTTTTTTAACAAGTCTTTTCCTATTGAATTGATACATTGTGAAAAGACAGAAAAATTGCAAATCATTTTAACAGGAATGGGGAACTATGATGTGATAGCCACCGCTGTCAAACCCTGAAGTTTGAGGTTAAATTTGGATCTCTCAACGTCAAATTGCACCAGTGAATTAGTCCAATGAGAAACTATTCAGTTGCAGTGAGAGATACCCCAGTGATGGCATATACTTTTAGAAAAGGACCGGACAGAGCTTCGCAGGGAAGTCGCATCAACCCCAGGTTCCTTCAGGCTCTTAAATTCAACAAGGTGGGACAAGAGTCTTAAAGCGGCACCTTAGCAATCGTCTGGCTCTGAACAAGTGCCACTAGCGCCTGGTCCTGGAGCGGAAAACCGATTCATTGGTTTGCATTCCTCATGTGCTCTTCAGGACCGGCATCAATAATGGACTTAACTGGTCTAATGACCACAGTGGTCTTCAAGTGTTTAGCAGCTGATGTTATCTAAAAAAAAAAACAAATGCACTGTGGCTCTCAAGGACCAGCACTGCACATCTCTGCTGCGATGCATTGTTTCTGCTCTGACCTGCACTGTATGCGATGTGTGCAAGGGCAGGAGTGAGAAGGAGATCACTGTGGAGGTTTCTAAGCACTTTGTAAATTGCTCTGAACATCTACAGACAGATCCAGACACAGCAGACAAAACACAAAATCAAAGAAGCATTACCTAAGCTATACTACATACATAGCTAAGAATGTGGTTTCTATACATTTGAATGTCAGTTTCTTTCTTGCAAGTTTGAAATACCACTGGTGCAGTTATATGCGAGTTAAATTAGACAAAGGCATTAGCAAACGAAACAGAAGCTAATTTATTACAGATTGGGCGCATATATTACCAATTACACTATTATATTGAAAACACGATATATGGCGCATCACCAAGGAGATCAAAGTTTGCACAACAGCATGCTTCTACATTGTGTGCCCATTAAAGAAAACTCAACACACCTTGCTCCAAAGCTGGGTGTGTTCAGGGAAAATGGCAATGGAAATTAATAGATAAAGTCTACTGAAGAGTGCAGCAAGACCAACTTGCTAGACCAAAGATTGGGCTCTGGTATCAATAGATGAGGATTCTTCGAGACAAACATTAAAGGGTGGTGTACAGAGTTTTCATGGAATGCAGTAGTCATTAATAGTCAAAGATGGGCAAAAAGACTGGATGGAAGGGGGCGGGAGGGTGTGAAATATCTCCACCTCCAAACTGTAATATATTAAACTTATACATTTCAAAAAGGAGTTCAACAATCCAAGTTTTAAATTGGCTTAAACACTAAACAAAAACAACTGTAAATCCCAGGGATCTCCATTTAGTCGTTGGAATTTTCTCACCCACACCTTTTATAATTTCCTACTTCATGGATTTCCAAGTCTTTTTCTTCCTCATTAAAACCAGTATAGTATTAATTGCCAATGCACAACGATCACAAACTAGAAGGAATAAAATAAATAAAAATATACCGCTTTGTGACACAAATTGGTCTGAAGTGATCATTCAGATAAGAACACGCACTTTGTAACAAAAGCCTGTGTTACAAGCTATAAATGAAACCCTATTATAAAATGAGGTAAAAACCTATTAAATAATTTTATTTGTCTTTTTACTAACTGTGCTCCACATCTAGGTAATGGACAAACACTTAATATGCCGTTTTCACAAGCAAACAACATAGGCTTTAACTCCAAAGAGAATACTGAATTCTTTATTTTGTAAATGTATCATCTGTGGCAATATAAATGGGTTTCAATACCTTGCAATAGCAGCATCCTTTAGACCAATGATTTGGTAATGCTGACCATTCCAGTAGGTCCACTTCTTAAATGGATGGCTAATTCAAATTCTTTCCCTCAGTTCCTAAAACAAGGTCGCTGACATTTGCTTCACAAAAGGGAGACGCAACGAAGGCACTCTAGCAGGCGAAATTAGGTTGTCAGAATTTACAATGCCAATGAATTTTAATCTGAGTACTGAACTACAGAAAATGGATAAGGTAATTACTGTACTTTTCAGGACTATAAGGCCATAAATTAAAATCTCCAACAACTTCTCAAGTGACAACTCATCTAATCAGGAGGACAATCAAGGAGAGGCCTCCGTGTTTACTGATTGCACTAATCAAAAATCGCTTTTCAAACACAGCTAATTGGAAAGTTTACCCACAGAAATGAAAGGCAGACGTACATAAGATACCATTCTGATTTGCAGAAACCAAATATCCCATTTGCATTGAGTGCCACCAGAATGCACTTGACTCCCACAAGTTATCAGCAACCAGACAATTATTCATCAACTGCAAATTGGCACATCAAAGTCAAATCAGAGAATTATGGTTGGAAACACCCCAAGCCAAGACTCATGAAGAAGGCAGCCTTTGATTGACCGCATTGCCCTTCCACAATCGTGAACGCACATTACCATACTGAATTCCCCACACACATGTCCTCGGACCAGGCAAGTGTTAAGCTCAGGCACAGAATGCTTCGTGACACTAACGGTAATCATGGTTCAGATTACAGCCTAAATAAACATTTAACACCTGCAAACAATAGGAGTTGGAGGTGTGCGTCGAACTTCAGCGCACTGAGCCATTTATACTGGAAATCCCTTGGCATTTTTTTTTTTTTTTTTTTTTTTAACCGATGCTAAAGATGAATACATTAGCAAATAAGGAGATTGATAGAACAACACCTGGTTGTCCCAAAGGCATCATCACTACAAAACTGTTTTCAGAATCCCCTGAATATGCCACACTTGTACAAGACCAAGGATGACATCCAAGTGATGATAAAAGCAGACCATGAAGAAACATGCAAGCAATACCCCACCCCCCCACCAAAATAAAGTGTATTTCTTTGACTCACTGGGGAATGGTTGCTGTGGTGGTAGTTGTGCGTGGTGGGACTGACGGTGAGCATTGCCTTGTTGGTAACTTCCAGGTGGCGGAGCATTGCTGTAATAGCCATCTCTCTGACGATCCCTGGGCATATTGTGGCTGAGAGAAAAGGGGTGGGAACAACAAAAAACACAAGGACAATCAGAAAGATTAATGTGGTGACCTGAAAGAATCAAGAATCAAATCCCACTTTTTGAGGAAGTCAACATTTTTAATGAATCCTTCCTATTAGTGCTGTGCGGTATACCATAAAAAACTATATACGTATTAATTTAAGACCGTTTGGACTTTTACCATACCTTCATAAATCGGTATTTTAAATTTTTCTATGCTAAATTGATTTATTTACTAATTACTGTGTCATTCAGTCACAGCATTCATTTACCAATAAACTTGATCGCGTTCACGTATCCCACAACTTGCTGCGCCGGCTGCTTGAGACTGTGCTGTCTGACACGAAACGCATCTGACCAAACATCAGTTGGATCCTACAGATCTGCACAGAACTGTACAAATCTACGCTACAAGAATGCAACCACTTTTCATCACAAACCCTGCAGAAATTGCATGACTTAATTTATTATATTTACATTTTAGATTTAATTGGCAATTCTATTTTTTTAATCATTTATGTAACAACTTAATTATTGTGCATCATAGATTTACATTATATTTTTAAAAAGAACTGATGTAATTATTGAATAAATCATTGACAATGCTAAAGTGTCATTCTAGGATTCTATATCTATGGTTTTGACAGTGCTGTTCACAGCTTCATTGTGTAATGGAAGTTGACATTTGCCTCCGCTAACAAGGGGGCAGCAGTAGTTTTCATTCCGCTTAACACGTGCCTCTTGATTTCTGCATAATCTTTTGTCTTGCAGCCACAGCTCGCCTCCCGCAGCAGCTTCTCAGAACTGTGCTGCTCTGCGCGATTCTGCGCAGATTTATGTGGGCGGGGCTTAGTGGCGTCATACAGAAACACTCCAAGAACACACATCTCTCTGCGCTTCTCGAACGCGACCCTTGTTTTGGAATGAATGCTGCCTCAGCCAACTATCGAAAATAAATTCCATGTGTATTGCGTGTTGACAGACAAACAAACGTGATCAATGCACAATGAATGAAGATGAGATGGAGAAGAGTAGTGTGGGTGAAACTTCAAAGCAAAGTGACCGCAGCGAATCTGTCCTGAAGAAAGGTGCATCTTTGACAGTGTGGACATGATTTGGTTTCAAGACAACTGACACAGAACAGGGAATAAATAATTCAATGTCAGTTGTGTCCTATTATTTTTGCTTTATGAACAGTATAAAATGGCCATTAAAAAATACCATCATAAATGTGAAAAATACTGTGATACTCTATTGTGGGATAGATAGATAATAGATAAGACATCTATTAAAACCAAGATAATTTGGAATTAAAATGTACCAAGTACTGGAATTCAGAGCTTGCCATCATTTAGGTGAGCCGTTGTAATGACCAGGTGTTTGGAATTTAACCCAATTGAGCATGTCTATTAAATGAGTGTCTGTTATGACAATCTTCCATGCCAGTTCATTACATGAGTGACAGTTAAGAGTTGTTTAGGCTCAAGAGAGCAACAGTTTAATGAACAAGGTGAAGACACATTCAATAGAATCCTTCTTGCTGAATGTACTGGCTATCATACAGCTAACACATTTCTGAAATCAAGTACTGAATTAAAAACAAAAAGCTTAAAAAATTATTCTAAGTAATTAAAAGATTGTTTACAATGAAAACCAGGAGACAAGGGTCACAAGATCAGTACTGGGAAACCATGTTTCTTAGGAATCAATGGCTCTGCTGAAATGGAACAAAATGTAATGTATCCACAATTACCCCCTATTCACACTGGGTTAGTTTCAAACAAACTCCGTTCAGTTTGTTTACTTTGAGACAATGTATCAGTGTGCTCACTGTTCACACTTATGTAAAAAAAGTGCTCAGTTCGTTTGGAAACTCGGGTTCGTTTTCATGGTTCACTTGTGTTCATATTGCAATAATCAAGTGAGGTCAGTTTGTTTTGTATTGATAAAACTGGATATTTACATTTTACATGATTAATGCATACAAGAAATGGCAGCATAACACGTACAATAAATATGAAGGTAAAACTAACTATATACATAACTACACCTACATTTGTAAAATGTATTATGCCTTTAACTGCACTGTATTACTGCACTTTGTATTGCTCATATTTTGTTAGTTGTATTTACTTGTATTGTATTCCATTTAGACAAAATGACAAATACCTTGGTGTAACACCCTTCATAAATATACCACAATATCCAATTGTGTTAAGATTACTGATGTTACCATTAACAATAAGTAAATGAATAAATAGCGCATGTGCATGTTGTTATCTTTACTCCCTGGTACTGCTGTACATTCAAAAATAAACATTATTTATTTGCAGATGGGTGAAATATGGAGTTTGTTTCCTGATTGCAAAAGAACCAAGATCGTCCAGTATTCACATTCAAGATTTCAAGCGAATCGAACTCAGTCCTTTTGACAAACGGACCAAGATCACATCTTTCTGTGGACTCAGTTCGGTTCGTTTGTCAAACGAAATCTATTAATGCTTTCCCACAAACCGTACTGAATACGAAACAAACCTCTAGTGTGAGCCCTTAATCTTCACTAGGTAGGGTTGCTTGTGTTTGAAATGGCCAAAGAAAAGTAAATTAAGTCTTATATCATGTGAAAAACACAAAGCATCAGTTTGCCCACTAACAAAGAAATGATCAGTCTATAATTTTAATGGTAGGTGTATTTTAACATTGACAGAATAACAACAAAAAAATCCAGAAAAACGCATTTCAAAAAAGTTAGAAATTGATTTGCATGTTAATGAGGGAAATAAGTATTTGATCCCCTATCAATCAGCAAGATTTCTGGCTCCCAGGTGTCTTTTATACAGGTAACGAGCTGAGATTAGGAGCACTCTCTTAAAGGGAGAGCTCCTAATCTCAGCTCGTTACCTGTATAAAAGACACCTGTCCACAGAAGCAATTAATCAATCAGATTCCAAACTCTTCACCATGGCCAAGACCAAAGAGCTGTCCAAGGATGTCAGGGACAAGATTGTAGACCTACACAAGGCTGGAATGGGCTACCAGACCATCGCCAAGCAGCTTGGTGAGAAGGTGACAACAGTTGGTGCGATTATTCGCAAATGGAAGAAACACAAAATAACTGTCAGTCTCCCTCGGTCTGGGGCTCCATGCAAGATCTCACCTCGTGGAGTTTCAATGATCATGAGAACGGTGAGGAATCAGCCCAGAACTACACGGGAGGATCTTGTTAATGATCTCAAGGCAGCTGGGACCATAGTCACCAAGAAAACAATTGGTAACACACTACGCCGTGAAGGACTGAAATCCTGCAGCGCCCGCAAGGTCCCCCTGCTCAAGAAAGCACATGTACAGGCCCGTCTGAAGTTTGCCAATGAACATCTGAATGATTCAGAGGAGAACAGGGTGAAAGTGTTGTGGTCAGATGAGACCAAAATCGAGCTCTTTGGCATCAACTCAACTCGCCGTGTTTGGAGGAGGAGGAATGACCCCAAGAACACCATCCCCACCGTCAAACATGGAGGTGGAAACATTATGCTTTGGGGATGTTTTTCTGCTAAGGGGACAGGACAACTGCACCGCATCAAAGGGACGATGGACGGGGCCATGTACCGTCAAATCTTGGGTGAGAACCTCCTTCCCTCAGCAAGGCCATTGAAAATGGGTCGTGGATGGGTAATTCCAGCATGACAATGACCCAAAACACACAGCCAAGGCAACAAAGGAGTGGCTCAAGAAGAAGCACATTAAGGTCCTGGAGTGGCCTAGCCAGTCTCCAGACCTTAATCCCATAGAAAATCTGTGGAGGGAGCTGAAGGTTCGAGTTGCCAAACGTCAGCCTCGCAACCTTAATGACTTGGAGAGGATCTGCAAAGAGGAGTGGGACAAAATCCCTCCTGAGATGTGTGCAAACCTGGTGGCCAACTACAAGAAACGTCTGACCTCTGTGATTGCCAACAAGGGTTTTTCCACCAAGTACTAAGTCGAAGGAGTCAAATACTTATTTCCCTCATTAACATGCAAATCAATTTATAACTTTTTTGAAATGCGTTTTTCTGGATTTTTTTGTTGTTATTCTGTCTCTCACTGTTAAAATACACCTACCATTAAAATTATAGACTGATCATTTCTTTGTCAGTGGGCAAACGTACAAAATCAGCAGCGGATCAAATACTTCTTTCCCTCACTTTAGATGCTAGTGGTTTATCTGCTGTAACTGAGTTATAGTAGCCGTGTATGTATGTCAGCAGATAAACCACTAGCATCTAATTGTCCTAAACAATATATATATATTTTTTTCATGTATATAGTTACAGCTAGTATAAGTCAGTTACAGCAGATCCTGAACTATACCATGCTTAGACATGGGGAGCTGTGTTACACTAAAATGTTTTTATTCCCCCACTAAGATGCGTTTAATTTTTATGCACGTGATTTATAATAAGTTAAATGTTGTGTTCAGCTGTTCAAACTGCACAGAATTACATTTCTTACACAATAAGAGACATTTCCTTCATAAGACAAAATTATAAAATAGCAAATGGAGGAAATGACAAAGTTATTCAGAACACCACCCAACATCTTTTTCAGATATAGCCTTTTCAGTATTAACAAATATTTGCAGAGAAAGGCACTGAAAAACAGTAAAATGCAAAATATAAATCTGGTCACCGACTTTAAACTGTTCTGTGCGAAGAAGTTAATTTTGCTCTCTGTATTGCGTGTAATGTCATGCCTATAGATGCATACCTTAATGTCCTAAATGCAGACTGATCCAAGTGTGCTTGTTGTCTGTTTGAATTAAACCCAAGCTGTGGCCTCCAAGGACCTCGATTGGACTTCTCCCAGTCGCCTGGTTTGAGAACTTTTGTGGGTACTCTAAAGGGAGCAGGGAAACAATTAAAAATTACCTTCATTTTCTCAACTCCAATGTACACATGTAATCTCTCAAAAAAGAGGCTTTTTTTTTTAACCAGCGCTTTACTTATGGTTATAAAAATCCCAAGTAAAAATGTACTCACTTTGCTCCCTTGAGGACGACAGCCTTGAACACAAAACCTTCTGAATATTGTGGATCCTTGAATTTTATTCTGTAAAGATAATGGTTTCAACATAATTAATAGCCAACACAGAAATACATTTCAGAAAGATTTTAAATTTGATAGGTATTTAGATTCAGTTCTAAGGGGAAAAAAATATCAAGGACTTTCCAATCCCTTGGAAATAAAAGGATTTTTACCCACTGGAGCTTAAACATTAAACTAAAGGGTGCATGTATGGGTCTATAAGAACCCACATGTAAACTGCCAAAGTTATCGCCACGTGTACTTTTATAATGTAAAAGCACAGAAGAGAGCATTTTATCAAAGTACAGGTGTAACTGAATGGAAACACCGAATAAACCTTAATCAAATGAATGGAGGACAGGGCATTTGAATTGTCGGCAGGAGTAGGAGCTCACTGACAGCATGGGAAGCATCTCTGTATTACATTACATCAACACATGTAAGTGGTTGTAACCTTTCAATAGCTAAGGCAAGCCAAGCATTGGAATTAGGACACAGTTTCCTTACCCAATTGCACCGTTTTGAACGATATCTCGCAACATTGGAATGGGCGACGGTAGTGGCCTAAATGGGGAAAAAATGACAAGGCCAAGAATATTACCATCACCTTTACATTTAAACCACATTCATCATTAGAGAAACAAGTTTAAATTTTATACAAAATTCATCCATAAAATAAACTGATTCCTTACTTGTCTGGAAGAACTGGGTCTTCATCCAAGCTTAATGAACCTTTGATCCCATGACACAGCTCTGGAACCATGTCGACACACTGGAGGAGAAAAGACAACACGAGCAAAAATGTAAAGGCATCTCAATACCAAGCACCATACACATTTAAATATATATCTATATTTTTAATGGATCTCTCTTTACCTCACTTGAGCTGGCCCTGTATAGCTCCATTATGAAATCACAAAGGGGATGGTGCTTTCCAACAAACAGCATATCACTACCCAGACTGTTCCTTTTAACTGGAAAGAAAGTTCAATAGCAGTGACCACAGCAACATTGAAACACTCAAAGAATAAAATGTCACTTTTGTCAGTCACTCATCTCTTGTTAAAGTTGATGACTAGAGCTCTCAGACATTATTACATCAAGGTTACTTCACAACATTTTTCTCAGATGATGCAACTCCAAAATAAATAAATACAAATAAATAAATAATAAAAACGAAAAAGACTTAAAACTGGTGCCAAAGCAGTTCAAGGTTTTTTTTTTTTTTTTTTTTTTTTTTTTTTTTTTTTTAAATGGTACTACTTTCATTAAGCATCATTCAATTTATAACCATTAAATCATTCCCCAAGCAAAAGGACTTGGCTGTGCAACACAAAATCAATAGCAACATCTATTCAAGATGGTTCTTTTGAGATTTGGATGTATGTATAAAACAAGCGTGTTAATTCTGAAGACCTTAATGACTACAGACTCGACATCACGAAGGATCATAGCACTTACTTTCATCAGAAGTGAGGTCAGGGTAAACCTCTTCCAGGGCAGCTCTCAGCCGGCGCTCGTCGACAAACGGCAGCAGAGCAACACCTTCGCGCATTCAAGAAAAACATCAAACCAGGCACTGCAGCTCACAACACTCAGTGTGAAACGATTAATTTGATATATTTAATGCCATATACATCAACTGTCTGAAGGATAATTCTACAGATCTGCTTTACACCTGTAGGCAAGAAACAAGCAAGCTAATAAAAACGGACTGGTTTTGCCCACTGAAGTCTATTACCAACCTGAAAGAGTTATGAATGCAGAGGTTAGAAAATACACTAATGCTTCATGAATTGTTTTAAAATTTTAAAGAAAAATCACAAATGATTCTTCAAAAGGATTAACAAACTAAAAGTCAAATTTTAAATCATAATACGTGCAAGCTTCACTGTAAAAAATGCAGGGTCTAACATTTTTTAAAAGCCCCATCACAGAAGCACACAGTCAATTCTGCAGCAATAAAGATATGAGCAAAGGCCTACCTTGCCAAGCATATTTCTTCCCATTTAAATCTATAGCAAAGTCATCAGGATAGAAGTCAATGATGGAGGAGTTCTGTGGAAAACAATTATATTAGCTCAAAAGAACAGCAGTTTGGAGAGCTTAAAATACTGCTTTCAACTGAACTTATTGAATTCCACAAGGTTTTTAATTAGCACTTCAATACAGTTCATATAAAACATTGAAAAAGGACATTGTTAAAGCATATTTAAAACTGAGTGTTTAGAAGGAGGGGGAGATGATGAAATCCGACATATGTCTAACAAATTTTAAAAAATTCAACCTACTGGATCGGTCATAAGCGTTTGCCATGTTTTAGGTAAAAAGTTCCCACTGGCGGCAGGAAACACTCCCATTAGCTGCTCCAAGGGTTTAAACTGCAATTAAAAAAAAATATATATAAACAATTAGCAACTAAAATAGATTAAATTCATAACATGAACAATAATTTAAAAAAATAAATAATCAGGACTTACCGGCATCGTATCAGTTTCAAATTCAGTGAACAATCCCTTAAGGTCTTTGAAGTCTGATGCAAAAGGAGCATAATGGAAAGGAAAATACCACTTCCAAGACGCACAGCCCTGCAAATACAACAGATGTGCATAAACCCAACTTCCTCTCTCCCAGCTGAAGTACAAGTGTGTTAGTTTACACTCATTAAGTCTAACATATGTAGCAATTTTCAGGAGAAAACAAATGCAACCACTACATTAGACATTGCCTGTTGGATGCTCAGTTTAATCAAGATCTAAACAAAAGCTGACTGCTTTCGATGCATGGAAAATAAGTAGTTGATTTAGAGAAGTCAAATATAGTACAGAACACTTACATTTTAAAAAATATTTCTTTAGGGCATTTCCTTTCCTTTTTTTTTTATATACACGTGCACAAACATTATGAAAACCAAATCCGACAAATTTTCACATTTGCATTTCAGTAATGTAAAAAACAAAAATGCTTTCAGCTTCATATTTCAAAGCAGGCGAAGACTCCTAATATGGACCACAAGGTGCATACATTAATGATTCAGGTAAAAAAAAAAATGGCTGCCCTTATTTAAATGAGCCTTACTTTCAAAAGTATACATGCATAATATGGGGCTTCCAAGTCAACAGTTGAAATTTAACAATACAATTCGCTTCTTTAATAATGAATGGCAGTGGTGTAGGCAAAACAATCATTTTAAGTCTTGCTAGTAAATATACA
Source organism: Amia ocellicauda (assembly GCF_036373705.1). Taxonomy (NCBI): domain Eukaryota; kingdom Metazoa; phylum Chordata; class Actinopteri; order Amiiformes; family Amiidae; genus Amia; species Amia ocellicauda. Next base: position 12,654,866 of record NC_089850.1, read on the forward strand.
TGACCAGAGCCCTGTTCTGAAGCCTTGAGTTTTGCATTAACATTTTCCCATTCATGCTAATGGATGAACTTTATTCCCCTGGTAGGGAGAATTTAGCATGCTTTGCTCTCAGAGCACGAAGCTTGTTAATAACGATCAGTTCTACAATCCCCACTATGTCTTGACTAATCTCATCTTAATGTTAACATCTCTATTATCAACAGATTTAATTCACAGAGAGATTACTACAATATGGCTTTTTGTAGCCCAGATGGACCGCACAATGACTTGTACACAAACATTACTATTCCCTTGGCAGCCAGGGAAAAGAGCCAGTATTTTCTATGAGAATACCCTACGTGCAAAACTAAAATTGCCATGTAGAATATATAAATAATTAGGCATCTCAGATTCAGCTTTAAACATGTGGTAAGGACATGGTTTGTAAAGGAGGGGGGGCAGACATCCGAAAGTGGAAGACATCTTCTTCAACATGATTTTGTATGACGTGTGTTGCAAAAATTGCACTGGCAGATATCTGAATGCGTTACATCCCAGAAGTGACCTGTCTACATAAACTGTAGGCCTTCATGGTGAATACATTAAGTGGATCCCTAGAGATTGACTTCAATATCTCAGAACATAAGGTGTCAATATCATGCGTACACACAGAGTACAGAATAATTTCAAAAAGATGACTAGCTTTTTATTTTTCTTTCCAAAAGGCTAACATTTAAGGGCACATACTATTAATTAGAAAAACTGAATCTTGTAAATTTGTTATATATAAAATAAAATGTGCCTCATTCTTAATGCAAATAGCTGGAAGTATTTTTACTGTATAGATACTTCATCATGCTGCTCTGACCTTTAGTAGTTCTTAGACAGCTGAAATGTGAATTACAGTATAACACTTTCAGAGCAACTAAGGAATTGCCCCAGTAAGGTTGCCTCCCAATTTATTTCATGCCTTCATAAAATGTAACTGAAGTTGATTTTCCAAAGATAACAATTCTATTCAGTAATCACAATATGACTCAATATCTTATTTACCAATAGCATATAATATGTTAATTTAAATGCAATGGCTCAAAAGCAGTCACATTTTGTATATCGTTATCCTCCTTTGGCTTTAAATTTACTCAACAAAGCACTTGCTATTGCCTTTTAATAGCTTCAGGCAGTCCTCAGGGGGCACTCTGACCATTAATCCACACTGTCTTCAGTTCATGTCCTATTGGACTGAGGTCTGGAAACTGTGATCACCAATCAAGAACATGGATTTTATGTTGCCATGACCATTTGGCTGTACACTTGGATGAATGCTTCAGATTGTTATCGAACAAGCAGGCCATGTGCTACCAAGCCATGTTAGATGGAACCAGAAATGTTGGCTAAAAAATCCTAGTATACCACAAAATCCACACATCCCTCAATTCCACTAGGAAGGCACTAGGAAGATAGTATGGAACAGCCTGAAGGTAAACTGATGTCCAATAGCCCCATTTTCCACAGACAAGACAGGAGTTTCACTTCTTCACAAAATGTTCTGCCTGTGTGCACGTCGAGACTGCTTGAAAACAGGTTTCCATCCCACATGGGAGTCATTCTCTGCATTGTAGGTTTCTAGTTCGAGAGACTTCTTGCACAGAAATCAGTCATGGACACGAAAAGTCAAATGTATACTGAAGATGGAACAGCTTCATGAAGATCCCATTCATTATCCATGTGTTTGAATTATTTCCTTAAATCTCTTCTGAACAAACAGTTTGATAAAACTACTTTCGGAGTCTTGCTGTTCAACTAGCCTTGAACTTCATGATGGACTTAAAGCACTTACATTCAATAGATTTACAGGGTAGGAATAGAAATCTATTTAAGGTAGTAAGAAGTAGTGACTAGGTTAGATATTGTAATTTGGTCAAGGCCTTAGCGGTTTTTATATTAAATCACATTTGACTTAAAACAACAAAAACTATTATTTAGAGGATGGTTTCCACACTAAAGCATTTTTAACATGACAAAAACACAAACCTGGTAGTAGTATCTGAGAACCCAGCAAAGACCCTCAACGTAGGACTTGACAACTTTGCGACGAAAGGATTCATCCGAGACATCAACGTCAAACTTGGTTTTGTAGTAACGTTGCTTCCAGCCTTCCTCCCATAACCTTTTGTTGTTTTTTGGGAATGAAAACAACAAAAGAAATGCATCTCAAGAAGTACTACAGGTAAAAACATTTGTTTAATGCGTTTTTCTTCTCGACATAGACCTGCTTGTCTCTGCAGGTGAATATATAATTTAGTCCTCCATGTCAATATGGATATTCTGCAAGTAATTGTTGCATTCTAATGACAAGACCATGTAAAAAATATTTGAAAAGACAGCTAAACTGAATAGCTTACACAAAACAGCCAAAATCACACTAATAAATCTGATAAACTCAAAAGTTTAAAAAGATTCTGTAATATTCAAATTATGAACAGCAGCATTTACCACTGCAAGTGGTATGGGAAGTGAAATGAACAACTGAATGTGCAATCAACATTAAAAACATCCAATACTAAATAAAATGTATGAAATATTGAATACAAACAGCAAATATTAGATGTGAATATATATAAATGTAATTCCTTCATTTGCATTGAGTTTGTGGTCAGTTCTTTAGCTTCTTTAACGGATGGAAGACCTCCACATTTATATAGGATCAGTCACCCTAACTTAACCTTCTGAAATCACAAATAGTGATGTCATAATAAATGTGGAGACAAAAAGCAAGGATGCTGGATATGAAAGGCCATCACCAATAGCTCCTAGTTCGAGCCTAGGCACCAATACCAACTATGATTTATCCTGAACACTTAAATTTCCCTGCTTGCTCCGTCCTTCAAGTGAGAAAAAGCCCATTGTATGCGAGCGGGCAGGAGTACTTATTAATGCAAAGCTCAATACAATTTATTACTATTAACAATAATCATCCGAAAGACAGACTGTGGCAAAATGGTAAATGGCACGTTTTAACTTTTCAAGGCTGAAATACTACCCAACAAAAGTGCATGATCTTTACAATTCACCTCTGTTCAGCAGAATGAAATAACTAAAGAAATGACCCCGAAAAGGGATAGCGAAGAAAAAGCGTAAAAGGATAATTCAATTAGAGCTATGCCCATGCTTTCTTGACACATAAAAGCCTGAATATTCAAATTAATAGCATTAATCATTGCATCTACAAGTACATACACTCCTAACAGTGTCGTTTTTAGCTTAACACAGACGAGGTCTGACACTGTTAATTAGCAAAACAAAGGTTTGACTTTTCAAATGCACTAAAGCAGTTCTTTATTGTAGCAGAATCACAATAGAAAGCTATATACTTCAGCAGTAGGAAATGGTTATTAAATGCAGTAAAGAAACGTACATAAAAGATGGCAATTTAATCTGAAATAGATTTTTTTTTTTTTTTTTTTACCCTTTACAGGGTTTAAAAATTACACTACAGTAGTTTACATTGAACAGTTTATACATTACTGATTTGCTGCCTAAAGGAATGGATTTTGAAAAAAAAAGCTCTGGCAATACAGTAACATTCAGCTCACATAATCAAAAGATGAACAGTGTCTGTCTACCCAATCTACTACTTGGTCCCACAGGGAAAACCGACTTGTAACAGGAAAACCGGCATGAATACTAATTCAGCTACTTGGATTTAACAGCTTTGGCTGGCACATCTCATAGGAATTTGCAGAATATTCTGCCTTTCCACATTAATTACATGTAGATAAAAAAAAGATCACTGCAAAACATCTGAAGGCACTTGCTGCTTCAACTTAAATGCCATTAATTAGAATGCATCCCCACCTTGCATGTTAACAAACTGCTGTCAAACAACGTGACTTTACCTAACGTTATCCTCGGGTTCAGGTTCGCTGTCACTGTCCTCTGCTTTTCTCTTCACACCCTTGCCTTCGACGGCCTCACCGGATCCTGAGGGAGACTGGAGAGGTGGGTAATGTCAGTCATGGGAAAAACAAAACCTGAAATCCTCCAGACAGCTAACTAGATGCAGCAGGGCCCTGCAATGATTTGGTATTAATGCATAACGGGGGCATGCAGGGATGAGAAGAGAGCCCTCCTACTGAAATACAACATGTGAACAAAAAGGTGATCATTATCTTAAACGTTGACCACACATTAGATAACCAGCATGTTACATCCCGAATAATAATGAAAAACAATTGGCATTTGTCATGTTATATACCTCATGAGAGATCTGTGGCTTTGTCGTCATCTTGTATACAGATTTCAATAACAAGTAACTTGGGATATAAATGTCATGCATATTTTCCCTATTTTATTTTAGCTGGTTAACACATCCATAAAGCAAGATGCCAAGCAACAGTGAAGCAACTGGGAGCAATCTTTCAGTAGAACCTACCTAACCCATTACAGTTGCAAATCCAAAATGGTGGTCTGCAAATCAGATTCACACTGATGTTAATTTAATATTTCTGATAAAACTGTTGAGGAAAGTACATACGAACCAAACTATCTAAAGCGTTCAGTGAGGGGATGAGAGTGGGGGATAAACCTCACTTGTCGCAGTGCTATAAGGAGAACTTTATTTAAAATACAAAAGCCGACAACAGATCTCCAGCTTAGTAAGTAATTATAAGTTCGGTTCAGAATCGGCTCTTCGCACACAAAGGTGCTTCATAGATCGGCATATATTATCTCACCTGGGCATTAGGCAGACAACAGACATCTTGATTAGAGTTTATGGAAAAGACCGGCTGCTATAACCCACGTTTTTCCATTCACAATCACTATTGATGTGTAAATCACTGCTCATGTTATTGTTCTCATTAATATGCGCTTGGAGATACTGGTTGAATTTAGTAATAATTAATGTCACAGCATAAGACAGTACTTTATTTTTAAAAATGTGAAAAGGGAATTGGCAGGGTGGGAGTGGAATCTGCAGCAAAACATCTTTTTGCATTTAGTAGACAAAACGAACAAAAGTAGTATATACAAAAACCTACCTTTTGAAGCCAAACAAGCTCTGATATAGTCTATATCCAAGGAGATCCTACTACTTTGGTTAGAGGTACAATAATGGTGAAAATTGCTGAATGTACATTGGTTACAAAAATACTACTGCCTTAAGAAAAATCCTTAATAGCGAACAATGGATCCAGTAGTTCTGTACAGAACATGGTTTAAATTACCTTACTTCACAATTGCAACTGTGAACAATGAACATATTTTCTGCTTTTAAATGAATCTGAAAAGTATCAGATTTTCTGTTCGACTTAGGTCTTTGTACAAATACTTAAATATTGGAAAAGAGAGACATGCCTGATTGCCATTCTTCATCGTGGCTTTCAATGATAAAGCAGCATTCTGTATGGAGAGAAGAAAAATTTAAGATAGGTATTAACTTAAGGTCTAAATACTTGAAGGAACACATAGGAAAAGACCTGCATTAACATTATGGAAACTAATACAGCCTATAGGCTTAAATTTAAAACAAGATGTATTTTGATGGAGGGCCAATAATTACTACTATGGACAAGTTCTTATACTTTGCAAACCATGACATTTTAAGATGATTAAATCTTATTCACACAAAATGCAATTTGTTTGCGAAATGTCCCTTCACCTGAAAAGCTAATACATTAAAACTCCTTCTATGCATTTCATTATAGATTCCAGGTTGATTTGTGTCAAATCTACCACACACATACACAAACACACATACTACTATCATATTTAGATTAAGTGGTTTTAGTTTAAGCTACAATACAGTGAACTCTCATGTAATTCAGATGTATCCATCATGACTCTCAGCTTCTTGCATGCCAATTGGGGCAAGAGGCTTGCAGAGGCGAACAAATCTATACCGGATGCCCGGGACTACAAAACTCAGGAAGAAAAGACCACGGGACTATTGCTTCTCTAAAAAAATAGTTTATAAACATGCTCTTGATTGACTTGGGGGGTGTGTTCTGCATTGAATACAAGTTGTGATTAGCTCTTCACTAGGTCAGGGCCTATGAGGGAGGGCTTTATGCTGAACACGGAGCTGTGATTGGTTGTTCCACAAGGTTTGGCTTGCAGGCGGGAGTTTGTGCGTCTGATTTGCAGATGAAGGCGACAAACGTTAAAACTGCATAAAATAAATATAAATTAAAGGGAAGCTGAATTTATTAGGAACTAACTTTTTTGTTTGTTTTTAAATTGTAGTTCGTTATATTGTCATTGATGTCGAGCCCTGTGCGTTTAATCATTAACGTTTTGGCGTTTAGTTGTCTGACTTTTTGACTCAATTATAGAATTTGTGGTGGGGAAGTGAGTTAGCTGTACAGTAAGTATTAATGTATATAATCTGTAGATGCCTGTATGTTTTTAGTCATTGATTATATATGCAAAATTTTAGGAATGGTAAGTTCAATCAAATATACCCTTGGATCTGCTTTTTGAAGATCGCTCTTTGTGTTCTGCAGATGGGAAGGGTAAGTTTGCAGTAATGTGATTTATCAACTGTAGGGTAACTGCAAGTAGTCTATGTAGACAATATTGAGGAGAGTCCTTAACTTATACAAACACTGACGTGAGTCCAAGGCATCAGAAATAAAATGCTGAAATTAATTTTATTAGCTACTACTAGGCCAGCTGTCTACTGTTCTAACATTCAAAGATACGTTTGGTGTTACAAAATTGCTAAAATGACATTGGCTACTGTTTGACTGCACATGGATCCAGGGTTTCCATATTAAGCTAAGCAAATGCATGAACGTCAGAAAAAAGTAAAAAAAAATAAAACAAAAGCACTCTTTTCCTGGCCCACCCCCCGTTCGCAACGGCTATCCCCCCAGATAGGAAACCCTGCATGGACCTATGTCTAAAATTGATAAAAGTTAGCCTAATTGAAAACAAAAAGATTTAAACAAAACAATATCATGTTTGTTTTTTTTGTGTGTGGGGGGAAATGTATGTAGGACAGACCAAGCAACACACAGGCCTTTCTATCTAGGCATAACATTTTACTTTCACTTCATTTATAAAGGTACATTTTATTTATTTATTTTTCTGTTGTCAAGTTTAAGTGACAATTTAAATATAAAATGTTTAAACAAACAAAAACATGACAAACTACTTTATGTACTTGGAGTGTTTGTGTATTTCTGCTCTGAACCTTTTACCACCTTAAAATTCTAATCGATCTACAATTTATTTAAATAGAGCGTTAAATGGAAAGGTTTATCAACTGAAAAATGTGGGCTACCAATATCTGTGGTGGGCTACCACAGTTTATCTGTTGGAAGCCCATTGGACTACCACACATAGTAGTGATTTGTGGGTTTGCAAATTGAAAAAGTTAAATACATGCATCCTGTTAAGTTGAACACTTAGCAGACTTAAGCCCTGCAGCACCATTAACCATCACCATGTTTTGAACAAACACCAGTATATTATTAATCTCTGTTCTTCCAAATTATCACCTTAAAATACATTAATTAATACTGCTTGCTAGCTGGTTGACTACAATGTTGTTAGAAGGTTTAGAGGTTTCCTTAGTTAACCTCAGTATGTGAAAGACACAAACTAACAAACTTAACTTACACATGAATGTTGGTAATTCAAGTTTTTTGGACTTAAAATATTAAAATTAATAGTAAATGTAATATAATGTAACACTAATCTTTGGGCTATAATATGACTGAACCTAAACTTTTTAAGTATTATTTCCCCGTTTACCTGGTTCAAGCAATTTAATATACAAGGTTGAACCGTGACTGCATGTGCAGCCTTGGATTTCTCCCCCTGGAATATCTCCCCCTGTGCCCCATGCACTAAAACAAAAACAGAATAATAATGTAACCAATTCCTTAAAGAGAATTTCACTTTTCTCATGTGTTATAGGCATACTGGATGGCTAACATCCAAAGATTTCACATGCAGAATACAACAAGGCAACTGAAACCACTTAAACCTTCACACATAAATAAGCACCAGATTTAGAAAGTTGGATGTTAAGTGCAAGTAGACCATTGTTGTCATCATCTCTGCATTGCTTTACACAAGATCTCTATAGAAAAGTGTAGTTCTTTCTGTGTTTTTCAAAGAATAGTTTTAAACGCTGGCCGTACCCGGTTCTGCTCATCTCGTCCATGCATTCTCATATCAAATGCAGTGTGCCTTGCATTTTGAATTGGTTTTGGAGCATTTCTCCCACCCAGGGCCTGTGGAGCAAACTGCCCAGAAGGCAAGAAGGCTGGTCTCTGTTCGGCCTGTGAAAAGGAATTGCTTTTAGTTAAAAACAGATTTGCTTTCCTGCTTTCTGAAAAACGAAAATTACTTAAACATTTTAAATAAACAAAAAAAGGTAAACAACTGACAAATTGGAGCAACAGACTTGCATAACCAAGAACATTGATTCTGTCCTGCTTAACATGTTCCCAGAAGTGCATCCAAGACACCATTTCTAAATAAATACATCTAATTGCCATCTATTAAAATGGAAGTTCAAATGACCTTGCTAATGCACATTCAGTTATCAAATGGGGAAAAGAAAAAAAAAAAGAAAAAAACTCAAAACTTAATTTTCACCAAACAAATGAAAAAACTAAACATACAGAATGAGGCCTAAATAATGCAGTAAATCACTGTAAAAGGCCAGCAGCCTTGTAATTAACTTTCAACTTACTTTCAATCGCTTTTTCTTTTCCTTCATTCTCCTTTTGAAATTCTCCTAGAGAATGAAGTAAATTAAACCGGTTTAGTGTGTACCTTGTGAACACGTGAAGCAAATCTCTCAATTACAAACCTATGGGATCTCTTACATCATCCTCCTTGCGCTTTTTAAAGATGTTGTCCTCTGCCACTCCCACCGCCTGCATGATGAGCTCCACGCGCTCCAGGTTCACATACCCGTTTTCGGTCACATAGCCCTGAAAGGAAAGACACACTGCTGAAACATCATAGGGCACAGCAATACTCATGCACATTTATTTATTTGCCTCCATGATATTCACATCAACAATTTTAAATTGTATATTCAAAAGGACAATTGTCTGATACCTTTCTTGTAGGACATACCCTTAGCCACTAGGTAAGGAAAACTGCTGCTTCAAAATACTTACCCCAGTGCGGTGCACAACGTCTTTATAAATGCCCACCAGTCGATCAATAGCACCCTCTCTACATAAAAGAAATAAATACATACAATACATTAAAAGGGGAAAATCAATATGCCTATGTCCGGCCATTGGTACACATCCATAACAAACCTCACTCTCAGAAAAACTCATGTAGTACCCTGGAGGTTAGAAAGTCAATTACAGACAAAAAAAAAAAAAAAAAACTTCAGATATAGCCATTTGCCTGGACTTAGTGCAGAAACTTATCTTGTTACAAGTTGATATAAAGAACAAATAAATACTGTCTTACAGTAACATAATGAAGGAAAGCATAAATATTTGAGTGTCAAGTTATATTTTAAAACTAATCTCACTCAATTTACTCAGCTTCTCAAAAGGTCCTGGCAGGACAATTCCAATAAGATGCATTTAAAATACAGGTGTGAAAGTCATTTTCAAAATGCACAAAATCATGAAATGCATAATGTATTTAAAAATAAATTCAACTGTCCTTTTTCTTCTATACATAAAAATCATCCCAGAAGGAACATGCATGGTTAAAGGTTTCAAGGTTGAATGTTGCCAGACGTGCTCAGCTAAATTCTGTTAGCAAACCCACCTGATTTCTAAGGAGGGTAAATGAGGCAAGAAGTCATTTCCAACAAAGAAACACATGAAAACCCAGTCATCTATACTCCTTTCAATGTCAAAAGGAAATGGCAGACTGGCCATTGTTAGCTCCCTTTCCAGATACTGCAGAAACGAAACAAAGGATAAACACTTTGGCTTAACAGAATTATGTTTTTCTTTTTGGGAAGCAAAAATATACAAATGAAAAATTAATAGCAGAATCCATGTGTGTATTTTAAAACAATTACATATGAAGAAAATATACAAACAACTAACTTTAAAAATGTGTGGCGCATGTAACCATTTGTGCATTAATAGTTTACATGAATTGCATGTGTGTGTAATTGTAATAATCAAATCTACTTTAAACACCAGCAGAAAATGTAGAAAATATAGAACATGGAAGAATGTAGACATTTAAATATACTATGATTACAAATCTTTATCTACATGTGTACAAAGGGAAAAATCTGAATGTAAAAATACAGTACTGTGCAAAAGTTTTAGGCAGGTGTGAAACAATGCTGTACAGAATGCTTTCAAGAATAGACATGTTAATTATATTAATCAATTAACTAAATGCAAAGTGAGTGAACAGAAGAAAAATCTACATCAAATCCGTATTTGGTGTGACCACCCTTTGCCTTCAAATCATCAATTCTTCTAGGTGCACTTTGTGAAGGGAAGTCAGCATGATGTGTCTTTCATCTGCTGCAGTAAGTTTCCTTGGATTTTTCTTCTGTTCACTCTCACTGCATTTTGTTAATTGATAAATATAATCTATTAAAATGTTTATTTTTTAAAGCATTCTTACAGCATTTTTTCACAAGTGCCTAAAACTTTTTCATAGTCCTGTGTTTATATGCAAATAATACGTGTATTTTAATTTCCTTATTTTAAAATATTAAATAACTAACTTTCACACTAGATGTGAAATCATGGGAATCTTAAGAATGAAAGAACACATACCTCTCTCAACACACACAGTCTTATAAATATGAACTCCTGTTCGGAACAGGGGAGGCTGTCTGCAAACTGATCATGCTGTAAAAGGACAAGAACACATTTTTACTGCTAAAGATGACTGGCATGTTAAAATGGATGCTTTTGTATATCTGTAATGTATGATGCCCTTAGGCTTCATAAGAAAATAAGATACCTCTCCTTGCTTTTCCCTTGCAAGACCCTGGCAATCCTTTATTTCATGGCCCACCTGACCACACAGGCCACAAGGTCTGGGCTTGTTTGGTTTGAACTCTTCTCTTATGATGGTAAATTGTGGCTCATGAGTAGCCAACCCCAGCATTATTAAGTCAGCTGAAAGAAAGCAGTACTCATTTTTTCAAATGTTAATACACACATTATATATAAACACATACATACTGATTTGTAATAAAACATTTACATTAAAAAAAAATTTAAACATTGTCCTTTTATATTTAGGCCAGTCAGTGAGATAAATAAACGCAGAAAATAAAAACGTCTGCCAATTCTTACATTAAATTAAATATCTTGAACGTTTCAATGACAAATTAATTAAGGGGATGTTTAAAAACATACAATTTTTATTCTGAAACATTCAGTGAAACAACATTCAATGCCATGAGTGCTTTCACACCATTGTGAAGCGCAACAGCACAACGCAAATATAAAAATAAATCACAGACCCTTTTTTTCCTCCTTCCAAGCCTAAGCAAAAAATGCTACAATGTGGTTTTAATAACAGCAGTGCTGAATAGCTTTACTGAGTAGTTCCATTCATAGAACCAGATGAGCACAGACTCCATTTTTGAGAAGAATATCATTTATAATGTATATTTTGATATTACACTTACGAGTTGTAGTGGTCTTCCACGGAGTACAACAAAAATAAAGCATGTTTCCATAAATGTAGGGATCTCAGTATGGCTAGTTAGGGGGTAGGTATTTGAATAGTACAGTTTGTACAATTATAATCCTCTTTTATAACTTGCCAAAGTTGACTGAACCTCTATGGAACCAGAGGAAGGAAACAAGCAGGAGGATGTTGAAGGAAACCCAAACCCTGTGGAGTTGGTCTGAGGCTAGTCTCTCAGGGGCCCATACAGTAAAGAGCAGACTGCAGCTCATCAACGATGTAAGAGTACAGGTCTCAACAGGATGATGGTCACAAGGCAGACACTAGCCTGAACAGGAAAGTGAGAGACTCCTGGTCCTATCTGCTGGGTTCCCCTGGTTACAATACGTGTATTTATTCAATTCACATCCCAATCAATTCAGCAGGTTCTGTTGATCTTTGACAGATCAAAACATTGACATACATTTGACCTGAATAAATATACTTACTGAACGTGTGAACTAGCTATTCTTCCATGTGGATTCATTATTTTTATTCTACATCTTACACAATACATCTAAATGCTATTGGTTCACACAGAAAATCAATCCCACTGAGGTACAGTGCAAATCAGCATTGGTGCCAGCAATTCCTGAAGTATCTGAAAGTCCCCAACCCCCATACCACCTTCTCAAAGAAAAACAGACATTATTACAGGTTTCATATAGAAGTGTACGTACCATCAGCCCCACAAAGGCAGTGATGAGTGTTGGGGTCATGGTTAGGTTGAGCTAAGGAGAAGAAAAATGAAAAATCTTTATTTACAAATTAAAGTCACAACCAACTCAACCAACAGTGCATAATATTATCTGTCAGTGTGCATTGTTTTTGCCCCTGTATGTGTTATTTTTACTTTTATGGCAACCAAAAAAAACCAAATGTGAGTGTTGAGTCACAAAAACAGGAAAAGGTGGTCTTTATCATTATGTTTTAGCATTAAATCCAACAAGTATTCATGGTGTATATATTGAAAACAAGGTTTATGGTGAAAGCACTCTGTGGAACTGTAACTGTAGGTTTTTCGTGTGTGTGTGTGTGTGTGTGTGTTGGGGGGGATCAAATCCTCATCAAAATCAAGGACAGAAAGACAATATCAGAATTTACTGACATGTAATCCTAACAGTTGTCAGCAGGAAGCGGGAGAAAAAACTCATGCCCATTCTAAACAGCCAGCTGCAGTTAGAGCCCAGAAGAGCAAGATTAAAATACCTCGTTGTCTCCTAATGTAATCCATTATTTTATGCTCCCCCTCACCAGGCACGCTTGCATCAGACAAGATAACCTAAAACAAAAGTGGAAATTAAAACAGTTTTACAACCAGAAGAATTATTTAACATTAAATATTATCTGTTTAAAAACAGCAGTACACTTGAATGAGCTGTAAACAAAGACTGGTTCATTCATACAAACAATTATAAAAATGTATGGTATGCTTGGTAGAGGTTTGTAAAAATGGGGGATATAGATTTACATTTTAAAAATGACTTTCATATACAGGTAGAATGCAATCATCAGTTTCGGGGTTCTCAGAGGTAGAATGTAAGGAGCAAGTTTAAAATATTAATTGAAAAAAGTATTCTATTGTGACACAAATGTAACCGGGGTTTATTTAGATACGATTAGATCATGAATGTAACCCTGGTCCTACGAAAGAAAAGGAGAACCTACATCCACTACAACAGGGATATGGTAGGCTTCACTATCCCAACTAGGGGCCCATTAGCAACTCTGAGTTAAAGGTCACAGTACTGTGTAGCACTGTTGAGTAGTGGTTAGGGCTCTGGACTGTATAAATGGGTACAAATGTAAGTCGCCCTGGTTAAGATCGTCAGCTAAATGACAAAAATAATAACACAGACATCAGGACTGTGGGATGTCTATGTCCCATAATGCCTTGGTGCCTGTTTTCTAATTGAAAGAAGTGCCAAATTTAGTTTTTAGTAAAAAGTTTCAGATTACCATGCCCTTAAATTAAGACCAGTAGAACATACAGAAGTCATCATACTTTTGCATGTTTTTAATTACAACAGCTGCAATTATACGAAACAACCTTCTCGGGTGTTTTGGGTTCAAATTTGGGTTCAACAGTGAGCACCAGGTACGAACAGAATTTAACTTATGGATCATAGTATGTTGAAAGGAAAGTCTTCACAAGAAACCAAACGACACCTGTGTGACTGTAAAATGATAATCTGAGACAACAAGTAATGTACAGGTTAAAAAAAAAAAAATACACATACAGTTAAATTCCGCCACCCTGGATCATTGTTGAGCCGGTCAACAATGTAGTACCTCAGACACTTGGCAAGGTTGTCCATAAACTCTGTACCCTGAAATTGTAAAACAAAGACAAATACTCACATTCATTGTATACAAGATGCATTGATATTACCACCCCTGTTCATCACAATACTGGCTTGCTTATGTACGGTTGTCTTGAACGAGTCATCTCAAAGGGCACTCTATTGCTCATTATAGCGCTGTTATCCATATAATTAATCAGGGATTCCTCTGTGCGTGCAGAATTCTTATTCATTATTTCAAATACAAAATAAAAAATGTCTCGTGTAGAGCAACAAGAAGAACAGGACTGATTACTTACAGGGGTAATACAGTTGCTGTCAAACCTCTCTTTAATCTCGTCTGGAGGGAGGTATCCACCTAGAAAACAAACGCGGATGCATTCCTCTACATTCACAGCTCAGAAAGGAGGACAGATTTTCTGATAGGTAAATTAATTACTGCTACAGATCGCATGCCCATTAAAATAAAAAGGATGTTGGGAGGATAAAGAAGTATTGAACACACCCTGACAGTTGCTTCAGGAGAGGAGAATGCTGCCTCCTGAAAGTGATGTCACATGACTCCTCAGGTCAAGACCATTTAGAGAACACCTTACCTCTCTTAAAGATCTCTTCCCGTATTCTCTGCTTTTCCTCCACAAGCTCAACGCCTTCTTTGGAGGCCCTGAAACGCCTGGATCTCTGCTGGTTCATTTTAGCACGAGGAGCCTAGAGAAAAGGTTCACAGAGCTTCTCAAATACCTGCTGCTTTAAAAAGTGCTTCAGTATGCCCACCAGAGGAAAAAAAAAAGACGAGTGCTGCAATCTCAGAGGATATACCTGGCTTTACTCATGCAGCTCTCTCTCAGTCCTACCTTTACAGGATGTTAGTGTCACTTAGCAACAAGTTACAAATAAAGCGTTATTGGAAGTATTACAAAATCCATCACTATCTAGGCTGACTTCTTCAAGATTACAAGCAATTATTTTTTTACTTAAAATAAAGTCAAGGAAATGTCTCAAAACATATCTATTATCTGCCCACTGCTGCTGTGAAGTAGAAAAAAAAAAAAAAAGATGCATATTGTGCCATTTAAATGTCATCTCCTTGGAGAACACTTTAAAGTATGCTAATAAGCACACTAACTTTTAACCTCTCCTGGATTGGTCATGGAATTCATATATACTCACAAAGATGTGAGAATTGCTTCTTTCTTCACGGTCACAATTGTGTACATAATGCACATGCAGAAGCCACAGCACAGTATTTCAGACACTGATATTATTCATACCAGGGTGCAAAGGTGTCTGTCATATGTGGTATTGCACAAGGTCAGCTTAAACATTTTACAAAACAGGATTTTTCAACAAACAAATGTAATTGAATCCAAGCAACCATTCACATTCATTTACGTACTGACTGTTCAACACATTCTACAGTGGGGAAAAAGTGTTTGTATGTAACCGATGTAATTTAGTCGTTTACTAGCAATGTGACATATTGGTTCGGTTTAGCCAAAGCAAGCAAGCAAGCATATTGCCCACTTAATAGTAATAATGGTGGCATCAAGACTCAATTAGAAATGGAAAAGGTGTATAAGTAACCATGTTCGTGCTTTAATTTGGTTCTAACCTACAGATTCATTGAACCAACCTGGCTATGGTGATTGAGCAGAAATCATACAAGTCTAGACTACAAAAGCTGCAGAAAAAATAATGTAGTTAAAACAATACTGCACTGGTATTAACCCTGTACAAGGAATAATCAAATTTGTGTACAGGATCATTAGAATTATATAATGGAAAATCACTGGAGCTGCCATTTGAACAGTACTTTCGACGGGTAACATTACTTTCACCGGTTTACAATAAAGCTAATGAGAAAAGGACCTTTTCCCAATTTATACTTACAACTCCATCTATGGCCATGTAGAGAACTCTCCTTGGGCGAATAATATTAAAAAGGCGGTCGATGTATTCAAAAATCGCAACCATCATTTCATCCTCATTCTTAGGGGCCGGTCTGGAAACGGACAGGAAAAACATTAGGGGTATAGAGACAGAGAAATCAAAATTAAAAAAAACAAATGTCAAGAAAAATATTTACTTGTCTTCAGGATGCGTGCATGGGTGAATAATCCCATTCATGTCCAGATACAAGTTGTCAAACTCAACTTCATTTGGATTAGGCTTGCTTGTATCAACTGGTATGCGAACTCCATTGACTTCTTTTGGCTGAAAAGGATGAAAAGGAACAAGGTGTTTACTGGGTTATCTGCACAACAAACTACTGAGGAACAGTAACTATAATGGCACAGGAACAGGAACAAATCTGTGGATCTATACAATGACCTGGTACATGCTGCCCTGAGTGCAGTCTTAATTGTGTAGTTTTTAGATTTGGCCAGGATGCAACATCAAGACTGAAAGGTTTCGGTCTCCATTGCTAACACAGAAGATAGGGTGGCCTGAAACCTGGAAAACATGCCTACTTGAGGTTTTAAAACCATGCAGGTATGCTCGATCCCCCCCTTTTTTTGGTATCTCTGTTTCTGGGCATCTATCCAGGAAGGCACATGCTACTGTGATTGTACGGATGCATCCCTGCGATTGTAAGAAATGAAACCAACATTATTGTATTGCACGGCATGAACCAACGCCGATGCAGCTTCCTCATCACAATTATAAAGGCAGAACAAGCCGAGTGACTGAGACACACCTAGAGCAATTAGATCTTACTTAAGGCAAATCGGCACATTAAGATCTTTGCATAAGACAAACTGCATCTCTTTGTATTGCACAAAACTGAACACCTTTCCCGCTATACTGTCTACAGAGTTAGGACACATGCGTAATAAAACATTTAACGAACTACAGTCATACAACAGACTGCTGCTGTACATTATTTTACAAAATATTATACTTCTACCACAAATGTCACTTAATGTGCAATTACATATGGGTAAGAAAACAGCAATACGCGTTGTGAAAGCACCACGATGTGCAAATTGTATCTAAAAAAAACAACAACAAAAAACAATAAAGGCCAGGGATTAAGCATTTATGTAGACAGCTGCTGATAAATAAACCAAGATTATTACTGTTATTATTTCAATCTCGCCCTTTTACAAAGCTAACTGGACATGTTTGTAATACTAGGCCTTTGTGTTATTATTAGTGCTGCTTCAGGCCTTGGCCGCTACATGTTTACACCTACCTTCTCCTCCAAACAGTGCACAACGATAGACGAATATTTCCGACTGAGCCAGCGGAAAAATGCCGGGACTCCCATCTCCGGTAAAATTAAGACAAGGTGATGATTAAAAACACTTCTCTAGTTAAAAACGGCTTCGTTTAAAAACAAAAACAAACCAGTCGCAGACTTCGTGCACGGCGTGCTCAAGACTCACTGAACCCGCATGACGCACCTCCGGGTTGCTTGTTAACCTCGCCGCAGTGCATTGTGGGCGCCGGCCTGGTCACTGCCTATGCCGGCAGAGCGGAGCGCTTACGACCGCCGCCTGCATGACAGGTGTCTTTTGACTTTCTTTGATTGCTATTCATTCATATGTTCTATGTAATAACTAAGGGGCAATGCTACCATTTTAAAGGCAGTTTAAAGGTACAGCTTCACATTTATTTGCATGTCCTGTTTTTTTGCTGTTGTGGTTTCTTCTCTTGAGACATATTTTAATGTTCAGCTTCGGTTTGAACACCACAGTTACACATAAGGCAGGAGAGCAGCTGTATTATGGTTTGTGGTTTACAGACTGAGGAGATTTCACAATCAAGATGCAGTTTAAGAAAATCGAAACATTAGGCTACTAAGCAGTCTGGGTATTATCTTTCATTGAGCTTTGTCCTCTAGACAAATGTTGTTATGAAGTAAACTTGTGCATTCTCCAAGACAGTGAGCGATTGTTGTGTCATAGGCACATAGGTAGTGCTGTGTTGCATATAGGGAGGGTCTATATACACCGATCAACCATAACATTATGACTGCCTGCCTAATAGTGTGTAGGTCCCCATTTTGCGGCCAAAACAGCCCTGACCCGTCGAGGCATGGACTCTACTAGACCTCTGAAGGTGTGCTGTGGTATCTGGCACCAAGACGTTAGCAGCAGATCCTTTAAGTCCTGTAAGTTGTGAGGTGGGGCCTCCATGGATCGGACTTGTTTGTCCAGCACATCCCACAGATGCTCGATTGGATTGAGATCTGGGGAATTTGGATGCCAAGTCAACACCTTGAACTCGTGATTCATCAGACCAGGCCACCTTCCTCCATTGCTCCGTGGTCCAGTTCTGATGCTCACGTGGCCATTGTAGGCGCTTTTGGCAGTGGACAGGGGTCAGCATGGGCACCCTGACTGGTCCGCGGCTACGCAGCCCCATACGCAACAAACTGCGATGCACTGTGTGTTCTGACACTAGTGATGGGCATTCCAGCTCTTTTCAGAGAGCCGGCTCCTTCGGCTCAGCTCACCTAAAAGATCCGGCTCTTTTGGCTCCCAAATGGCTCTTTAAAAAATATATACAGTTTGCAATAGTTTGACTATGATTGGTGTTATAACAATTATAATTAAATTATTCAATGAAATCATACTCTACCTTAACCACAATGTATTTAAAAATGCATTGGTTTGTTATGAAAACAAATTCTATTAAACATTTGCATTTAAAGTATAACCTTTTAATGTATATAAACAAAGTGCATATAAATCTAACCATTCAAAATGAATACAATCCGAACAGCATAATAGAATATTGCACCATATCAAAGAAAAATAAATAACAATGTGCAAAACTGCAGCATCCCACAAACTGAAATAAATGTAAAAAAGAAGGATGCTGTTACACATGTGCATTTCAACTCTTTTAATGCATATAAACAAAGTGCATATAAATGTAACAATTCAAAACAAATACAATCTGAACAACATAATTATAGCCCTCCCTCTCATATCTTTTCATTGGTTGACACTGGATGTCTGATTGACAGGAACGACAGGTGAGGCTGTTAGTCTGAGCAGACAGACAGAACGGATGTGTGTGCTTGAGCATTTAGCCCTATATTATTTGATTTACTTTTTCGTTCTTTGAATTAGTTAATTCTATTCATTTAAATCTTTTGATTATTCATATCTTAATTTTTTATATTTTTAGAAATAGATTCGGCTCTTCTGATATGTGAGCCGGCTCTTAGAGCCGACTTGTTCGCGAACGACCCATCACTATCTGACACCTTTCTATAAGAACCAGCATTCACTTTTTCAGCAATTTGAGCTACAGTAGCTCGTCTGTTGGATCGGACCACACGGGCCAGCCTTCGATCCCCACGTGCATCAATGAGCCTTGGCCGCCCATGAGCCTGTAACCCGTTCACCGCTTTTCCTTCCTTGGACCACTTTTGATAGGTACTGACCACTGCAGACTGGGAACACCCCACAAGAGCTGCAGTTTTGGAGATGCTCTGACCCAGTTGTCTAGTCATCACAGTTTGGCCCTTGTCAAAGTCGCTCAGATCCTTACGCTTGCCCATTTCTCCTGATTATAACACATCAACTTTGAGGACAAAACGTTCACTTGCTGCCTAATATATCCCACCCACTCACAGGTGCCATGATAACAAGATTATCAGTGTTATTCACTTCACCTGTCAGTGGGCATAATGCTAAGGCTGATTGGTGTATATATATATATCAATCCACTGCTGGATGAAGGCTCCCCAAGATGTTTCCGCTGGTTTCGATCTACAGCTTCTCTTTTCCACGTCACACCTGTAAGTGTATGATTCAACTTCCCAATTTCTGTGTGGTTGTCTCATACATATTTTTTCATCTCTTGAGATCGGTTCAAAAGTTTCCTTTGTCCATCTTTGATCTGTTCTTTTTTTTTTTTAAGGAAATATGTCAGATGAGGCAAGTTTCCTTTTTAACTATAATCCATGGCCATCAGCTGGGCTTACAGGCCTCTTGAAGTACACACACACACATATCACTGCAAGGCAATACAAAATATGATCAACAAATCAAAAATAAGCAGCCCGTTCGTGTGTTTGATTCGTTGGAAGATTACATAGAATTTCAAAACTCTACCCATGAAGAACCGCAGAGAGGTTTTACTTCTTAGGCAGAATTTATGGAACCAAGTGTCTTCTCTTCTCTCAACACACTTGACTACTACTCCCTGTTCCTCCAGTCTTGGTTATTTTGTTGCCTTTAATCACATAAATAAACATTTTACATGGCCAATGAATGGAAAACCAAATATTCCCGTCATTACAGGTCAGCAATTCAACTTTCATGCAATGAGCTGTTTCATGTCATAAAACGACTTAAATAATAATCTCAGATTGTAGTGTGTACATTAACAAGACAGCTGTATAAAGGGGAGCAAGGGAGCAGTAGCTTGGTATCAAATCAGAGCTAATAAACCTTTATTGTAGTTCTCAATTATCCTCGTCCAGATGAAATTATTTGATTACTTTCAAAGATTTTGTTTAATATATTAAGTTTTAAAAGCTGTTAGGTTCAAGAGTGGGCACATTGTCTTTCTTACCCCCCAAACCCCTAGTGAAACTATGCTGAGGTTTAACACTTCAAAGGGGTTAATGTTAGGGGACCAGTGAGTTGATCGATAACAAGGAAATATTGATAGAGCATAGGGAACGCTTGTTGTAAAATACCAGAAATGCATAGTCTCTGTTGCTATTAATTTCTTAATTCAATTTTTTCCAGATGTCTCCGTAATTGTGACCGACCGAATACGTGCTTTTATTGGAGTGAAGTGATTGCAGCTTTAATTGAGAAACGGGTGATAATTAAAATCACAAATTCTTAGCTTGCATTTGATAACTCACTCATCTCAAACACGAAGTTAAAAGCATGAAGCAAATGAATACTGACTCACGAGGATGAGAGTTTATCAGGAAAAGTTCTCTTAAAAAATGTTTATTGTGTTGTTATATATTACTACAATATAACTCAGCTCTCACAGAGCTATCTGCGGTGAACAAGTATCTGTTGACACGCTCCTTAACATAGATATTATGTGAGGGAGCTTTTTAGCAAACTCAAAATTATTCAGACACGCTCACCTTCCATGTTAGGTCAAGGTAGACTGTAGCCATTATTGGTAATGAGTGTGGAGTTCTCCTACTTTAGAAGGTTCACGCACATAAAGTCACCTAAAAGCTGACTAATGGAATCCGAATCATGTGGATATACCGAATGTTAGTGCTTTTACAGTATTAGAGAATAATGTGGCTTTAGAAACATTAAATATAGCATATGGGTTGGTAAAAGGAGCTGACTTACACTGGACAACTGTGACTGCATCTTGAGAACATTGAGGCAATTTAAAAAGTTAATTCAATGTCAGCCCTATATGCAAAACATTGACTACATCTCAACAAGCAGCCGTACTCTCTTACACCTCTCAAATAAAGAATCACATGTCTGAAGCCTATATATTATGTTTTCGGATTTAATGCCATAGCAGTTTTACAGCGATTTCAACCAAAAGATGTACTGTAAATGTTTTAATAATCCAGCACACATTCAGCTTTTTAACCTCTTTTAACCACAGCAGTTCCGTGAGTTCTTGTCTACTTATACAAAGATGGTACACTTCAGAACAAATATTTTCTTATTGAACCTAAACCATACTTATTTGATAAATAAATTGCTTGATAAAGGAAAGTTGTAATGTGAAATGTGAAATCTCTGAGTATTAATATAGCAGTAAGAATAACATAGATACATTATCTTCAGTGCAATTACCTTTTTAGGTTTTGTTTAATATCACCACAGATTTTGTCTGCTTGTGTATATGAAATGGGTGCATGAAGGAACAATGTTGCAGGGTGTCTGTTCCAAATTCCTAAGCTGAGCAACGCCACCCTGTCCTGGTTCCCACTTCCAGGACAATCCAGATCTCCTGGTTCAGAAAGCAATGACGGGAAAATAACGTGGTGTCAAGTCCGTCACACAGAAGGCCAGTACCATCATGACACCTCTGTTTGAAATACAGTTCACGACATCATGCATTTATTGATCTCTAAAGATGGTCACAGTTGACTCTGTCAGTGTAGAAGACATTTATGCAACATTAACTGTTAAGTTAATAGAGACACAACTAAGGCCTTTTAACGGAATCTGTGCCTTTGGGCAATCCTCCCACCCCACCACATAAAAAACAAAACAATGCAGTTGTTATACTGTAAAATGTTTATACATTTGATAAAATGATAAATTGTGTCTGAACAAATTAACCACTTAATGGAGTTTAAAGGTGTTCTGTTAATTGCTCAGCACAGCCACTGTCATTTTATAGGACTCACTTACTTGATTATATTTACAGCATAAAACATTTAAAAAAATAAATATTGGCAAAAATATAATGTTCCAGAGAATATAAGCATTTCCTTATAAACATAAGTTTAGATTTTTCATATACTAATCAAGTTTACAGTCTTATTCACTTATATTTGATGTAATTACATTTGAAAATGTAAAAAGTGTTTCTAATAAAAGAACCAAAAGAAATTAAATTTTCAGGTAAAAAAAACAAATAAATGGTGTTTGTTCATATATATATGGAATGCTCCCTGATAAATTGCTAATTCATTCTTTCACAAACAGAAATATAAACCTTGGAAATTTGGCTCTTAAATTATTTGAGTTACAAAAATTATATATTATAGTATGGTACCATTGGATGTCAGGTAACATTAGGTGCATTGTTCAACTTCTGAATATCTTTGTGTTAAAATGCCTGTAATTTAATACAGAGAAAAAAAGGACTTTGCACTGTTCAAGGACTCTTCATATATATGCATACATGTTTTATTAATTTAAATATTACCAAATATTCCAAACACAATATGCATTGGAAAAGAATCTAAAACATCTTTTAAAACACATTTTGATACAAATATATTAAATCTTCCATTAAAACAAACAAAACAAATGACACGGAAATGTGTGGCAGATACAGAATTTATTACACTGCTAATCGAATTACACATTAATTTGTGATTAATGCATCGTATTAACCCATGTCTTCCAAGGAGACAGCAGAATCAGTCATAAAAATCATCAAAGTCATCATTATTTGTACTGTGAGTTTGAGGGCACAAAACAGCTTCAATGTCAGTATTGCTGTCATCTGATTCACCCCAGAAAGCTAAAGAAAAAGGACAATATCAAATGAATTCAATAAAGTGCTGGGAAACTAACACATTAAGTACAATTCTTGCTTAAATGTTATTGTCCACCTGATCATAATGTAGGTATCAATATTAAAGTATAATGTGTTTTTCCACTGGCATCCTATGCAACTCGCCACATCCCCTCCATGTGATGACACAGATGGGTCAGTCAGAATCGCAATGGAAAATCACCTGAACATACCGGGCAGGCTAGCGTAAGGTCCAGCTCAATATTAGTGCTGTCAGTGTCTCTGTGTTCCAGTACTGCTCTTATGTCTATTTAAATATATATCAGATTTGGGTTTCAAAATGTTTAGAATTATACAGGAGAATATAGGATTGGAGAGCAAATGTTGAAACTGATGTGCAAGTAGGGATATATATTTGTAGGGGTAGTCATAAGACCATTATGACCAAAGGAAAAGGCTCAAAGCATACAAATAAAGTTTCTTGGAAAATTTAAATATCTGACAACTAAGGTGAAGACAATGGTAAACTGAAAAAAGTTTATTAGGAACAACTAAAAACATAATACAATTACAGCAAATAGCCTATTATAATTAGCTTCCTTCCACAGTCATAAAAGATAAAGCATGGGATGAATATCAAGCAATGCAATGTATAAGCAAGGCTGCTTGAAGCCAAGATTTATATCTGATCATATAAATATGCAAGTATCTATAGAGTGAAAAAAAAGAGAAAAAAGACTACTTAATTTCAAGACCTAAATCAAATTCTGTTTTATAACTGAAAATAAAGAGAAGAGATTTCATTCTAAATCTAGTTGATGATGTGTAAAGAATAATTCAAACTATGTGAATTCTTTAAATAAATGGGGAGGTCTAGAAACATACATGCAGACAGCTGCCTCTAAGACACCCCTGCAATAATATAAGCTTACATCTTTAAAGCAGTTGATCTGGTGTTTTAAAACCTCATCAGGATATTAACTCTGAAAGGAACAATGAATGGCACACTTGTGGAACCCCACTATTTGCCCTTTCAACCTATCAACCTTTATGTTTATATTTGCAGAGAATGTCTGAGAGCAATTTTTCACTAAAACATAAAACGTAAATTGCCCCTAATGAGAGATTTTCCAAGCACCTATAGAATATTAATAAAAACATTTAAGGTCAGAAAACTACAGGGATTGTGTAATTCCTATGATGGTATGAAACATTTGATAGGAATAGTGTATGGGGGCAGGTATGAAAGTTTGAATTACAATGTGTTTTACTGTGAAAATACATACAAATGTGACAAACATGAGGCTATTTTTCCATAGCGTTCCCGTCAACTGCAATATAACTTTGCCAACGTTGAACCAGGTGCTGTATATCAGTATAACAAGTGTGGTTACTTATAGGTTGAGACCTCAAAAGCAAACAAAGAAAAGTCTATATATGGGAATAATTTGGAAGAATCAATGAATATGCATTAAATACTGATTAATAAGGAAGGCTAACAAATTATATTGGCTACCGAATAATCAGCACTATAGCTAATGAGTAGATATGTCAAACCCAATGACCTAGTGGACGACTCTCAGAAACAAAAGGAAAGTTCGTTATCAATATAACAATATATTCTATATCAATATAGAAAGTGTCAAGACAGGGAAATCAGATGTTTTAAGAACAGAGTGTCTGTCTGCTACAGACTTCTCAGGACACAGAGAGAAAGGCAGTTATACACAGGCCCTGTATGATCCAAAATAAATTAACTCGGATCAGTTAAATCTAGTTGCTGATCAATATTAGAAAATTCTTATTGTATATTCACTGTACAAATAATTATATTTTTGGAAAGTAAATATATAAATAAATGAGGAGGCATTACTTTCATACTTCCCCTCATACTTTTGTGGTTTAAACCACAACGGCAGCACTGTGGAGTAGTGGTTAGGGCTCTGGAAGGTTATGGATTCAAATCCCTGGTGGGGCAGTGCTGTTGTACCCTTGAGCAAGGTACTTCACTTAGATTGCTCCAGTAAAATGCCCAGCTGTATAAATGGGTACAAATGTAAGTCGCCCTGGATAAGAGCGTCTGCTAAATGACAAATAATGTAATGTAATGTAAACCATTTATAATCCATTTACACATTAACTTTCGTAGGGAAAAAACAAAGACTATTAATAATAAAACTAAATAATTCGGCCAGATGACTTCCATTGCAATGAAGTAGAAATAGCAGGTAGTGAAGTTTGTTTGTAATTTATCTTTATTATTTATTTTTATTCTATATCAGCTTATTAGCATGCATGCAAATATGTGATGTAGGTTACCCAATCTTAGCCTGTGACTGGCTTCTTTCATTCTTCAGAAACAGACTTACCCTTGGATTTTACAGTAGATATGGTTTTCTTCTTGTCCTCCTTCCTACGAGCGACAAAAAGATTGTTTTTAGACACACTTCAAAATATGAAAACAACAAACAATGACGCTAAGTGTTTCTCTTACATTGTAGATTGCAGAATGTGCCAAATTGTCGTTCCAGGCTAATTCTCAAGAAAAAAGATTTACATGTAAAGCCCTTTATGTGGAGACATAAACCCAAGAAACTCCATTGACTTCTGTTCTAATGGTACTAAAGGACTTCCACAAGGCTCTCATTATTCACAAGTGTTCTAAGAACAGGGTTGCCGGGTTCCCATAGCATCAGTGATATCACTATGTAAATGTGTGACCTCTGAGCAGGCTTTGATCTGCAATGATGCATATGCAACAGTCTGTTCTACTTTTAAAAGCCTCTTCTTCTATTTACATCATCACAGGGTCTTTTCAAATCACCACAATGTGTCCCCATCATCTTATATCGACGTGCCCCCCCGCTTTTTTTTTTTTTAAACATCTTTGCACTAGTGCCATGTAATACACATGAATGTACAAAAGCAATAAAAAAGAAAGGGTTTTAAGCAGGTGGTTGTGAAACATTTTGAATCTGAAAAACTCAAAGGTCAAAACTGCTACTGCTACTGCTACTGCTACCTTTCAGTTCCAATTGAGGGAAAATAAGAAGACCGCTCTTATTGATTGTATGCACTGTAATGTGTTGATGGATGGATAAGTGATGTCACCCTTGTAATCTTGTTTATGATTAGGTACTGATTGATAAACCATGTAAGTTGCTGTGGATAAAGGCATCTGCAAAATACCTTAACATTTCAGTTCTCATCTACATAATTATGTCAGAAAAGCAATTCAGTTAATTCAGCATACCAATACTTCATATTTGTACTATCTACTAAGAAAGCAAACAATGTCCATATGCTTGAAAAAATGAATAGACATCTTAATATACAAAACTGTTCTTCAGATTTGACCTTTTACAATGAAGATTAACTTGTGGAGGATGCCAGTAATTGTCCTTGGTCATGTCTTAAATTGTACGACATCTAATGCTTATATCGCCTTCTTTTTTGGATAATGTGAGATAAATCAAGAATTTGGCTTATACATGCAAACCCAAGAGAACATGCATGAACTGTGAGGATAATTGAATAAGTATTTACATGAATACTGAACTGTACTTCACTGTACATTTTTAAAAACAATGCATTATGAAATAATAAATAAACAAACAAAAGGTAAGAAAATTAAATTCCAACCTTTAAAGCTTATACAAAGGTGAGAAAAAGCAGTACTTTTACAAGTCATACTGGAGAAGATTTAATGAAAAATAACTGCATTAGTCTAATGCTTTATCCCTTAAGCTTTCTGAAGGATTGTCAGACAATGCATTTTTGCTTGGAGTTTATATACTACTACTTCTACTACTACAACAACAACTAATACTACTAATAATATTAAGTATCTTTACAATAAAGAAAATACCTATAATTAAATTACACACATCTACAAAGCCATCTGACCTACCGGCTCTATGAACCTTAACATTCCAACAGCTATGACACATTTTTTTATCTCCTGCCAATGCATTTAAGAGCCCAAAAACAAAAGCTTTATTTATTTTGTATCTTACATTCTTTATCAATTTGTTTCTATGTACTTGAAACAATGGTTTTACAAATGCAACACATCAATGGTCCTATTGAAAAAGAAAAAGACAGGGCTGCCCAGAAAAACACTGATATTCTGAATCTAGAAAAACAGAAAAAATGGTTTTACTCTCTCCACAAGGCAGGGACGGTTTACTTGGTAGAGTCTATATCCTTTTCAAGTAAAGTATGCTATTTCTTTAACCGGCAGAGTTATCATCACTGTTCAGGAAACAGCTTAGTACTTTCTGAGCGACAGTTCAGCTGTGATTACCTTGGAAGTACAAGAAAGAAACAGACAATAAGGAGGCACATAAATAGATGAATTGATGAGAAACGGTAACTAAACGATCATTTAAACTGGCCATTCTCTGGTAGTTATACAGTAGGTCCAGTAAAAGGGTAGACACATTATTTTCTTGAACATTGGAATGATACATCAGCTGTTCCACTCCAGTTACAAAAGGGCTGATTTGAAGATTTTGCTATTACCATAGAAAGCTGTAAATGGCTTTGACCCTTTGAATCTAATACTGTTTCCATAAACATTTATGCTGGTTCATCATGTGCTGAATTTGACATTATATAATTGAGGCAATGATATGAATTTGTGAGCTGGTGATAGGGCTCCATTTTTCAGTCTTGTAGTGTCTGAAATACAGAACTGAAGGTAATCTAAAACACGATGCAGATCATTTCATATAATATGTTACAGGTTCATTCATTTTTATGACCACTGAACACAGACAAATTTGAATGCCTAGTAACACTATTCTATGAATTTGCTGGTTGTTTTCCTACACATTGACAGGAGACCTATGCATAATAAAATCAACCATAGAATATTTAGTAATATATGTAATGTTAAAATTGTATATAGAAAGCAATGGAAATCTTTATAGTTACTTTCTTATTCAAAATAACATCGATATGCAATGTTCTATAGGCTGTTCCTTTGCCTTTGTGACTTTTAAGACCCTTCAGGCTATACTGTCCATGTTTCTTGGTGCCTGTGGTGGCCCTTTAAATCAATTAACTCACTCAATTAACTCTGTAGAGAAATTAGCATTCCTGACACTTTTACATCAAATTGATCAGTGATGTTCAACTGGGTTTCAGTCTGGAAGTCAGGCAGGTCAGTTGGAAAGAGTTCTTCAAACCACCTCCTGCGAAAATGTACAACACGGCACAGGACCTTGTTGGAAGAGGCATGGAGTTTTGCCGAAAGTATCAACAAAGGGCTTCTAAAGAGATGCACGTTTAAAAAAACTAAAACAAAACAATGGTCACATTTATTCACATCTCCGCAAACAGTATTTTGTGCATCCTCCTTTGACTTTGATGACACTGAGAAGATGCTTCCTTTAGGCTTTTATAAGTTTCTGGCCCTGGAGGGACTTTTGACCACTCCTCGTGGCAGAATTTCTTGCTTATTACTTGTGAACTGCTGTCGAGTTCAGACTGAAAATGTTCTATTTCGTGGATGCATGTTGTGGATCTTGCTGG
Organism: Amia ocellicauda; assembly: GCF_036373705.1. Taxonomy (NCBI): domain Eukaryota; kingdom Metazoa; phylum Chordata; class Actinopteri; order Amiiformes; family Amiidae; genus Amia; species Amia ocellicauda. Next base: position 12,683,494 of record NC_089850.1, read on the forward strand.
AAGCTTGAGCATCTTAGGAGAGGGAACTAGGATTTTGGCCAAAATGTCTTGGTACATGCTTGAATCCATCTCAGAGACTGTTGCTGTAGCCTTCTTGATGACAGATGCCATAGTAGAAATTGGTAGGTTCACCTTTTTTATAGCCCAACTCACCCAACTTGTGGAGATCAATGACCCTTTGCTTGCAATTTTCTGGCAGATCTCAGTATTTGACCATGATGATCAATACTACTAATGGATTGCTTCTGTGTGCAAACCTAATTTTATACCCCGTGGAAACAGGTGACCTTTGGAAGCATCTATTTCATATATTTCAGAAAACAGAAAGTGGATGCAGGATTATTCTTGCAGGACTTTATTTTGAGAACAGGTGTGATTAAATCTGATAATTGTGTTAAAATTAAAGTAAAAGCACTAACTACTGTTCAAAATAAATATAATCTTTGGGATGAAAAAAACAACACAGCAGCAGAGACACACAGCAGAGACATGTTTTGGAATCCAGTTTAGTATGTATGTAAAAGAGTTTTGTTTTCTGACCCGTATTTCTGTGTTGAAAATGCACTGCATATTATGTCAAACAAAAGAGCTGGTTTGTCTAGCACAGCCATAGATGCTTTGGGCAACATTCAAAACACAAACTGCATGTGCTGTGACATTCCCTAATTTCACAGGCATTACTGTCTTCAGTCTTTTGTAAAAACGTTGGTCATTTTGGATCACGTCTATGAAAAACAGTCTATATTTATTACTTATTTTATTTAAACACCAAATCCCTTTGCTTTTGTGATTTTAAGCAAACTAAATAATACAACTAGTAATTGTGGAGACATATATCTGTGACAAACTCATAGCCTTAAATACAATAGAATATTTTTCTCAAAAACAAGCAACAAAAAGTATTCAAATAAATAAATAAATAAATAAAGACAATAATTAATATTTAAAAATGAAAAATATGGTAGAAAGCATTATTTTCTGTTGGCTAATAAATGTTCTTAAAAACACTAACAATTTTAGTACTATCACTTTTTGACATAATACATTTCTAACTTGTCTTTCTAACCCATGACTGTGTATGTACAGGTCTCCCTGCATGTGAGTGAGAAGCTGTAATGCAGAGATATGTTATTTGAATTTGATGAATACCGTTCTAGACTTACTTACCAATAGATGCACGTAAATTACAGTTCAGTGAGTAAGTTGTTAGCGCTATACCTCGAGACAACAGGAGAGGTGATGCAAGATTAGAATTTGCTCAATGGCTAAAGAGGAATTCAATATGATGTACAGAGAATGAGAATAAAGAAGCTAAAAGGTTGAGAATCTATTAAAAGAGTACTCACCAAGCACTTCATGTGTAATTAGTGCAACCTGATAAAAAATATTTCCTTTATTTACCATCCTTTTTTTAAGCCCCTCACACCCACACAGAAATGCTAATAGCAAAGGCACTCCAGAACCACGCTGTGTGGAAGGTAAAAAGGGGGCACACCATCACACCCATCAACTCCTACTCCCGTCCCAGTTATGACCTGCAGTAAAATAGTTTTGGACTGTTTTCAAACATCACAGATTAGAGGTTTGCGTTTGCGTTTACATTACTTCGGAAAACAGACTCTAAACGCATGCAATGGGCTTCTCTGCTTTTCAACGTGTGAGTGCCCCCTGCTGGCCGTCAGGGAGAGCTGCAGCCAGGCCTGAAAAGGCTCTGCCGAATGACTTGGGCAGCCACATTAGCAGAAGTGCAGCTGCCATTTCAATCTGGCATATTTAGACCATCATCTTGCTTTGCGGACAAAACACAGGTGGGTAGCTGCAGTGACTTTTCTCTTAATTTACTTTAATAGGGTCTGCTTTTAAACAACAGATATGAACAGTATTGTTCTGAACAAGTGTTCTGTTAAGGGTTGAATTCAGCTTTTAAACTTTGACAATCCTGCTAATATAAGAGTCTTCAACAGCAGTATTACGCATAAATGTGCTTAATTATTATAACTGGCTTCAACATTTCTATCTTTCTATCTATGGCCCTATACCTCTATCTATGTAAAAGCCACTTGCAATGAATAATTGTGTGTGTGTATGAGTATATGTATATATTGTTTTCCACACATACATACAAAAACAAATGCATGCGTAACAGGGCTCATAGTGTATAAAATTAACTCGTTACAGTGAGGTTACTCGTTACTCTACACTTGGAAGAGTAATTTCTGTGCCTGTGTCAGAGCGCTGGTCTTTTTGGTGAGCAAATTTCTCTCTCGCATGGGGCTGTGGGGTTCTCTCAACTTCAGCTTGTACAAATCCAATTAGTAGTAGTCCAAAGTTTAAATAAATCAATTCTGAACTCAGTTCTCTCAGTTGGAATATATACTATATTCTCTTAGCTGAATAATTGGTAAATCAATTCCAAAAATACATAATTGACAAATTAATATAGTGAAACTAATCAGGTATTAAACTAAATTAATCCCGACACACCATTTCAAATGAAGTGCGTGCCAACATTTTACTATAACTATATTTAATATGAATACACCTGCAGCAAAATATGTGTATATATAAACACACACACATATATGTAGAATCTGAGGTTCTCTGTTTTATGGACACAACCGTGGACAGTTTAAAAATAATTATTTATATATTATTTTATTTAAATATGTATAAATTAAAATTGTGAAACTTTAAAATGTGCATAAAGTAGCAGATTATGCCTGCATTAAAAAAATCACTGTTAAGATAAAATAGAATACAATTGTATTTATACGTGTTAGGGCTTTAGAAGTGAAATTGTACAGTGAAGAATAATGAATTGTAAAGGGAGGAGAGTACAAAGAAGGAGAGTGACCTCCTCTGGTTACTGACTCGAACTGCGCCCGGCTGCAGCAATGCCACACACATCGCTCCCCGGCCACTCCATGACAGAGGTCCACGCTCTGCTTATGACACTCTGTCTACAAGTGATTGGAGGGTAATTGCCTGAAGACATCCCATTGTGGAGGAGAATACCATCACCTCGAATTGTCAAGTCAAGGTTTTGTCAAGCAGGTTTAAAGCATATTCTGTTTAACACAAATTGATAATGGGGGGGGACGACAATAAAAAACCCTAAACAAAAACAATTTGAGATGCCTACAGTAAAACAGTACAATGATTCTTGGACAAGAGGAAGCAGTGGCATGCACCTCCACACAAAAGGGAACAAGTGGCCTTTACATGGAGTGCAGCTGCTTATTAAGACTCACTCCTTCATACATTATGCCTTTCATCCCCACTCAACCACAAAATGATTTTGCTTTAGAGGGTACAATAGCAGCAAAAGATTTATAATGAATGAATCCTTAATAAACTGTTGCAGATCTGTCTACTTCCCCATGATTTATAATACAATAAACAGCACATTCTATAAAGTCTCTTGCTGCAAAACATTGCACTGAGAGAGAGAGAGAGGGACAAAAAAAAAACTGAATATGAAAGACCTCAATTCTCTCCCATCTCCAATACCATAATAGTGAAATGAGCACATATAAATGTGTTAAGAGTATCTCTTTGCATCTTGTATAGACTGCATGTATTTAATCTGTAAAGCTTATTAAGAACGAGTCATTGCTATGCAAAGCAGCACCCAATGCTTTTCTCTTGCTTTTCAGCCGAGTGCAGTGTTTGGCCAATAGGACTGGCCCCCTACCTCTCATTCTGCATTCATAACATGCAACATTTGCACAATGTATCTCTCAAAGGCTGCTGAATAGAAAGCCTTAATACTCATGTAAACAACTGCAAACCAATTACTTAATGAATCGGGCCCACACATAATGAGGTGCCACACAAAGAGCTATAAATGCATTTTTTGCGCCAAAGCCTCTGCTTTAAACTAAAATCCCTCAGCTGTAGTTTAGGCTTAACTGGCACATCATAATTATGGTCTGTAAGACAACAGAGGAAGCCATTTTTTATTTGGGTCCAGCTCAAGCTCCTTTTGATGTCACTCATCAGCTCACTGACAAATAAAGCAAATAATTAAAAAAAAAAAAAAGAGGAAAAAAAAGGAAAGAAAGAAAGAAAGAAGCTAGGCAGCGCATACAGCAGTGTTATGCTTATGCTCAAGTGCTGGGCTTCGAGACCACTTGTAGAAGCAATAAAGCGCAAGAAGTGACTGTTGTAAGTGGAATGCTTAAATATAAGCATCTGAAAAATTTCACTATGTGCAGACCACAAAGGGGAAGAGAGCACCTGAGTTCTCAATTTTTTTGCTCTCCCAAGCTTCTCTGCCCGTTTTAAAATACCTAATCTTTTCCCTGTAAAACTGATGTCAAGTATCTGGAACCATGCATTGCTACCAGTCATTTTTTAATATATATATATATAGATAGATACACCATGGCTATCTTTAACTTTGCATTTTGTATAGCCTCAGCACTGATACGTTTTGTTCCCATTCACTCCAGATTGAAGAAGGCCATTACTGCACCATGCTGCATGATTTCACAACAGCAAACAAAGGAAAGACTTCTTCTCAATGTCTCATATTAAACGTGGCACTCATTCCAGGAGCAGCATTAGCTATTTTGTGACAGCTTAACCATCATTTTTCCCTCTACTAATATGTATATTCTAATACACACTGGGCTTTAGAAGTAAATAGCATCTTAGATGCCATCCTGGTGTCAGCATGGTGCCTAGTAATCATATGAAATCAAATAGTTTTTTCTTAATATTTACCTCTCCATTACCTTTACAAATGGATTCCCTGTGAAGTGCCCTTGTCTGGGAATAGATGTAGTGTTAGGTTTTAAAAACTTTTCTTAGCATTTAAATATATATATATATATATATATATATATATATATATATATATATATATATATATATAAAAAGCTAATGTTCCTGCATCAATTCCCTTGCATTTCTTAAGTCTGTAATGAAGTTTACCGTGCTAAAAATTGTAATCTTGAGTATAAAACAGTTCCCCATTTCTGACCTTGAGCGCTTTGATAATTCAAATGAAATCATATGAAAAATAGTAACTGAAGTTGGAATTTGCACTGCTTTTGCAGAATCTTCCTGTTTATTTACAACACTATAATACATTTTCGAATGACTTGGCGAAACCAGCATGATATTTTTCATTTAAAGATTATCAGTGATGTTGAGGTCTATTGCAGTCTATTAGTTGCTCTACTATTTAATAACCATCACTGACTTCAATGTGAATCATAATTGTGAGACATCAAATGTTTCCATCTTCCTTTTAAGTCAACAGTTCAAACATTAGGCCTTTTCCACAAACATGCAATTGGGTTCTCACAATTTTTTATCTTTAAAAAAGGGGGCTTGTGTTTCAATGTCCTGAAATTAAAAAAAGCTAAATGATTAAAGAAAACTATTTTGAGCAGTTAAGAATTCAGTTAATTAACAAACTAATATGTGTTTTCTCAAACTTGGTATCTTCAAAACAAAGTGCACTGGCATCAAACTGAGGGGCAGAAACCATGAATACTTCACCAAGTTAAACTTAAACTTAAAACTGCACACACAAACAATAAAATCAAAGCAATACGATTAATTAAAGGGATTAAATCAAAACGCTACCTCTTGAATCACTGATACACAAGTAGGGTAGCTGATATTTAGTGAACCACTTAAATGTAAAAGGAGAATATAATATTGCATGCACGCACACACGCACACTCATAGAACAGTAGAATTATCCTAAAATGTCACATGAAACCTCAACACATAATTTTAGAAAGTGTCTGATACACCAAAATCAAGCATCTTACCGAAAGTGAGGACGTTTGTGACTAGCAGAAGACGTTTCTGATTCAAGGACTTCTTCGTTCTTGACTGTGTCAATGTGTTTTTCATTTGTCAGTACTTTAAAAGGGAAAAAACAAAGAACAAAACTGCTCACTTGGCATCTGGGTGGATGGAATGACATTGCACCGAAAATATGATTAGGTGGAATGTTCTTGAATATTCATCCTTTCTCTTGCTTTAGATCTTTTGTAGGTTTTCATTGAAGTCTGCAATGCACTGAAAACAGCTGTTCTAAACATGCAATGAGAACATTTGAATATTTCGATATAGCTGTGGTGTTGATTGTAAGCCATATATTTACACAGTGTATGTACAACATAGATGATCTGTTGATCTACAATTTGGTTGAGAAACTCCATTCACGTTGAACTACCTGACAGCTCCAAATCAGAGACCTCATCTTCCTCATCAGAGTCTGGTCTTCTCTGCTGCACGGCTGATTGTTTAAGCAGCTGGTATGCTTTAGTCTCTGTTACAATCACAAAGCACAAAATGCCGAAGTTAAATATTGGTTTTGGGCTTTGCTCTCCAAACTTTCTGAATGGCTCTCTTGCGTAAGACAACATCCTATGAGGTCTTCTTGGAGCCTCCTAATGAACAGAGCGTGTAAAAAATAACTCCAGGATGACATGCAGTTAAAACCCTACAGACACATTAGCCGAGAGAGCAAGAGTTTCCATCAAACAATAACTAGCACTTTAAGCACATAGGATTTATTTTTGATTAGCTGTCTTTCAATTGACTGGAATCTGTTAAACACTGAGAAACGTATTAATTGTATGTATGTATGCATATGTATTTATTTACTGTTAAATATTTGTTTCTAAAATGGTTACTAGAATAATTCAGCATGTTAACATGAATGACTGTGTTAAATGCACAAAAGCATTCAAAGTTGGTTCATAATTAATGTATTTGTGTTTTAATTAAGAAACTCAGTGGGTTTATGTTAATTGCTTCCAATCACCTAAACAAAATTGAAAATGAAAGCCCCTACTTACAACAAACACTGGTAGCGGTTTTTAAGTTTAAATTTGAAAGACGTGACATTAAAAACAAGCCAATGTATTGTTTTACTCCTTGAAGCAGAGGAATTATTGGGTGATATCAATAGGTTATGGTAATAAAAAGAAAATCACAGTACAAATGCAGAAGATGTTGCTGCCATTCACGTTCAGTTTGCAGCACTGAGCTTAGCTGTGCCGTAATCGTGTGTGACGATGGACACTCAGCAGGCAGTGAGAGTTAGCTTGGAAAACCTGTAAGGTTCAAACACTTCACCTACTCACACTTAAATGCTTTCTAAATGCGTTCTTTTCCTGTAAAGAGGGGAAATTCACAAAGCCTTTTTCACATTAAAGTACCATTAGAACAGTTTTTTTTTCTTTTGCAAAAGAATGAAAATACCTTTTGAGTTTAAAAACAGAAACAGAACATTAATATAAAGTTCTAATTCTCTGTTTATATGGGGTCATAGTAATTAAATTATTACAGGTACATGCTTGGGTATCTAAGTCAAAACACATGTGATTATTGGTTTAATGAAATGAACCAATATGAAATTAAATCAAATTTGACTATATTTTATTTTTACTCCTAAATTGTGCAGCTGAATAACTTTTAGTAGCTTTGCACTATCATAATAGATTTCTCTGCCCAGTGAGTTCTGGGTTCTTAAATAGCCTTGATTGGATACTGTTTATTTTATATTACTTTTAAATAGTTGCAATTTGTGGCTTTACACCTTGTTTTGGTGTTCTGCGCCTTGGGATGCCGGCACATAAAAAGCGTGGTATGAACTCAAATTGCAACATGTAATAGATAATTTTACATTTCTAAGGTTCTCATGGTAACTAGTACTGGCAATACTTTCAGGATGCCTTCGTGTCGAGACCATTTGATGTCTGCTTTTAAACAGCAGTGTTCAGGAGATAATGAGAACAAATGACAGATCTTTTACTCTGTCCTCCGCATCCTAACAATTAAACGACAGCATTATGCTGCACGAATTATCAATTTCATTCCGCTCTGCCCAGCCAAAGACATCTACTGTTTCTCCATGATAATTAGAGGAACTCGGCAGCTCTTCAGGTGGGAGTTTGACCTTATATTCACCTTGATCATCCTCACCAACTAATACACTGAAAAAGCCCCCATTATTCTGCGCTCTAAAAGGAAAACAAAACTCGCAAATTATTTCAGAATGCAAGGTTTTGTGTAGCCTTTTTACCTCTAATAGGAATACTTTCCAACAAGCTCTCCTCTTTGCTGTCCTCTTCACCACTTTGCGGCCCTGCAAGAAATAAAATGAAAGAACCTCAGAGCAGGAGAAGCTTTTGACTTTTTCCATCGCTGCTAAAAATCACAGATAAAAGATAGAAGCCAACAGCAAGAGAAATATGTAGTTGTGTTCAGTATTTTTTAATAGCAAGATTTTTCTTTTATTTTGTCTGTTACACAAATGAATATTAGTTAGCAAATGAGGAGGAAGAAGAAAATATTAAAACAACAGTAAATGCTTTTCATAATTACCATAAAGGGTGCAGTTAGGAATCTGTCAAACATTATTAAATGTATTTTCCAGAACCCTAAGCCCTGCCTTAAAGAACAAAGTAGTACAATTAAAATGCATTTGTTCCAACGGCAGCCAGAATTTGCAACAATAATTACCCTGTTTCCCTATGGCAGTACTGTAGGACCATTGAGCAGGTTTTGCTGGTTTTATTTCACCACTGTCATTGAGGATTGATGGCAAACTGCAAGATGATTCATTACTTTGAACAGAAAGGCTTCCTTCAGATGCTTGTGGAAGAAGTGTCTTCAGTAACGCTTTGGCCTAATATAAAGACAAATTAAAATACATTATTATAGCTTTCAGAACATGTCTGGAATGCCAAACTGAGTTTTATTTTTATTTTTTGCAATCCAGTGGTAAACTGTAAAATTAATACATGTTTTAGTCACATTCAGACATCAGATTTTACTGGAGCACAATTGTAATGCAACAATATAAAACTATTCTTTGATACTGCAACATAAAAATAAGAGCTGCATTTTAGATGTGGGAGATATTACTATTCCAACTGCTCAGATTCTCTTCAATTATTTATCTACTCGGATATGATTAAAATTAAACGTGCTTCATTACAGTTTAACATGAAATGAAGATAAGCTAGATGCACACTGTAGAATGAGAGACTCTTGATCAGATCTCAATGATCTCAAGATGATGGTCCGCTCTGTCGATCAAAGTATTACATACCTTATTTAGATCAGATTACAAATAATAAAGTAAAGTAAGAGTAAGAGCTAAGAGAGAACTATACCATATGAACTTGCAGACAATAATAAGAGCAACACAACATAATCAAGTATTTAAGACTCAGAGAGGATAATCTTCAAATTGACTATATGTTTTTTTATTTACTTACATATGCAATAAAAACGACATAATAGTAACTCAAATGGCAAAATTGTTCATTACAATAAAACTCTTACAAACTGAACAGCCTGTGTCAAACATAGTCCAAGAGGGTAAGAGCACATTGTTTTACAAATAATATTAATCAAGCACCAGCTGCTTTTCTTCAGTGTACAATAAGAGTGGATGCAGCCTTCAAATATAATCATTTTCACAGATTTTAATTATAATATTATTTTGATGTGAATGTACACAGTTGTTAATTTTCAGAGTGTACATTTGGGGGTATAAAATCAGGCAATTTATAGAGTTTAAATTACTAAGCAAGCACTAATAAAAAACATATAAATAAATAAATCTGGTAGCTCAGCTACCCTTAAAGTAATGATATAAGATAAACTGGGAAGTGATCAGAATTATCTATTCATTATTTTCAGATTGAACATAAACTGTTAACTGGTACAGTGTGAAAATACAATCTCAGGCCTCTGTAATGAATACGAATAGGAAAATATTAATACAGTATATGGAGTTATTTACATTAGATGAATTTCCTTTACCTTGTTGATATCTGAACAGTTTTCAGCCACCAATAATGGTGTGAAAATCTCAGCTATCTCATCTGTGGATAAGACATGGCAGTCACCCAAAATAACCACATGTTTGTACCAATACTCCCACAACATTGCAGAATCTGGAGATAGACAGGACCTGTATACCACAAAAACAATATATAAATATTAATATTAATATTAATATTGTCTAAAAGTCACACAACAGAGTGAATACTTATTGCTTAATTCATACAACAGCAGTAACAGTAAAATCGAAATCCTGCATGTGGACTTCCTTCAGCCTTTTATTTCTCACTAGAGATTCAACTTGTGATGCATTGTGGAAACTCTCTTTTCATGACTCCACAGCCTTTTCTCAAATTGTGGACCTTTACTGACATTTATGTGCTTGAATTTTCTCCTTTCTTCACACAGTAAACTCAAGATATGCTTAAATATTTATCTTTCCATTTATTACAAATATGGTATCATACCTGGTGTGAATTGCCTCAAGACTACTTATATATAATAATAACAACAACAACAACATAATTTTTCTAATGTCTCAACACAATTAATATATAATCCATAATTCTGAAAAGAGATGGTATTTTTCTAATTTAAAAATATATTTTTTTAGAGGTTCTTAACATTATGTGCAATTAAAATATGAATCCCATACTGAAAGTCAATACAGGATTCAATATATATTTAAAAGTTTAGTTTAAACATATTAAACTTCAATTCAGTTAATGATCTATTAGCATATTTAAGGGAAATACCAGCATAAGCTCATGAACAATACCTAGGCCGACCATAATATGGAATTGAAATGCTGGTTGCAAAGCCACAAAAAGGTGGATAAAACAGTAAGTGTTGATTCCCTTCAGGAGAAATTCTACCTGTAAATTTCAGAATAAATATAAATGTAAATACAAAATGTAGGGTATTCATTAATACTATGATTATTATTATTAATAATAGTCAATGTGTAGGCAGGTCCAGAAAGTCACCACCATGCCTACACTACTGTTACCAACAGTTGGTGGTTGTGAAGTATAAGTATTTTCATGTCCAGCTACTTTGCTGAGTCAGCACATCTAGTTCAAAGGAGTGACATATCAGGATAATTTTGGAGATGTACCCCTTTATCCAACACACCTCCATAACAGGGCTAGTAGTTTAAATGTATTTTCCCTTGGTAGAATTATTTTCATTTTTGTAAATGAAAAAGGTAATGAACGTTTAAATAGTATTAAAGGACATTTTAAAAGAAAACAAAAAATCTTCAAGATCCTTTAACTGAATACACAAACTAATAGAGGAAACAATTCTCCTTTTCTCATTTAAACATATTTTTAACTCAATGTATTGATCTCTATTCCTGCAACAGATTTAATATTACAGGATTACAGGATTAAGATGTGCAGTAGTTCATTGTGTCTCTGGAGGATGCATGAAATGAGATGGTGGTTGTAAAAAAAAAAACTCAAAGTGAATACAAATAAGCCAGATATATACCTAAGATTATGCTGACATTTAAATAAATATGTAAAATTACATTTTTATTATTTTACATTAAAGTAAATGTAAAGTTTAGTAATAGTACATTATAAATGCTTACTTCTCTTCACAGATAAAGAGTACTATACTAATGCATTGATTTGCAAGCAAGAAAAAAAGCTAGAAAACATTAAGTAAAAAAAAAGGCATATGAAAGGTTATATTCAATGATACATTCAAAAATAATAATTTCAAGTTGTACCCAACATCCCAAAATCGATCCATCCAAATACAGAATTATGTCTAGTTATTCATACACACCCTCTAGTAAAATGTTTTTACTACACCACAACTACTTTTACTTTCCAATAGGCTGCTTTATAGCTTGAATATGTATGCATCAAATGTAATGAAATATAGCAAATGTCACTGATATTCAAAGTGACGACATCAAAGTGATTCTGATTGCAGGTAAATATATAGAGAGTGCTATACCTTATTTTGCCTTCATCTATAGTGGTCCAGTCACTGCTCACTATCTCTTCGGGTAATAAGCATCCCTTTGACATGCTCCATGACAACCTCTGAAGCTGATGAAGGACGACTGCTCCACATGCTTCAAGGTCCTCTTCATTCAAGCGCGCCTTGCGGTGACAAAGGCTGCCGAATATATAGAGCAGTGAGAGCCATTTCCATGGAGTCAGAGTCACAGCCAGCTGGTCAAGATTTCGATCACAACAGCCATTCAAATCAGGCACGTCAGGACCGAACTAAATCAACTCAGGAAAACATATGGCAAAGGCCATGTCTGGACTCTTTAAACACAGCCACAATGCTATTAGCATCTTACTGTGGACTATTTTAATAAAGTGTATATTAAGTCAACAGCTGGAACCTCCCAACCCACCCAACCCCCCAACCCAGACACTGTATTTCTAAATTATGCTTTTGTTAAAATGGTTTAATACAGCCCATATTTCACATTTTAGAAGGTTTTATTTATCTGGGTAAAAAACACATCTGTTATGCTTCAATACTTAAAATAGTGAGTAACAGAAAATTACTAATGGTCTACTACTACTACTACTACTACTACTAATAATAATAATAATGTGCTATATTTGTCCAAACCTTTTGAAATACAGATAGCAGGAAAAGCTAAACTGCATTGAACACTGTTTTTAATTTTTACATGAACAGCAAACACATTACACTCGGATAATAAAAACCCAAACATAAAACACTGCTTTTGCCATTAACAGCTATTAAAGCATTGTAATTGGAAACTAAATCAATACACCCCCCTTTGATGCCAATGCTGTCATAATTCAGACCAGCATGCAGTTACTATGTACATTGTGGTTGTTAAACCCTTGGAAACCAAAGTGAGATGCAAGTGCGCTGTTAGTGACAAATAATGACACTTGATTTAAAACGAGAACACTTCAAAGACCAGGTCGTTTTTAAAACAACAAAAATTGATAGAGAAAAAAACAAAAGTCTCTCTAGTGTAACCAGAGGTTGTTTGGCAATGCGTGAAACAACAGGGAATGCTATCAGTACCAATAACAACAACAAACATCTTACCTTATCAAATGATCACGCTTCTCCTTAGTAACTGATGATGTCTTATAGAGCTGTAAGCAGTTCTCTCCTTGATGCAGTCTCCCTTCTATGCTCTTCAGTAAATGTACAAATCCCTCAAGTATAAGGCTGGAAACAGATTGCAAAACAAACATTTAATTTAGTTTGTTCCCACCAAAATGTATATATAGCAATATTATATACAAAATATCTAGTTAATAACTGCTTAGACTACAAAATAACTATTAATACATGGAAAATATGGACAATGGTCTACATGTAGAAAATGTTTTAGGTCTGTCAATCACCAGGTCGAAGTTCTAAGATTTAATTTGAACAGACAGCCTTTCTGTACGTTATCTGTGAATTCGGAAGCAGCTTCAGTGAAGTGGAAACACAACCTATACTTCTTACGAGACGTTTGGCTGAAGGAAAGATATCTTCGCAATGCTGGTGCATCCCATGGCTGGGAAAAAAACACTTTCTATATATTTGCACTCAGTGTTCATGCCTTCTTCAGAAAACTGTGTAAATGAAGACTGTTTTTCAGCAACTCACAGTGACCTTTGTCACTTTGGTCACACCTGGGAAGCTGTTGTTTGCCATTTGCATCACTAGGTTATCCCCAGACTCATGACACTTGTTCAGATGCTTCATACAGAACAGTTCGAGATTAAATCAGAGAGACCAGAGATCAACCCCTTTAATTTCGTAATCAAAGAAGTGTAACCGAGCAATGCCTCCAGTTAAATAAATAAATACGTTAAGATACAAAGCCATCGAATACATATCTGTGTAGGAAGAAGGCTTGCCTTGTCAAGTCACCTGTGTTTGTCAGAAAGGCTCCTGTGTCAATAGTGGCTGCTCTGCCAAGTCAAGACACAGCCTGGAAGCCATGAAGGGCTTTGCCTCCCCAGTCAGGTCAGCACAGGAGAGCTGACCTGCCATAATCTCTAGTTGTCTCTGTGGGAGGATGGGTTGACTGGAGCTCGCTGGACAAGAAGTTGTTTGCGAAGTGAAGTTTAAGCTTGACCTTTGCTTAAGGTTTTCAGAAAGGATACAAAAAACAAAACCTGAACCTGAAACTACAGAGAGAAGACACTGTCCTGGGCCACATCCAGAGGACCACCTGCCCGGCAATCTCCAAGTACGTCTTGGCCCAATGCAAACCTAACCTTCAAGGGCCCAGTCAGATTCAATTTAGGCCATAGCAAGAATGTCCTCAGCTCAGTGTTGATCACTATATAGTAATGGCTTTCACAAGTGTAGCACAGTACTAGGTGCCAACTGTAAGTCGTCCTGGGTGAGGGCATCTGCTAAGAAACAAATAATAATAATAATAATAATAATAATAATAATAATAATAATAATAATAATAATGACATGCTTGAAGGGCAGTGTATTTGTAAGATGAATGATTGAATTGACTTTAAGAATCTGCCCCTGTGAGTGAAGTGCAATTAAAAACATCTTAAACACAGTGGTCTAATGTAAAAGGTGCTACATTGCATTTTTTACAATTATGAGATTAACACACATAGCTGCATGATTTTAAAGTCTGTGCTCTGTGTCAGTGTATGAAAATCTAGGTAGGTAAGAAAAAATAAAAAATAAAATAATGCACAAAAAATGAATCCCAGAGACATTCATAATCATATTGACATGTATACGCAGTAGGGCTAATATCCCTCAGTTACAACTAAATTCAGTCCTATTATTGTCAGGCCTTTTAAATGAAAACAAAATGATATGCTCTCAGGGGTAATGTTACAATAGATCAAAGTAAAAAAAAAACACTTTATGAATATTCAATTGAAAAATAATGTCACCACTGACGAAAGCTGATGTCAACAGAACTGTATGCACTTCCAGACCTGCATCTCATAAGCCAAAGATCGTGTAGTTTATTTTCTATACATACATTAAACAAAATTAAAAATGTATTTTATTATTTGGTAACTGAAAATACAGAACTATGTAATAAATAATATGTCAGAAAAGTGTTCCTTTATATATGTTGAATGCTTCTTTTCAATGTGTTTTTGCTTTCATGTTTTCACACTTTGTTTACCGAAGCAGCAAACCGGATTAACAATTTTTTAACAAGACGTTATTAAAATGTGGTGTTTTTATGCAGCTACCAGAAATAAAATCTGTTCAAAATACCGGGTTATAAAATAAGACTGGTGCACTGGTGTCGAGTGTATCAGACATTAAAGGACACCACAATCCACAGAAGGGTAGAGAATCTGTACAAGTTGCTAATTATTTCAAGTTCGACAATTTTGTCGTACCATGTTTTTTTTACATTTTATTTTACACACCGGCTCCATCCCTGTAGACCGACTTCCCATACAACACATCAAGTTAACAGCTTATCAAAATACATTTTTTTGGAAGAGTTTTACGCCTTTAATCTGGTCATTCTTAGTTTTAAAATGAGAAATATATGCCTAATGCATGTGGATTTTGTGAACCTATCTCTTTCTTGAGTATTAAGCTCTGGGTGGCCCTCATTGAATTCTCCACAAAACCCAGCAGAGATCCCGAGCCCCCCAACATAAAAGGGAAAAAAAAGAATTTATGACAATCTATAATGGGCTTGAAGGTCAGAGGTCAGCAAACAATTGGTCCTTCTCTTTTGCAGGTTGTTTCCTGGGAACATCCTGATTAAGCTGGCAGCTTGAATTATATCCATGACATTCTGTAGTGCACAATCCATCTGCGCTAAGTCCTCTTCAATGCCGCTGAAGTAGCATGGGCAAAAGCTCTGCCTTTTTTTCCCTTCAGCGTGGGCCTTGAAATAGTCATCATCTTTCTATCCACTTTATTTGTCAGTGCTCTTCAAAATAGACCTTTAAAAAACAATGTGTTGTGTGCACCAAACTTACATTATTATTGGATTTACCAGTAAGTCTCCAACTGGGCTCTGGCTGTCATTCTGTTTGGGGATCTGATTCTGTGTTTCTCACTCTGTCTGTATCTGTTGTTGTATCGTCAGTAACTTCACACCTTCAAACAATATTCCAATGCATAAACCATCACATATCCATACTGCCCTCAATGGACAAAACGTGTCATCTCTCGATAATCACCAGTATATAATACTTCTACTGCTGCTACTACTACTACTACTAATTATTAATATTATACAAGCTAACAGGCCCTTAAAATGAATGAATGAATGAATTAATAAAGAAATAGACAAGTAAACAAACAAAGCACTGAATAACATAGAAAAGGCCAGTACAGCACCATCCACAAGAAGCTGAACTTGGACTTGAAGTCGCTTATGCCGCACAGAAAGGGTAATTCACTCCTATAATCTTGTTTCCATGGACACATTCATCACCCGTCTCAGCTGATGCAGGGTTGTCCGTGTTCTGCTAGTCCCCTCGTTGAAAGTTAATGCGAGTTCACAGAAAAAGCGAACTTTCCATACAATGTGGGTTAAATTATGTTATCTATTTCCAGAATGCCTTTACAGCTACAGATCATGGTGCTTACACAACAAAAAGAGTGGATGCAATGAATGCTCTTCAGACAATTCAAAGTATTCCCCTCCCCAAAACAGAGAATTAGTACTGAAAGAACTTGAACGAAAGGGTATTTTATCGCTTTATAATAAAGTTTTCACATTTACATGACTTGATTTCATAGTACTGAGGCTTGTTATTAATATCAACTCCTATACTGCCCTTTAGTATTTACAATTGTTATATATCTTTGTATGCCTTAAACAATAAAGAAAGAGGCCGATATGATATTGCTATAGTATAACTGTATGCATTACTATGAAACATAGTATTCATGTTCTTTACTGGCGAATAATTCTAGGTTTATTTTCAGCTCTGATTCTGTGCTCCTTGCTGCCACCCATTTACTTTTCCCTCTGGTGTTGTGTCATGTCGTGTTGTGTTATGATAGTAAGACCCAAGTGGAACATGGGAAGGCTGGAACACTTTGTGATCTCTGCATTTTTCTTCGATGCCTTTTTGAATTGTGCCATCACCTCAGACTCCAGAAAGTTTTTTATTCTTCTAACGCCTATCACTGCTGTGATCTCTGCAGATAGCTCAGCTGTTCAGATTTGTGCTACACCAGTGTCTGGATTAAACGTTTATGCCCACATGTCATTTGACTGGTCAGCACTGTGTTTCTACCCACCCCACTACCCCACCAATTAAACCTTATTGGAAATGGTCTTGAAATCAGGGACTACTTGGATTTCCAGCCAATGTGGGTTAGCTGAATCAGGATAAAAATGCAGAACATGGGATGCCAACCTAAAATGTTTAATGTTATAATTATATATATATATATATATATATATATATATATATATATATATATATATATATATATACACTCACCTAAATGATTATTAGGAACACCTGTTCAATTTCTCATTAATGCAATTATCTAAACAACCAATCACATGGCAGTTGCTTCAATGCATTTAGGGGTGTGGTCCTGGTCAAGACAATCTCCTGAACTCCAAACTGAATGTCTGAATGGGAAAGAAAGGTGATTTAAGCAATTTTGAGCGTGGCATGGTTGTTGGTGCCAGATGGGCCGGTCTGAGTATTTCACAATCTGCTCAGTTACTGGGATTTTCACGCACAACCATTTCTAGGGTTTACAAAGAATGGTGTGAAAAGGGAAAAACATCCAGTATGCGGCAGTCCTGTGGGGGCGAAAATGCCTTGTTGATGCTAGAGGTCAGAGGAGAATGGGCCGACTGATTCAAGCCGATAGAAGAGCAACTTTGACTGAAATAACCACTCGTTACAACCGAGGTATGCAGCAAAGCATTTGTGAAGCCACAACACGTACAACCTTGAGGCGGATGGGCTACAACAGCAGAAGACCCCACCGGGTACCACTCATCTCCACTACAAATAGGAAAAAAAGGCTACAATTTGCACAAGCTCACCAAAATTGGACAGTTGAAGACTGGAAAAATGTTGCCTGGTCTGATGAGTCTCAATTTCTGTTGAGACATTCAGATGGTAGAGTCAGAATTTGGCGTAAACAGAATGAGAACATGGATCCATCATGCCTTGTTACCACTGTGCAGGCTGGTGGTGGTGGTGTAATGGTGTGGGGGATGTTTTCTTGGCACACTTTAGGCCCCTTAGTGCCAATTGGGCATCGTTTAAATGCCACGGCCTACCTGAGCATTGTTTCTGACCATGTCCATCCCTTTATGACCACCATGTACCCATCCTCTGATGGCTACTTCCAGCAGGATAATGCACCATGTCACAAAGGTCGAATCATTTCAAATTGGTTTCTTGAACATGACAATGAGTTCACTGTATTAAACTGGACCCCACAGTCACCAGATCTCAACCCAATAGAGCATCTTTGGGATGTGGTGGAACGGGAGCTTCGTGCCCTGGATGTGCATCCCACAAATCTCCCATCAACTGCAAGATGCTATCCTATCAATATGGGCCAACATTTCTAAAGAATGCTTTCAGCACCTTGTTGAATCAATGCCACGTAGAATTAAGGCAGTTCTGAAGGCGAAAGGGGGTCAAACACAGTATTAGTATGGTGTTCCTAATAATCCTTTAGGTGAGTGTATATATATATATATACAGTGAGGAAAAAAAGTATTTGATCCCCTGCTGATTTTGCACGTTTGCCCACTGACAAAGAAATGATCAGTCTATAATTGTAATGGTAGGTGTATTTTAACAGTGAGAGACAGAACAACAGCAAAACAATCCAGAAAAACGCATTTCAAAAAAGTTATAAATTGATTTGCATGTTAATGAGGGAAATAAGTATTTGATCCCCTATCAATCAGCAAGATTTCTGGCTCCCAGGTGTCTTTTATACAGGTAACGAGCTGAGATTAGGAGCACTCTCTTAAAGGGAGAGCTCCTAATCTCAGCTCGTTACCTGTATAAAAGACACCTGTCCACAGAAGCAATCAATCAATCAGATTCCAAACTCTCCACCACGGCCAAGACCAAAGAGCTGTCCAAGGATGTCAGGGACAAGATTGTAGACCTACACAAGGCTGGAATGGGCTACCAGACCATCGCCAAGCAGCTTGGTGAGAAGGTGACAACAGTTGGTGCGACTATTCGCAAATGGAAGAAACACAAAATAACTGTCAGTCTCCCTCGGTCTGGGGCTCCATGCAAGATCTCACCTCGTGGAGTTTCAATGATCATGAGAACGGTGAGGAATCAGCCCAGAACTACACGGGAGGATCTCAAGGCAGCTGGGACCATAGTCACCAAGAAAACAATTGGTAACACACTACGCCATGAAGGACTGAAATCCTGCAGCGCCCGCAAGGCCCCCCTGCTCAAGAAAGCACATGTACAGGCCCGTCTGAAGTTTGCCAATGAACATCTGAATGATTCAGAGGAGAACTGGGTGAAAGTCTTGTGGTCAGATGAGATCAAAATCAAGCTCTTTGGCATCAACTCAACTCGCCATGTTTGGAGGAGGAGGAGGAATGACCCAAGAACAGCATCCCCACCGTCAAACATGGAGGTGGAAACATTATGCTTTGGGGGTGTTTTTCTGCTAAGGGGACAGGACAGCTGCACCGCATCAAAGGGACGATGGACGGGGCCATGTACCGTCAAATCTTGGGTGAGAACCTCCTTCCCTCAGCCAGGGCATTGAAAATGGGTCGTGGATGGGTATTCCAGCATGACAATGACCCAAAACACACAGCCAAGGCAACAAAGGAGTGGCTCAAGAAGAAGCACATTAAGGTCCTGGAGTGGCCTAGCCAGTCTCCAGACCTTAATCCCATAGAAAATCTGTGGAGGGAGCTGAAGGTTCGAGTTGCCAAACGTCAGCCTCGAAACCTTAATGACTTGGAGAGGATCTGCAAAGAGGAGTGGGACAAAATCCCTCCTGAGATGTATGCAAACCTGGTGGCCAACTACAAGAAACGTCTGACCTCTGTGATTGCCAACAAGGGTTTTGCCACCAAGTACTAAGTCGAAGGGGTCAAATACTTATTTCCCTCATTAACATGCAAATGAATTTATAACTTTTTTGAAATGTGTTTTTCTGGATTTTTTTGTGGTTATTCTGTCTCTCACTGTTAAAATACACCTACCATTAAAATTATAGACTGATCATTTCTTTGTCAGTGGGCAAACGTACAAAATCAGCAGGGGATCAAATACTTTTTTCCCACACTGTGTATATATATATATATATATATATATATATATATATATATATAAATTATGTGGTAAAGATTCCAGGGCAATATCATTCTTCACTATGTCATGTGAAAATGCATATAAGGGTGAGTTAGGTGGTCTTTTGCCATCACATCATAAATCTGAGAACAAGAAAATATTTCCACAATTTCTCACCTGCTAATTCTTAACTGAACGACTTATAGTCATCTGCCAGTTTTTAATAACACATATTGAAATTTAAGATTTTATTGCAACAAATTGTAAATAAGGATCAACACATAGATTCAATTGTAAATTAAATCGTATGAACCCACTGTACTGTTTGGACATTTAATTCTGCTATGTAGCAATTCTGGGGGGAAAAAAAGAAACCAATTAAAACTGGTAATTTAGGTAAGGCGCAATAATAATCTGCTAATGTGTGTGATTTTCCACTTTTGACACATTACAGCTCTGTCCCAGGGTCACAAAATATATTTATTTTAAGCATATCATTTATGAAATAATTACTACAACATGTTTGTCAGCAGTCATTCAAAAGATGATAACTAAAGAGCCACTTCTGAATTACAATTCCATTATACAATCCCATAATGTTAATAGCCTCTATTGTTCTAAACTGTATATGTCTAAAATAAAAGAGTACAAAAAGGCCACAGCTTATTAGCAGACAAGAATATATGATAAACATTTTTAAAACCGTGTACTCTGATTATTATAGAAGGGCAAGGGAATATGCAGCTCATTTCATTACAGCCTCAGCCAGGTCGCACTTTAAGGAATAATAATCAAGTAATAAAATTAATGATATAGCCTTTCTTTAGTTTTCATACAGCTGAATGGTAAAGCGACATAACTGCTAGCCTTGACCTTGCACAACCTACTGCAACTTAAAAATGTGCTGTACCAAATTTTTAAATAGCTAGCCTACAGATCACTATAATTTGCTGAAATATAAATACAGGTGATGGCCCAGAACATAACACAAAAGAGCTGCTGTACACAAGATTGATAAGGTAGTGAAGGGTTTCAGTTTTTAATATCTATAGATTTTCCATACTGGAACAATCTTTGTTGGAAACTGTTAAGTACTCTTAGGTTTTCTGGGGGCAACTTTCAATCTCCAGGTTGCATTTATGCTGAACCCATCGTCTCTTTCATTAACTTGACATGAAAGCTTAACTGTAACTGATTCCCAAGTAGAACAGAAACAACTATGCCTATATTTTATTGTCAGAATATCATACAGGAGAAGAACTTTAAATAATATATTTTCAATCTATAGGCCTAATCTCTGATAAACCTTCGATAATATGTGTTTGACCCAGCATTTCCTCAGCTGCCTAGGTTTTATATCTATGTATTTTACAAATTCTGAAATACAATTTGAGAATTTAATAACAAAAGCTTTTCTTGTCCATACAAAGACACAAATTCTGGACTAAAAACTAAAAAACAATCCATATGCAACTAAAAACCTTCTGGTATGGCAAGCTAAATCAAATTCAGAACACAAATTCCCTGCAGTCACATTTAATCCACATGTGGTTCGTCTATGCCAAATCATTCGTGACCTGCAGCCCATTCAGGCAGGAGATGAAAAGCTGGGAAAATAACTGTGCTACCACTGTGGGAAACATTAAAACTATCCAAAACAAACTAACCCAACCAGAAGAACTGACACAACCGGTTAGGGCTGTCGTTGAAGGTTTGAAGGTTGGTAGCCGGGTAGTCAAAGTCCGTTCTCACCATTTGGAGGGTCATCAAGGCATGCATGCAGTGTCATTTCTACTTTAAACAGAATGTTTAGCCTAACTATAGACCAAAATCTATTTTTAGCAAAAGCATTGTCTCATCTATAATTTTATTATTACTGTATTTATTTTCTATTCCCTTGATTGGTTTATTTTTTCGGTTTAACGTATAACAACAATTGGTGGCTTTCACATACCTGCAATAAAGACTGAAATGTCAAATCTTCTGTCAAAAATAAAAAAATCAATAATTTAAACATTGCATTGGGAACTGCATCCCGTAATCAGAAAAAAGCACAGCAATGTCTAAACCAGCAAACAGAGATCTGATCCATGGCTCCAGAAAGCACATCACAGATTTCCCATAATTGCTCATAGCAGGAAACTCTTAAGAAGTCCAAAGTTTATTTTCAGAGTCTACAACTATTAGGGTCTTTTTCAAAGCTTTCATGTTGCACAAAGAAAAAAAAAAAGGAAAATCCTTCCCTTAGTATATAATCTGTTGGATATAGGTCCTGGGCACTTCCTGCAGTGTGTGCTGTAACCGAGCTATGTTTGTTGTACAGTCGAGCTGAACATGAACCCTCAATTATCAATCACCAGCTGCAGATGTTGAACTTGGACTGCTCCTTCTTGATGGATCTGTGACTTGTGTTTTCTCCAGGACTCTAGTCTGCTTATCACTGAGCCACATTAAAAAATCTGGGCCATTTTGGTTTGTGCTGCACTGTTCAAAGGCATGCTTATGATGTACCATCTTTAATGTTCTGGAAAGCATCTCTTATGTGGCATTTTTAGGGAAGGGGATCAAAATTCCCTCCATTCTGACACGCAGAGAGTGGATGAAAATATACAGGGTACTTAAAAGTTATGGGAAATGCCAGGCAAAATGACACTTCATCCTTAATACTAACGCTGCTTGTGAATAGAAGATTGCAGTTAAATTTGTCTTTTAATAGTCATCTAGATCATAAAAAACACCTCAAATACAACATCTAGATTCCCCCCATAGGTATTTTAAAGTTAAAAGTCATAATTTGTACAGTTTGCATTGTCCTCTTCAAGTTATGACAGAACCCACTGAGATGTACATGTAGAAAATATGGCACAGGCTTGACAAATATCTATTATTACCCCAATTTACCAGGGGGTAATGTAGTTATCAGTGTGTAGAATGTATGTGACACTGTGTTCCTAAGGATTAAAGAAGAAGGCCAGATCAACTCAATTCAATTAATATCAACCACGTTAAGACGAAAAGTGACAAGACTTACTTTTCTGCAGGGGTTGTGAAGGGTGACCTGCTTTGCGAAGACTGCACCGGAGTGCCTGCCCTTCCCCTCTTGTGCACTATTAATCTCTCTATCTTGGTGATGGAGAGCTCGGGTCTTCTCACTGCATCGTTCTTATCTGCAGAAAGGCCCGTGTCTCCCCCATCTTCAGGTGAAACTGAACACTCTTCATCTTCACTCAGAGATATCGAGAAGTCACTTTCTGTGTCGGCGATGTCATTTTCCACATTTGGCAGAGTCAATCTAGAAATAGCAATAGTACTCATGCCCCCCTCTGAAACAAAAACAATGTATAATTTAGTTTTTTCCAGTTCAGTTTTTTCACAGGTTTAATTTGCATAAAATACATTTATACATAAATGAATAAAGCTTCTACATCCAAATACATACCTGCATTATTCTGACTTTCATTTCTAGATCCAGGAAGGGCCATGAGAGGCACAGCTTCACCAGCATCAGGGTAACATCCTTTCACGATCTCCACATTAGCAGAGATGTTCAGATCAGTGCTTTGTGGACCTGGAGACTTCCTTTCATTGAGCTGGGCACTGTGTTGGGGCAGCACCCCTTCCTCAGGAACATGAATAACGTGAGACTCAGTTAAATCACTAATTTGTAGTGGGATTGAATCTTTTAGTAATTGTGGGTTGCTTGATGGAGGTGGGACAAGTCTTCCCCTTTTCCCAGGTGAACTTCTGTTCGTGTAATCATTGGGGTAGGTTTGGTCTTCTACGTGACATGCCAATGTTACAGCTCCATGTGCTGTGAATTTCAACTTGCTTAACATTTTATGATCCACGTGCTGGGAAGAAGGTAGATGCTGATTCGATAGGCTGTGTATAGGTTGGAAGGATGGCATAATTGCAGGAATTTCACTTGAGGTTTCACGTCCCATAAAGATGGTAGCAGGCTGGTATAGTCCTTTGGTGAGATGTACAGTGGGACTATTGGGCGATGGTCCTGGTAGCTTCTTTTCCTAAAGAGAGATTAATTTAAAAAATAAAAATAAATCGATAATAATGAAAATGAAGTGTAATGCAATCATTTCACAAGACTGTCTTTCTACCCATGTGTAATTTTGTTGGTTTTCTTGTTGTTATTCTACCCAACACTATATGTAAAGGTATCAAAGGGAATCAGAACAGTAATCACAAATTCATCTAACTTCAAAATGTATAAGATCCTTTCATTTTTTTGAAGAAGGAATATTTCATGTTAACAGAGAGAGAAAAAATTACTTAAAAACACACCTAAATTTCACATCAATATAAATGAAAGGAGAAAAATAAATTAAAATATGAAAGTATTTGCTATTCTATTTCTGACTCAATATTGAAAAAAATACAATATTCTGAGACAATTTTATAGAAGAATGTTTTTTCACCTGCATATGGGATTTAAATTAGTAGAGAAAACCTACAGAAGTATTCAAAGCCATCACATTTTATTCAAATGCATTTTAAATTGGGCATCCAAAAAAAACAACTAAAATTAAGACATCTGAATTTTTTTTCAGAAAATATAAAAAGAAACAGCCTTAATTAATTATCATCATCATTATTATAATTAAGAATTGTTTGGACTGTTTTCAATAATGCAGCTATATTCTTTTAACATAGGCATGTGACAACTTTATTAAGAAATAATAATATTGTTGATAGGATAATTACTACATATACTACAAGTGAACATTCAGTAGGCAGAGACATGCTTTCACATGTATGGGGATTAAAATGTGAATAGTACATTCAAGAAGTCACCATTTTATAAGCTTATGCTGTCAAAATGCTTTACCTTGAAGGTTGTATTTAAAAGTAGATATCTTTATTTTCATAATGATTATTACAGTTTTCCTTTCATTAATGTATAGATGTTTGTGTGAAAAATTGCATTAAATCTACTTTGAAAACTGAACAATGACGTTTTACAAAAATAACTTGTGAAATGAATGTGGATTTTGTTGTGTCAAGATCCTGTAATTGCGTAAGTGTAACAAATGTAAAAAATATATAAATCACTACCTTGAATACCTTTCTGAAAGGTTTGTTAATAGTACATGTAAAATATATATATATATATATATATATATATATATTAATAAGTGAAGTAAAATAAAAAAGGTCTTATTATAATTATACAAAAATAGCATTTTTCTGTATTAGAAAATTACAGATTTAAACATGTAGATCCATAACAAGTAGAATAACCTGTCCTCCACAATTGTGTCATACACAACCACACCATCACTTTAAACGTATTTACAATTCAAGCTGCAGCAATTCTTTTGCAAGTCAACATTACAGTGTTTGAAAGTATTACTTTTTTGTTAAATTATGTCAGGCTACAGTTTATGTGGGTCAAGGTTGGATTTCCTTTCAAAACTGCTTTAGAAGAATGTTACAAGATCAATGTTTTAACTTTTAATCTTATTAACAATCCTTTACGTAAGTTGTGATTTATGTCTGGTATGGCACCAAGGGGGGAAAAGCTAAAATCTTCTTCCCAACATAATAACAAAAAGCATTGCTTCTGTTTCTTTTCTGATAAGGGTCTTAAATACCAAACAGTTAGCTTCTTAATAACATTCACTGTAAACCATGCAGTCTGCCCAGCAGATCCACAAAGTAGGTAAAAGGAGGAAAAGTTAATTTCTTGGCTGAGTGATTCCATCGGTAGCTGCAGGGCAAAGTAGAAAGTGTTTCACTAAAGTAGCAATTGATTCTTCTATCAATCTGCGGCACGCGCGTGCTCTTCCAAGGAATGTATTAAATATGAAAATCATATCCCGTTATCATCTGTTTCCAGCTTTCAGCCCGGTAAGCTTTTCTTAATGAATGCTGCAGCCTAAGGGACATGCACACTGCCAGCAATGGCTTGTATGCATAATGGAGTGATGGTACCATTTTGCTCATTACAATATCTGCAAGCTGAGGGGGGTTTTGCACATAGTCACAAGTGACTGCTCTAGACAGCATGCTCCAAGTTATTATGAGATGTCTTAGACATTTCATCTAAAAGAGCTTTAACTGCTTTAAGTGAAGGAATAAGCAGCTATGGGCTTGAACTACATCATTTATACAGATACACCAGCAGGGATTAGACACCTGCATTATTACAGATACACAGCTAAATATATACCATATTACAGATTTCTTTCTATGATGACTACTTTTGTTTATTGTTGCAAGGCTGAAAACACTGAGATTTCCACAGCGCCAAGATATTTGTGCTGTTGTTATTATTCCTAAATATCAAGGATTAAATCCAGACTTCTTCACTTAAACAGAACGGTCCATATGCACAGACTTTACTTTCCATAAGATCTGCCCTATATAGAAGAAAATGTTATTTAATAAAAATACAAAAACACGCATGCAGCTTCATGGACAAGGGTACCCAAACATCAGTAAACTATGTGTGGAAGAAACTCTCACAATAAATTATACACACCATAATATCAAATATTGGTTGGAAATGAGATGAGGAAAACCAAAAAAATCTATCTTACAAATATGCAACACTAAAATTAACAATTAATTTATTGCCTCCATTAAAAACAAACCGGTTACATTAAGTCTTTTGTCTCTATGTATAATCTAAAAAGTCCCAGATTCAAGATATTGATGAGAGCACATACATTATTAAGCATGCTCTTAAACTATGCTCTAATTTGATTTATTTCATGGTTCATATTACTGGAAATGTAAACGGCAAAAATATTACACAATACTGGTGTAGAGGCAAAACCACTATCAACAATATCGTTTTCTTGTTTACAAAAAGGCTTTCTATTAATCATTGATCATCCACATAGGGACCCTTTTCATGTTATTTCTAAAAATGACACATACATTCAACCACTAATAAAACATTTCAGATTTATATCTTGTTTAAATAGAAAACATCTTCAACTGCAGAATTATGCTATGTGACCACTATAGTATAGGTTAAGGTATGGTTGTGTGCAATTAAAGTAATATTTATATATTAATGTAAGTATTGACAAATATATATATATATATAATGTAACTAGGATCAAAAAAACCTTATCTATGATTTCCTGTTTGCGTTCCTTCCCTCTCTCATTTCTCCAAATTGCCATCAGTTTCTCAATCCGATTCCCATATTCCACCTGTTATATTAAAAAAAAAAAATCATTGAGCAACAGTGGCTGAGCATTTTCTTTCACAGTTCTAAAACACAGTGTTTCACTAAAATAGACATTTCTCATATTTGTTAGGGTTAGCCGAGTTAGAGAACAAACAATTAAGTCCAGACAGTGTGCTTCCTAATTTCTGGTTAAGAAAATTAATTTTCCTTTAAAAGGTTTAAAGAAAAGTAATGTGAAAACACTCCTTGACCTAGAGGAACAAAATCAAAATGTATTTACCATTAAAAAAATCTTGCACAGAATTTATTATAAATGTACCATGCTTTACTGTACAATCATCACGCATTTACCTTTCTTTCACAAGGCTTCAATATGCTTTCTTGTGTACGACTACATTATTAACATAATTGAACTGAACCAGACTCATTGTGCTTTCAGTGTGCTTTATGCCATTCCAGCATAATAAAATAATAGTTCACCTCTTACAAAACAGATAGAAGACCTTTAGTGAGTCAGTGCAGAAACTGATTAATCTATGAAGGTTTATTCTGTATTTATTTTTAGTATATATTTATATTATTTAATGAAGCATACCCAAAGTTATATGTACAAATATTATTCAGAGGAAAAGTGAATACACTGTGTTCTTTCTTTTGTTGCTTGTTTGTTTGCGTTTGCTATTAAAAAGAAAAAACAAGGCTTTGGACAGAGACTCAGTGCAGGCAGAGGAGCCATGCTGTTCGGTGCCTCCACATGCTAAACTCATCGGCCTTATTCCCAAATGAGAATGTCTTACTTTGGCTGCCAGCATACTTTTAATCAATTATCTGTGTTGCCAGACTGAATTTTGTCTAATCTCAACTCTAAACAAACACTGTAATGGCATGGCTGAGGGCAGTTCAGGATATACCCCCCACTGAGACTGTTTTGATTTTGAATAACACAATATTAATAATGCTTAGGATTTGCCGGAGAACTGGTTTTATATTTCCTTTATGAACAATAAAATATGGGTATTTTCTTGGTTTTGGTTTGATTTTAATAATCACTGGAAAAACAATAACACAGCCATTTGCAACATGTACTGAAATGAGAAGGTGTACAATATAATTCCTCCTCAAAGATCGAGAAGGAAAGGCTTAATACTGGATGTTTCAACCATCATAGGCAATGCAGACACGAAGGAGAAATGTACAAATGTTTTAAGCATACAGAGATAAATTAGCAAGTAAAAAAGGAACAAGACATTTGCATCAGATTATTAGTTTTCCAATTGAGAATGCTTACTTTGTTGACCTCTGATTTTTCAGCTTAATGAGAAACAAAAATGATAGAATGCCATCACATCACTTGAGGGAGGAAAAAAAAACTGGTAAACTATTAACAGAATTACATTTTTACAAAGCAGTCTGATCAACAGCGGAACAACTCCTTTGGGAAGGACGAACGTCAGCTCTGTAGTACTTCAAATGTGATGTTTCAATATTAGGCAATTAATTTGGAAGGACATAATTAACTGGTTTTGTTAATTTGATATTAAGATTTGGAGCACTGCTATTCAGTTTTAAGTGATAATCTGACTCATTTACTGGATATGATAAGCATATCAATCATTTCCCTACCTGATTTTTTCCCCCCCTGTTGTTGCTTTACTTAATTATATATTGTTTAGCAGCTTCTTTTCTAAAGCAAGTATCTGTACAAATGTGCCTCCAGTAATTTGTTATTTATGGAAGATAATATTCAACAGTTTATTTCTTTCAAAAAAGAATTCCCCCAACCTAAAGACTTTATATTGTTTTGCATACTTAAAAATGCTCCCCCACTTTATTCCAGTTTTTATAGTGTTCTTTAAATGATTAATAACACTTGAACATTTCATGACCATTACCTTCAACAATATACTGCAGGCAGGAAGCAGTTCTCATGAGCCACTAATAGATTGTTAATATAATAATCATTTCCCTTCTTGGATGGAAGGTGACTTACACACATTACTGCAAATCCGCTCCTTCAGAAGGTAAGCCAACACAAAAAGCATTAATTGAAGATTATGTTCCTTCATCTATGAATTCTGGTATAAAGCATATTTTGGGATTCACACATGTAACCTGTGAAGTATTTGTAAATTTGTAAAACTGTTGCACAGAAGTAAACCAAGGGGCGATGTGCCACAGAGATCAGAGCCTTAAAATTTCACAAGCTCGGGGTGATGAGTGTGTTGGGAAAATTAATATGGTAATGCATTTGATATAGAAATCTATACTTTTCCTGATTTACTCTTTCTTCTTTTGACAAAAGGTTAATCTTCAATCTGAATTACCTTAATCGATGTCCACAGAGAAATCAGAGGCGTGGTACAACTACAGAAAGAATATCACACTTAAAAATGCTCCAGAGACAAGACCATGCTGTTTGTTTAGTTGAAAACTACCATCCTCAGTGCAGTTTATGATTTAGTCAGTACAGTATTTAAATATTTCCAGTTTTAGTGCATCACAGTATGTAAATGTTAGGACAATACAGTACATGCACAATTCCTGCTGTTTAAAAATCAACATAACAAAAATGCTGATTTGTGAAATTCCTGTTGCTTTTATTTATGGGAATTATAACTTAGTTATCCCTCTTATTATGATACTAATTTAAATTTTGTTCCACATTACATATTACATTTTCTATGTGTGTGTGTGTGTGTGTGTGTGTTGCAGTTCAGTACAATGTTTTATATTTTTGTAATGCTCCATTGGAAATAGATTTCTCAACAGAATCGTAGTTATGTGGTTGAGAAAAGCAACAAAGGGATTCGGAAAGGATTTTATTTTCTAGATGGTGCAGCAATAAACATTTTAAGGCTCTGTTGTGAGCAACATGAGCAAAGCAGTAGCAGTAGTGTATATTTTATAACTCAAAGGCACCATGTCTCGATCTTATTCCTCCATTAAGATGGAAACATTTTACATCTCTGCCGCCTGTTTAAAAAAAAACTAAAATCCATCAAATTTAAAGAGGATCAAAAATATTTTGAAATTGCATATTATTTTACAGATTTGTACATACCCCCCAAAATAACCATCAGTACATTTGTCTCTTTGAGAAACTAGTAAAATAGTGATCATAGTGCACTTTGAAGGCCAAGGTCAACGTGGATATAAACTGGATTGTGCTACTTCCCCTACTGCATGTTTAAAAGATAGATGTCAACTATAAGTAGAAGGCTGAACACTTGCAGTATGATTCAGTGTAAGAGTGGGGCTCCCAAGGTTATGTTCCCAGTCACATTTTTCAAAGCTTTCTTTTGGTTTATAACAAATGTGAGTACTTTACACTGAAGACATGTACACTGAAGCAAGTATGTAATTGTAATCTTTTTTAATTATTGTAATAAACAAATTATTATTATTCAGTAGGATTTTGGGGATTGGGACACTCAGTGCATGTTCAGCCCTCCCCCACCAACTCTTCATTTTTTATCGATGGCAACAGCCCTTCTGCATCTTCCAGCATAATGGAGTTATTTAAATATGAATAATTATTTTACTTCATGTGTCATAGCTTAATTAAATGTAATCATATTTGTAATAGAAACATTAAGGAATGCAACAAACAAAAGCGGTTAGTCAGACTATTTATTTTACATTTCTAAAATGGCTATTCAAGCAAGTTATTTTTGTTAATTATTTAATATGCTTAGTTTTACTTTCTATCTTTTCTATGAAATACCTCCCTATTTTAGCCTCTTTTCATTAGGCTCTTCAGACAGAGATTAATGTTCAAGCCTAAAACAAGTATGAATAGAATTGCTCTTTGATTGGTTGGTTGGTGGGCACTCGGGGATTGAATTAAATTAATACAAAACAGTGAGATATACTTGCATGAAAATATGCAGACACAGCGTGCCAAACTGGTAGTGCCATGATTTATGAAAGATTGAGTAATGTAGAATATTTCATATAGAAGATATCATATTTAAAAGATATTTTCAAAGTATTAGAATATGTCAGGTCCTGAGTAGCAGGCAGCTAATTTTGCCATGTCTGTATTTACATACATACAAATAAATATAGAGGTTATATAATTCTATACACACTCTAGTGGTCCAAATTCTAGAGCCACACCATTACTGACACACAACTACGAACACTGACTAACTTTTCTCTTAACAAAATCCTGTCCTTTTATGGTTTTCCAAACCAAACCTTGTCCCTTGTCAGCCGTCTGAGATATGCATGCTCCAGACACACTGTCACACAACTTAAATAGTGAGTCACCACAGGCTGCTGTACATGAAGTGTGATCCCATAACTTTGCAATGGATTTAAGGCACATTGCATGAGCTACAAGTCTATTTCAAAACCAGTTGTCATTTGAGATTTGTATGTTCAGGGTTTTTAAGTTGCATGGGAGGTGGGGGGTGGAGGACAAAAACAACAAAGAAAAACATTCACAAATGGGTGTCCTAATGAGGCCTACATATTACACACAGTAGATATAGATAGGAAGATAATAAAGTTGCACTTCTTAGTAAGACTAACATTTTACTTTCAGTTAATATTTTTTGCCTAATAGACCACTGTTAGGCAGAGCCTACTGGGTGTCGGGGAGACTGCCTCTCCTCACACACATTCAGAGGGAGGCAAAACTCCTGTCCCTTATAGATTGACCAGACCAGGATCAGACATCTGACTTTGGCAGTGTCAGTGGCATTTTCAAACGCATGGATCTGCCCTGTGCCACCATTTCCTTAAGACTCCAATTGCTAGCTTAAGAATGTACTTGTTATCCAATAATTTTTTATGGGAATATTTTACTTATATATACATCTTATACAGTGGCTGACTGTTTTTGACCTTACTAACCAGCTTTAAATGTTTTCAATAAAAATAAAAATAAAAGCAATAACTCATCTCTTGAATTTATAAATCACAATGTTGCACAATCCAAACAAAACCATCTGATTACATTTTTGGTGTTGTTTAAATTTCATTTTTTAATTAAGAATTAGGACCTGATCAATGATGATTTTTCATATTGAAAGAGATCCATTTTGTATTGTGTAAAATAATTGCGTTAGATGCTTTTATGTTTAAAAAATGCAAACTTTTAACGCCTTTGTTTAAATACTAAATACATTACCTTTTTCTGATGTAGGGTGCTGGAGTAAGGAGCCAGCACCTCTGTATGCATTTCAATACGTTGAATGTCTTTCAGAAACTCAAAGTTTCTAATCTTAGCTTGTTGCTCTCTTTCAGATATCTCCTTCAGATAACTGCACAGTTTTGCATTTTTAATCTGGGCCCTAGAGAGAGAGAAAAAAAGTTACATTCACTTATGCATAATAAAATATAACCTAACATATCAGTGCTTAGTGTTTAATGAAGTTCAGAATACAGTTGGTGTGGGCTTCAAACTAAATGGAAAAGGATACGGAGATAATTGTTTCCCAACATTTTGATAATATGGCATTATAATGTCTTTGAATCTATGAAGCACTGATTATTTCATTAACAGAATTAACCTGCAATAGCTGTAGAAATTCACTTGCCCAGCGTCACTCCTATTAAACATGTTTGTTTACGCCACAGATGAAAGTTCTGTGCTCCTCATTTTAAAACAAAGGTTTCAAAACACTCAGTCCAAGTGCCATCATATCAAATTTTAATGAGATGCAAACAGCATTTCCAAAAGTTACTGCTCTAATTGTTTTAAAACAAAAGTTGCTTAGGTTAAGTGTCATCAAAACAACATATGGACACTTTGTTGTGAGAAAAATGGAGAAGCAAGTAGATTTGCTTTGTTTATTTCACTGTCAATTGTGGATTATCATTGGCTCGAAAAACGCCATCAATAGTGTGTTAAAATCAGAGATGGTTTCAGGATACTGGGCCCAATACTTATTGCAAAATTGTCTTTATGAATTTGGAATGTTTCAAAATTATAATTTCAGACTTATATACAATATACAATAAGAATATATATACTCTTGAGACAGAAACAAGTATATTGTTTCCGGATTCTTAAGTAGAATTAAATTGGTCTTTAAAACAGTAAAACAATTTTCTCTTAGTTGAATACATCCTTTTGATCTAAATGATGTTGAGCAAATGCCCAAATTCATGCACAGGGACTAACAGGACAATGTTTGGTGCACTTACACTCTCTTGTCAGACCTGCAGTAAGCAGCCAGCTCTCTCTCCAGCTCCAGCCTCTTTTTCTCACTGTTAGGGAAAAAGGCACATTTGATTTATGCAATGCTCAATTCTCTTCAAGGGTCTGACTACAATACCATCCATGCACAACACTGGAAAGCACGGGCAGGTGGCCAGATTACCCTTTGTAAAACCCATGGCTAAATAATCATGGGAAATGTGCTAGTTTGGTTTGGGAATCACCCTGTAATATTACATGCATTCAATGCTGTTACTTTGCTTTATTTTGGGGATTACTTTCTGTTCGTTTCTGTACTCTGTTTATATCTTTGTCATCATTATCTCAGAGCCTTAATACATTGCACGGCACGATAAAGTTTAAATTGATAAAGATAAATGTAAATTCGGAAAAACAAAAACGGGGTTGTAATACTGTGCCCATTTTTTGTTGTTTGTTTAAGCAAACACTTACTCCTCTGTATTTTACACAGTAATGTCCTTTAGTCCAATATGAATATGCATACATTCCAATATAAAGTCCGCTATGACATCCTCCTCCAGACGCTCAAAAACACAGACAGACATTTGTTTTTTGTTTCTTTACATCTTGTACATCTTAGGGTCTAATTATTTACAAGTATTACATTACTACTACTACTACTATTACTACTACTACTACTACTACTACTAATAATAATAATAATAATAATAATAATAACAATAATAATAAGCAAATAATAAAGTATAAACCTTTACATTTGTAACAAGTTTCCTTACACCACTAAACTACTCGGCCCTTTAAACACACAGGGTCAAATACAGTGTCAAATCAAATCCTGGTAGATAAAAACATTGCTGTAGCTTATAAATATAGTCTCTTTGTACATTATATATATATATATATATATATATATATATATATATATATATATATATATATATATATATTATTGCTGTTTCGGATATTTAAATATATATTTAAATATCCGAAACAGCAATAATAATAATAATAATATGAGATTTTGTATTACCGCTCTATTCCATGTATAGAGACAGGCCGAGAGACACAGGATAACCGAGAACTATTTTAATCTAGCCCGTGGTCTCCAATAGGGCCTGTTTCGCGGGGAGAAAACATTACCGCGCTCATCGTCCCTGCTTGTGCAGTTGTTTCGTAAGGGACAAAAATCACACCTGCTACACGTACCTTTCGTGTAGACGCT
This sequence comes from Amia ocellicauda, assembly GCF_036373705.1. Classification (NCBI taxonomy): domain Eukaryota; kingdom Metazoa; phylum Chordata; class Actinopteri; order Amiiformes; family Amiidae; genus Amia; species Amia ocellicauda. The sequence continues at coordinate 12,718,101 of NC_089850.1, forward strand.
GCTGAATTGTTCCGATCTTCTCCAAGTAGTCTGTTTCGTAGAAAGCCATGAGTTCAACAGCTCTTCCCGACGCAGCGCCGCTCTGCTCTGTTTACGCCGGTTGTCATACGCACCGGCTCCCAGCATGCCCCGCGCGTAAACAACCCAGCCACGAGGGAGCGGGCTGCCGCGCGCCGGCGCGAGAGGGACACCAGCAGCGCGCGCAGTGTCTCCCGCCAAACCCAAGCAGGCGCCGCATCGGCCCAAAAGAGTGACCCACCGCGGATACACAACCCCCAGCGGGACCCATTTGTATAAGATGACACGTTCCTCTAATCAGAAATATAACTTCGCCCCAAGGTCACTTTCATTGCAGTATCTTGTAACTGCATGTGATGACAATTGGTTATTAATGTTTATTCTGATCACTTTTCTTTTTCCAGCGTTGGCCTACTTGAGGACATCTCCACTTCTATATCTCCTAGTGCATTTATTCCATGAGTTGTAGCCTTTCAGTGCAGAATGCTTTAATTAAGGGGTTGCCAGTTTGTCCAGGCAGGGGGACCCCTTTTTCAGACCATCACATTGGGCAGGGACCACCTCTCCGCTTCATTTAAGGTGGCATAAAATCATGCTATACTAGTTAGAATTATGGTATGAAAAAATTAAATACTTAATAAAAACTGCCCTGCAGGGTAATAGATCCCCAATGACACATAAAGATATCTTGCATTAATGACAACAAAACTTTTTCTGAGGTACTGAATGTTCATGTAATTGCTTGTCTCGTGTTGGCAGGCTTTTCAGGGGACCTCAGACCTTAGTTTGGGAACTACACTGAATTGAAATCTAAATTCTGACAATACAGACAGGTAACATGTCAGGAAATAATAATAATAATAATAATAATAATAATAATAATAATAATAATAATAATAATAATGTGTTTTAATTTGCTTGTAGGTAGGTTGCAGTTAAATCTATTGACATTTTCACGAGGCCTGGCCTATGTAGCTCTTCACTGGAATTGAAAGATAAAATCTAAGGAGACCCTATCTTTTGTGTGATGCTCACCATGCAGGACTATCAGGTGTTCTGCATAACAAAAGAAACACCAATTCTGAACCCACTCAGTTTAGCAAAAAAAAAAAAAAAGTACTAAACGCAATCTGTTGTGTCTTGGAGTTCACTTTCTCTCTGTGTGCCTACTTTTTTTTTTTTACGTGGTCCTTTGACCTTAGGCAAGCACAGTCTTTCAGTGCAATAACATCTGTTTCAGGCCATTACAGGGTCTGTTTAATGATACAATCTGGTCAGTAAGGTTATCTGTGGCTTACATTTTAACAGCACCAGGGTAACAGGATTCATAGACAACTGGGTATTCACTAGAAAAGAAAACGAGAGAATAAACAAGACTCCAAGATATCAGAAAACATATATTATTAATTTACAGTGGGCTTCCAATCTAAGCAGGTAAACAGCAGCCAGATAACAAAACAGTCCAAGAAATGCTACTGTGATTCTGTATTGTGGTTTTAAATAGCTGTTTGTAAAACAAAGCAAGTAGCCTTTGAGATTAATATTTATAATATCACAATTTAGTATACTAATAACCAAATTGGACTCATCAGTAGATCTGTCTTCAAATAGAAAGTACAGCTACGGATCTCCCACTAAGGCAATTAAAATGGACCCATTACTTACCATCAGAATTCAGACCTCTCACCGTTGAAAACACAATGGACTAAAAAGCAGACAGTAATATACCACAATTATCTAGATTAGAGGTTAAATAGTATCAGAGAGATCTTTTATCAGATCAATTTAGCTAAAACCTGGCAAAGCAAGATATTACCTAGTAGTTTCTTTTTTTTTTCCCCAAGCAATGAACTCTTCCTTGAGTAAAGCTGTGTTTAATGCGAACATCATCAAGAAACAATTACCTTCTTTCCTACTGTATCCGCATTCACTTCCAGATACTTACCATTTGAAAAAATGAGGCTGTTAGGTTTCATATTCTACAGAATCACACCCAGCTATTTCAAAATTGCCAGCTTCTTAAAAACCCCCCATTTGAAATAAATTGCAATATTTATCACTTGCCTTTCATGCTGCCATATCACAATAATAGGGAGTACATCAAACAGCAAATAACTGCTAAAAGATAGCACATTAAACCCTAATAGGTTTTGAAATACAAGGTTTGTATAATAAAGGTTCAAGTCTGCAGGACCACATCACTGTCCTGTTTTCCTGTATCTTACACTCAATATTGACATTCATTTAATTTATGTATGTAGTTTCAAGAAGTCTTCATATCCTTGTCTCTTTATACGTCAGAAATGAACGATTTCCAGCTAAATTGAAATCCTACATATTTCAAAACAACAAAATTGGACTTACAATTTCAATATTACCCCCAAAAGATGTCTTATTTACTAAAGATGTAAATTGCCTTTATAGGATATGGTTTTAAAAATGAGCACATCAGATCTCAATGTTTTAAATAGTAGACCTGACAGGCACTTACAATTAACACCACCAGTCACAGCCTTTACTTTAGAAAATGTTTGTTAATTGCAGATTGCTGTAAAACAGCAGCATAAATATCAGTAACTAAAGCAGGGCAAAGCAAAAATAAAATATTTATTTAAATTGTAACAATTCTAAGTTTGTGTAATAATGTTGGACCAGTCTATTCAGCTGAGAGTTTAACCTACTCTGTAAAACCAGAAAGCAATACATTATGGTTTGGTTTAGAAAGCCACATTTACAGATTAAACATCTTAAAGCTATATTATTACTAAATTACTAAATTACTAAATTATATCTTCCCTCATTTACAGTGCCTATGTTCTTAGTAGAACTGCATAGATTATTTCAACTTCAAATTCAGTTCCAGCCATAAAAATAAAAAAATAATAATACTGATGATAAACATAAACATGGATGTCACCTGTGTGAAACAGTTCAAATAACCCTTAAAGTTTAAAAACTCTCAACATCTGCATCTCAGTTTGCACGATATGGGAATATTCTAATGTAATTTTTCATTTACTTCTCAGAACACCTATCAAGCTAAATGACCCCTTTTTTCGCATCATGTTTATACAAAAAAATATATAACAGTCATAATTTTCAACCACTTGAAATGTACTGTGATATTTTTTAATATGAAGATTCTTTGGCAGCAGTCCCTCCTCTGTTCACCTATCAGATTTTAAAGAGTTAAAGTGATGATTAATTTTAATTAATGCTGTTTGCAAATGGAGTTTAGCACCTGATAATTGTTCAGATATTAGTGTAAATGTACCTGGCAACAGGACTAGGCTTTCTTTGCATATATTCTAATATGTTACAATGAACCCGAATAAGCCAATTAGAACACTAAAACACACCAAATTAGAACATTAATCACACCGTTTTCTTAAATGGTTGTTTTAAACCAAAATCTCCCTCTGCTGAAGTTCAAAGTTGGTCTTTTTCAATTAACAGTTTTTAGATTATGTAAATTTGATATAATTAACAGAATTTAATGGACTAATTAATGGAATTGTGTTTTTCTCTAAACTAGCTAATTAGAGAATAAACTTATTATGTTTTTTAATTTGCATAGGTAAAACAGTAAGGCCATAAACTTGTTTTCCCCTTCCCCTTCAATTCAAAGTCACTGCATGTCTTACATAAAGTTCCTTCTTTCTTCTTAATTATGGAATTACACACAATGTATTTTTAACACAAGTTTCCAGTGCACGTTGCCTTCTTAACGTCCACAAATTGTGCTAGTCTTTGTTAAGATCAGCTTTCTTGAAGGTCGTATAACCTGTATTCCAAGGTCCTTTAAATATGACCTCTATGTATCAGCTATTCCTTTTTGGGATTTAGGATTCTGTGGTACTTTTTGCATTGCTCAACTCAGTTCTGGATTATTATATATACACGAAATGCACATCAATTTGGGTCATGTTCTCAATATTTATCCTAATTATTATTCTCAATGGACCTGTATACAAAAGTGTAAAACAGACAATCTGTGCAATTTCACAACTTCAAACAACCTCACTTGAGCCGTTCTTCGTGGAATCATTTCCTAACATGTCAAAGAACACAACGTTATGCTGTGTGCTGATGGAGAAGTGTACTGAACTTGAGTTATCCTGGATCAGAGGAGGAAACAAAATGCAATGGGTGTGTATAACCATAATTATGCTTCAAAGCAGGGCATTGTGGGAGAGAACTTGTCAAACAAAGCCAATATTTTGCATCAAGGAGTTTAGGCTACAATCAGTTGATGCAGAAAAGCGGGTAGCTACGCAAACTAAATAGGCTAGTACAAAAAAGGGAAACAGATACAATATATGACAAACTGATTGTTCAAAACTCCATAGCTTGTTCTTTCTTTACTAGAGCTGATTTAAATAATCAAACACATCAAACTAGAAAGTCACATCTTCAAGAAACTGATATGATGGGGAACTAGAAAGAGGAGGAACACTAGGCATATTCATGTAACACTTGTCCATATGCAGTGTTAGTCTATTTCTCCCTTTTAGCAAGAAGAACACTCCCTGCCTCTAGTATGGGTGTGTTTGACTGTATATAAACATGAATACATGGCAAAACCAAGGAAACACACCAAAATCACCCATGTCAGAGATGATAAGATGGTCAGACTCCTGTCCTAGCCAGCAGTGGTGCAGTTTTGAATAATCTTCACACACCACGCTTATCTGCCTTTGCTTTGCATTTCACAAAGTTCAGTCTTGTCAGCCTGTATGTCATGTTTTGACTGCTACTGTGCTGCGTTTTGTCTCGCTGCCATGTTTCACAGCTGAGGTGCTCTAATTGTCAGCTCCTCCAAAGCCAGACCCTAATCAAGCAATTTCCCCATCCCAGCCCCATCAAATTGCTCTTTAGCTGTTGAACTGTGGAGTTTTGCTCTCCTTTTCACATGCTAATCACCCCCATTCACTGTCCCTCTGTGAGGCTATTTGTTGTGGAATAAATCCCCTTGTTTGCCTCCTGCATGATTAATTGATATTGTTGCAGATCTTTTTGTTTGTGCTGCAGAGAGCTGAAAGGCAGTACATATTGGAGGTGATGAAGAGAGACTCAGAACATCATTTCACCGCTGGGGTCTTTCAAAGGTCGATGAAAGGGATCAATCCCATTAGTCTGTCTCATTCATTTAATCTACACTAGAAAAAAATGAAAGAAGAAATATTGAAGTCTCTTTAGTAGAGTGCGAAAATATAAGCAGTCTCACACGTTAATTGTGTCTATTGTCTGAAACGCTTCACATATACATGCACACAAGCACAGGCGTGTTTATGGTTTTACATACGACGCACAGCCACTTTCAAACTATATAAATTAAACAAGCAGAAAGATTTGTATTGTTGCAAATAAACAAGGCCTTTTTTATTTCTTGTACATTTTAGCAGATACTCTTACACCTCTATCATCACAGTACATTTTACAAATCTCTTACATCACGATGTAAACATATAGCCTATACACACTTATATTTGTTTGTTTCTTTATTTATTTAATGTACCCTAGAATGTAGGGTAACAATATGTTTAATAATAATACAAATAATAATTAGAAGGAGTCTTTGAAGCTCATCATTTACAAACTCTGTCTCAATGCAAAACTTGTATAATTTAAAGCACAAAATACTTTAATCTCCCCTTACCCCCCCAGAACATATTGCTCAGCTCTCAGGTGGTTTCTAAAAGATAGACAACTATAATTGGACCAGAATCTCTTATCATTAACCATTAAGCAGTGGATTCCCACCACATTTCATGTTTCTTTCAATAAGTGAATAAGGAATATAATCAGGTAAATCAAAAAAGGAAAACATAAAATACTCTGCTGTGTATAGAAGGAAATGCTACACACAGCCTATCAAAAATGCGAAGTAGCCAGTCCTACAAATATTCATATATGGGAACAAATGGTTTTACAAGATTACTCACAAAAGGAAGCTTTAAACAGCATTAGGATCACTGTAATGTATTTATTTATTTATTGTTTGATACACTTGGTTAAAATAGTAAAATAGGTAAAAACATATTCCTTTGTCATGTTTTTCTTTTTAAAAATACTGTTTCGTTCTCCTTTTATTCTTTAAAGGAATCTGTGCGCCGTCCTTTAGATACAGTATGTAGGATAATTGATCTGCTTTAACAGAGGTCGGAATTAGCATGAGAATTAAAGAGCAGTCAATTAATTGAATATTCAGCGCACATCTCCAATTATTCCTTCAGACCTTTGTTCCCCTGCTTGGCAGATACAGGGTTCAGCTGCTCTCCAGCCAAACATCTGTGCAGTTAATAATTTGATAAACAGCTAATACAAATACTTTCTGAATTATCTGCCGTACAACCCCTTTTTTTCATCGAGACTTGCAACATTTGGCACTGTTTTATGCGCAGCTTGGATTTATCTGCCTATTGTACCCAGTTATTCTTCCAGTCCACGGTTTTCATGGCCTTTTCCCCCTGGCCCTTTCATGACAGTTTAGATTTGGAAGCCATATTCAAAGTACATTCATTCAATTCACGAGTCTATCTGTATACATAATTATGTAGGCCTATAATAATTGAAAATATAGTTTTTTGTTAACCGCAAAAATTGTATTTGGTGCAACAGGACTCGGGCTACAAAGACTTTTGTGTGAATGTGTGCTTGTAGAATAATTCATTATTGTATGATGTGTATATTGATGTCTACCCCACTGGTTTGTTGAGAACAGGTCAATGATAAAGAAAGAATATTATTATTATTATTATTATTATTATTATTATTATTATTATTATTATTATTATTATTTCTTGGCAGACACCCTTATCCAGGGCGACTTACAACATAAGTGCAAACAAAGTGCAAAAATACAGTGAAGATATACTCACAATAATATACTCACAATAATTACACAAACATGTTTACATAGTGTACTAAAGTTACTATTAATAATAATAGACACATATTGACACAATAATACAAATAATTAATACAAATCTAATTTAACACTGGAAACATTTTGTCTTGCTTGATGCTGAACTGACCACAATAGCTGTTGTGAATAAGAGTATCTGTCAATTAATAAATAATAATAATAATAATAATAATAATAATAATAATAATAATAATAATAACAACAATAATAATAATAATAATATTATATATAACAAAAATCAGAAACGTCATATTTTTCCATACGTACTTCACTTACCACGGTGATTACAACAATATTGAACTGAAATTGGCTGCCTTGTAAATACCCTCTGTATTATTATGTATGTTTTTACTAATTACATGTTTCATTCAGGCTTCAGTGTTTATCACCTAAAATAAAAATGTGGTGGATAACGCATGTGGCCATCTTTCAGCAGGACACACTGTAGCTGTAGTATTACACTGTGTAGTTCAGGTATTAATCCTTTTCATCACTTACACTCAATCCCAAGGTTGTCTTTGTTATAAATAAGACATGTCAAGAATTCGTGGCTGTTGAGATTATTAAACTAATGTCCCACTCAGAAACTTCCACACAGAGAATAACATAACACACATGATGTGTCAAAGTTTAAATTAAAACAGGGGTTGGAACAATTATTCTGAGGAGGTATGTTTTTATATAGACATGTACGATTTATGACAGCTTGTCATTGAATATTAACAAAGCTTTATACAAAGCTTTATAAGCTTTATAAATATGTATGCTTTCACATGTTTTAGTGCTTTCTTTAAATGAATCAGAGCTTCTCAGCCCAATACTTCAAGGCTGAGAGAAATTATTGGCAAGGAGAGTCCCTAACACCCCCTCCCCCATTATACCACTAACTAAGTAATCCAGTTCTTTGAATAATTTTAGAGGGTTGTTTGGTCCAAAAGTAAATGTTTCATGTTTAAATTCAGGTCAGAGGGGAATTTAGTCCCTCTATGCAAATGGAGCAACAGACACCATAACCCTCATCTTTTGAAAGTAATAGACAAACAGTTCCTCTACAGTCTAGTGGGGGAAAAAAGCAATTAGTTAAGTGCTGTCAAGTGGATAAAAAGGTGCGAAATCCAATTTTTTGCAATTTCATGCAAGTAAAGTTAATAAAGTAATATAAAAAGGATGCTGATGACAAGAATTTCATCAAAAAATACTTCCCTAATAAGAAAGCTAAGACTGAGCAAGGATGAAGTTTGATAGCATTGGTATATATATATATATATATATATATATATATATATATATATATATATACATACACATTTGTTTGCTAATTTCTATCATTGCATCTGTGCACTGCTGGATCTACACACAACAATAAATCCAAACACAATATGCTTATTACTTTTCTGATCACGAGTTGGAGAGGTTTAAACCTAATTGAAAACAAAGGATTTTCATAGTGGATCCTTTTAATTGTACCTAATTTGAAAGAATAATTTTTAACGTTCCACTAAAACATGCTTTAGTGCACAGAAAGCAGTTTAATTGTTCTAAATTGATATGAATTGAAAGTACTCAGTTAAAAGCATGATGTCAGAACCAACCCGTGAAGTCTGCCTAGTAACAAATGTGAGTGAAAGTCCTTGCCTAACCATTAATATGGAAATGCAGCAAATAAACAGGAAAGATAAAACATTTTAATAACAAGCATGTTTTCCCATTATCCCTTAACTGGGAATAGATTTAATTATTTTCTTGGTGGTTGTTTTGCATGCATTCATAGGTTCACATTTGCAAGTATACGTAACCCCAGTCATTATATTCAATTCCCTAGATTTACATCCAAAGCTGTGGCAATCTGGATCGTGTACAATAACGGATGACCTTATGTGTGTGGAGCGAGACAGTAACAGTCTATCTCATAACTACATGCTGAAACATTAGCTGTTTGCTCATTTCAAAAGAAATGTATCTAGTAATTTCGTACTGAGCCCTTTGGAGGATTTAACCCACAGTGGGTAGCTCTTGATGTATGCATCCGCTGAACAAAATAACAAGAAAGAAGCACCAATAGTGTGTCCAAACAAACGCAAAATGGTTATACTGTTACATATATGTATAGACTCTTAATATCAGTGCATTAATTATATTATGTAATGTTCATGTTCTGTTTTATTCCTGTAAGCATTCAAATTCAGCCAAAATTGCATTTGGAATACATGTAGTTCCTTCCTCACTCTGCACACACAGCACTAGTGTAAATGACACATACCTGCAGCGGTTGTCTGCAGTCTTCATTTGAAACAGTGTTACTCACTGAATAATTTAGTTTAATATTTGCTTTTATGGAGTGGGAGTCAGAAGTTTGCACATCCCCAGTCTTAACTCATTTGTTTCCTCCAGGCTGAATTTGCACGCAGCAACCTGAAAATGTCTAAATGATAAATAAGTATAGTTTAACAAACAATATTTATTAAACTGCATGACTCAGATGTGTGTGAATACTTTTTGCTCCAACTGCAGAGAGTATTTTTGGTATCCGTCCCAATAGGATGTATATGTGTTGAATTCCTTTTTGTAATCATATGTGATGTGAAGTGAAGAAGGCTGGGTAACTGAGGTCAGGTCAGAGTTAGTAGGCTTTATATGAGCTATCCCTTAAAGCTTTATGTCTGACAGTGTATCTGAAATGTATTATCACCAGTGTCCATGAATACAACAGTCAGGTTATTTTAGAAAGTAAAGGCAAAGCAGATACTAGAGAAAAACTAATACAAAGATATGCCTTATGTATCACAGCTGACATGGGTTTTCTCCATTGTCTGCATATTTTATTGTTCGTGTTCTGCATCTAACAAACAATAGGAAGTCTGAAGTCTCACGAGCCATCTGGGGAATACTAGAGACAATCACTAATGTGCTCAAATAGATCCCAAAGAATTATAAAACATCAGCCAGATTTCTTGATGTGTTTTTTTATTTGACAGAACCCTCTTGTCAAGCTGATTGTCGGAAATTACAGTATTGTAACGCTGATAGGCCCTGCTCCCCTTGCTCAGATGATAGTTGATAACAGGGTCAGTGCTCATGGGAGTAAGTAGGGCAGTATGTGGCAGGTCAAACACAGGCAACCCCAGCAGAGGTGAAAGACAGCTTTGCCAGATACTGCCCAGTTAATTGGCAAGCGTGGCAATTGAGTCAGAGCATAGTTCAATTTGGTGGCCTTGACAGTCAAAGGTGGATACCGTCTTTGTTCAATAGCTTTCTTGAAATCTAAAACAAAACAGAAAATAACAGCATGAAAACTAAATATCTATCTACCTATCTAGATTGTTGACCCACAACATGCTGTATTAAATGGTTTCCAGTGTATTTCCATCATCACTTGAGTCATACGAAGTCTTGGATCTCATCGTGTAATTTGCTTCTGAGATTGAAAGGAAACCACAATCTAATAGAACATGTAGTGAAATGTGATCGCCTGATACTAAATAGCTTCTAAACCGCCCTTCAAAAATGTATCTTTTGCAGCTGTGTTTGAAATGTGTTTATTGAGTATAAAATAACTAGCAGGGATACACACAACCTAACGGTAAAACCTCTAGTGTCACTGATTGATATATCAGGTGTCAAAACAAATTAGTTAGGCTTAAATTGGCATATGTTGCTTGGGTGGAATTCTGGGACCAAAATTAGTAAGATGGGCCAAATGATTCCCTGTCATTTAGTTTTCACTAAAACATGTTGCTTAAATTATAAGTAGATGCTTTTGTAAAGGTTGAGAGACACAAACCAATTTCTGCATTGAAATGATGAGCTTTTTCATTAAAACTATTTAACCAACCAAATTAGAGAACACTTGGCATGCATTATTATAATCATATTTTTATGATTATTATTAATAAAAATAATGTTGCTGTTATTGTTGTCTCTATGATGCTTAACAATATTAAGTAAAGGCACTGACTAACAAACATATATGCTCACATGAATCAAATTGTCCAATTCACGATTGCCTCTTTTCTGATTTTCAACCTCTCTCTTAAAAAAAAAAAAAAAGAAACACAGGTCAAATGCCACGTCAACAGCATAAAAGGTTTATTTGTGTGTGTGCGAGAGTGTATGCGTTTCCACCCAATAAGGGTCAGACCCAGCTGACACGGCAGCACAGGAAATTGTACTTATGTGGGCTTCGCTTTAGAGGTCACATTATTCTGCAATTTAGAACCAAACAGGGATGTTGCAATTTGAACTCCATCTGTGCTGCCCAAATGCAAAGTGACAAGTCAAGTCTGGGATCTATATTAAGCCACCAGCGTTACATAAGGCAAGCCGGTTATACAATGTAAACCCCAATCCCCCCTTCTCCCCTTCCAATATTTCAATAAGACACCATGCATATTGATTGCAGATTGTGTGTGGGTTTTTTGTTTCTTTTTTTTTTCTGCAGGAAGCAGCCGAATCACATTTCTGCGACTGATTAGAAACCTCATGCATAGGAAATCGTGGAGACCGAGCTCTCCGTCTGCCTGCAGTGAAGGTGAAAACAATTTACACATTGGCAGAGTAATGGATATATTCATAGGGAGCAGACAGAGCGAACCTGTAATGGGTCTGTGTTGATGCAGGGCAGTGGACCTGGTCAGGCATCAAGGCAGATAGCAGCGTATCAGATAACATATAATTGGCAGGTCATAGACAAATGAGTGTGGTCATGCCCCATCGGGGAGGCTTTTGCCCGTGATAAAGACACTTGTAAACAATTCACTCAGAGAACATGGCAATAATATGTTGATCTAGCATGTAATGAGGTGTTCCCAAAATCAATACCATAGCCATGAAGAGCAGGTAGCAAGGTTGGTGTCTGCCTTTTGGATGACCTTTCCAACGCAGTAAGGACATCATATAGTCTGAAGAGGACTATTCTCATATTGCACAAGGCGCTGAGTGTCAGAACTTTCATTCGCAGCAAGCAAATGAACAGCCAGGCTCTGCATGCTAATGAAGTCCAGGCTATTTTCCACCTTTTTTATCTGCACATTATGCTCTTGACTTTGGAGAAGGTGGGAATTAGGTTGGACCTTAGTGTCAGACTGCCTGATGGCTCCGCTCAGGAAAACTGGTAATTGAAGCCGATGACTGCTGCGGAGGAGGTCTGAATTTGGAAATAAACAGTTTCAAGCACCGCGCGTCATTTCTAGAGAGATGACAGGGAGAATGGAAATGAGCTCGCCTGTCTGGATCTAATGCAGTTTCACAGCGGGAAAACACAGTGTTTTAGACAACAATTCTACTCATTAGGGCTTAAATGTCCCTGTAATGATGGAAGCAAGAGTTGCTGAATTCACAAAAGCAATTATAAAAATCCCTGCCAGAAGAAGAAGAGAGGGAAAAAAAACAGTGAGGCCCAGCTTTAGATTGCAAACGTGGGGGAAAAAAAAAAAAATTCTATAGGCTTTTTTTTACGCTAAGAAATGCAGCTATTCTGTTCAAAGAGAAAAAATAAGAGGTCAAATAATTCAAAACACAATTACAACCTATAACCTATATAGCAACAGGGAGACTGTGTTTGTATGTCTTTAGCCTCTGTCTTAATGGATGTAAACCTGCGCTAAAGAAGATGAAAAGAGAAAAACCTCACATTTACATATAGTTCAATCTCAACCCCCAGGAAAAAAGTAGGACAGCGGCGTTTCTATGTGGAAACAGAAATAAATCGGCACTGAAGAGGATATTGCTTGTTTATTAATATAAGGGGAAGTAGACCAATTACTCCGTCACATTTGCAAAGTGACTCAGTTGTTTTCTCTCTTAATAACTGTCTCAGGTTCGTGAGACCTGTTTGCATCTCTTGATCTGGGTATCTTTCATTAAGCTGCGTGTTTATTCCCATTTTCACATGTCACAGATTTGCAGGATGATCATTTTGTTCTTATCATGTAACTATTTTTGTAATGAGCAAGATCTAAATTGCAGACATTTTTATTTTAAAGTGCATACAGGCAGTAACTTCAGATGTGTAATTTAAGTTGTCAGTGGGGAAACTTTGAACATATATGTGTCCAATATTCTAAGGCACATTTTTCAAGCTCCAGCTTTATGGCCATGTTTTGAAACCCATGCTGTTATTATCTAACATGTTTGCTTGTGACGATAACTTTGATGTAAGCAATCATCGCCGGTCGTGTTGCAGTCTCTTTAGGAGCCAATGACTTCCTGCCTTTCAGTTTTGAAAGGATTAGCGACAACAATAAATTCCTCAGTAGAAATATAAACTTTCATTCCCCCCCAAAAATAAAACTTCTTTGAGATTTGTAACCAGCAATCAATGGGCTGAATGTGGGTTTCTTGCATTGTATTCCAGAGCCATAGTACATTCACAACAACTGAACCCGGTTTCTTTAGCAGTCGTGTAAATGACTCTAACTATTAATCTGTGTTGCTATTAATGTAACAGTAATATAGCATGTTAACAATACAATCCGGAGGAATCTTTCATTGATGGCATACATAACCTTGATATGGTTGCACCGCAGGGGTTTCTTTGCTTAGATCTTGGCGATACTCATGAATAAAACAAGAGATTTAGTGCTTCCTGTGTGATTAATTCAGAGTATATAGTTTGCAATCTGTTTTTATAGTGTGCTGATGTAACAATAGCTTACATGGAAAAAGCATAAAAAAATATTATTTTGTGCTGTTCTTTGTGGACTATACACTACAAAAATGTCTATGCAAACAGACACACACACAACACACATATATAAGGTAATATATAAGGTAATAAATGTTTGTGTAAGTGCCTGCTAAAGATCTAATTTTCTGTGCAGAGCTCCATTCCAAAGGAATTTTGTAAAACAAGATTTTAAACGTTTCAATGACATTCTACAGGTAAATTGACATAACGAAAAGTTTGACCGGAGTGTCACCTTTTTATGAACAGCATTTTCAAAACGCTTTTCGCTGATGTGACTGAATTACACTACGGACTAGAAGACAGAGACTGTGAGAGTTCGTATCTGAAAGGATGAAGAAATAATAAACAAATAGCACCAATTATGTAAAATTGAATACAAAATAGGTAATTTTACCTTGAACCACCAAATAAATATTACCTTGACAAAACACACAGCGCCCCCACATATATGTGTAAATCTCCAGCATCCTCAAAAACATTCTTTGAAGTTGAGGACTCAACAGAAACGTTCAAGGTCACATCTAAGTGTGATGTCCATAAATTACCAACCGCACTAAATAATGGCCAAGTACTGCTGGACATTACATTACATGAAAATTCATGGAGGGGAAGCAGCACAGAATCCTGGGATGGCAGGAGTAAATGCTTTTTTTTGTCATCTCCTGCGGTGAAGAGATCATTAAAATTGAGACCTTGATCTGTGGAAAACTGTCATGTGGAGTGAAAAAGAATCCCAATAAAGTACATACCATCCAATTAAAGTCTATGGTAAGGCTGTGAGAGGCAACAAAAGGAATGTTTCAAATGAGAGATGGCTTTGTGTGTGTGTCAGATATGTCAGCTGTGCATGTGTCCTATGTAGCTGAGCATGTTTATAGGTTTGAGCTTCGGTTGATTACAAGTAGAAGCCTTACATTTTTCACATGAACATTCTTCAAGGCATTTTTTCCTCCCTGATATTGTATGATATCATCACATGACTGCGCTGACCTATTTCAAACAGCTTGAGTCTGGATTTGGCACCATACTATTCCTAACTCTCGTATTTGGTTGGCTATGAACAATGTAATTATATTTTAAATACATATATTTAAATTAGTAATCAGCAATGTTTTCTTTGTTTGTATGTTTCTTGTCAAACACACTGTGTATGTATTTCCCTTTACATTTCCAGCACATACTAGGCAAAAGTTTATAATTAATATTCAACTAAAAGTTTTGCAAACAAGAGATGTTATAAAATAGGTAACTTCAAACCTAGGAGGTCGGTCAATATGTGAACGTTTTGACAGTTCAGCTGCATTAAAAATCATCACTGATGTCGAAGGGACTTCTCTCAAGATGTGTTTGTGAACTTGGCGAGTATTACTACCTTCGATGATGAAGTTATGAAGTTAATGAAGAGATCACGGCATCACATTTCACTGCCCTAATAGCAACTGTTTCCTATAGGATGTTGGGCTCGAGTCAAGTATCACGCAAAGTTGCACTCATCACCATGGTCCTCTGGTGTGCTGGAGAACATCTGGGTTTCTGACCTTTGGATGCTGTTTCTACTTGACAGGATTTTGAAGAGAGGGGACGCAATGATCTCTATTTATTTTGGATTACACACATTTCGCAATGGATTCCGTTGTCTCTGATTACTCAGTTCCTTGAGAGTTCTACTTTGGCAGTGATTGGTTGAGTTGTGCACGTGTGTGTATGTGTGTATGTATGTGTGTTTTTCATTTCGCTACCACGATAGTTAAGCAAAATCTATAGTAACAAATGCAGATGGAGCGACAATAAAATAACAGGGTGAAAGATGTATTTAACACATAATAACTAGAACTAATCTTTATTAGTTTAATTTCTCATTATTATTATTGATGTTGTTGTATATTAGTGTGTTATTTGTGGTTTTTGTTGTACTATTGTGTTATTATTGTTGCTGTTGTCATGTGGTATGTTTCTGCGAGGGAATTAGAGAGAGTTAGGTCCAGGACTTCCTCTCTGTCTTGGCATGAAGGTAACCACACAGCTCAGCAGGGAAACAGGGAGCAGGAGGGAGTAAAGTCAAGCATGAACAGAGAGTGTTTGTTTTCCAAAACTACTGATACTGATGAGAGTAGACATTTATTTTAAATCATATTTACATGCGACTGCAAAATAGTACAGATGGCAGATAATCAGGATTAGAAGAAGTTTCCGGCAGCACTCGAGTGGAACACAGATTTCAGGTTTGTTGTCAGACTCTGAAGGTGAACCTACTTTTATGCAAATACCAAAACATCTGTCTAAAAATGTTGACAGCAAGAACCACCAAATCAAACCATTTATATAATTTAATTTCAAGACACTAAAAACTTTTTTTTGGTCTGGTAATGAAACATGAAAAATTAGTTTAAATTACATATTTTAGCTGGACCAGCTTTCACAAAAGAGAGAGTGATATCTTAGGATCAATCCCACTTGGCTTTCTACAAAGTGAGTAAAACAAAGCCAATGCAATGCAAAATAAAAAAAAATGTACGCTTCCTTCTCTTATATCAATCCACCTTTATATGTTATTTGCTGTGCAGCTGTAGTCTATGGACCGTGGAAGGGAGCAGCCAGGGTTTGTTTCTGTGCCCTGTTTACACAAAAGACAATCCATGGCCAAAAGCCCCTCTTTCCCTGAAACCCTTCTTCATGTTAATACAACCCCAAAATTATGTAGAATATTTATATTTCACTTCAGCCAGCACCGGCTGATGACACGAAGCAGCCATTAGCGATTCATATTGATGAGCCTCCACTAATTTTTTTTTGCAGAATATAATTAGTGATTATGTAATATTCAGGCTCTTGCAACTGTGATTAATGTCCAGTGTTTGAGGGGGTATAGTTCTTACTGAATTAGAGAATGATTAGTGCATGGCAAATCTACTTAATTCTAAATATGTTAATTAACAGTCTATGCACTCTAAGCAGTGGTTAAAAGCACTAGTAACCTCACACAAGCTTCAAATGTACTACACTCTAAATTGCCTGCAATGGATTTCTTTGAAAGGCTATATTTAATTAAATGCCATACAGTAGCCAGTTTGAAGGCTAATGGAAGTTACATTATATGTAACAGATATAGTGAGAAATCACTTAACAACAATCTATAATGGATATGTTTTCATTCTGTAGGGTTTTTTATTTTTAAGTTTATTAATTAAATCTATTTTGAAAGATGGATTAAATTGCCTCTTAATAGAATTAGTATTAGTAAAACATAGGATGCACAAGTAGAGACGGACCCTTTATCTTAAAATGTTGATGATTTTTGTCTCTTTTGATCAGCCCAGAGTACTTAGATAATTACAGCGCCATTTATTTGAGATTACACATTTACATGAATGAATCCTGTTTAGTAAATAGATACAACTTGACAAACACACAATTAATGCCCAGTATCTTTGTCAAATATTGTTTTAACGTTCACAAATTCACATTGTTGTCATTTGCAATGGGCTGTCAATGTCTGCCAATCCAAGCACTGCAAATCTAACCCAACCTGACATTTGGAAACTATATTTTTTCGCTCCTCTAGTAATGCATATATAAGAAGGCAAGGCTTCTCTCTGCTGTCTCAAATCAGGGTAAAGATCTCAGCAGCTATATATTAGGAAGAATTCGTCAATATGGATTAACAATCATTGTGGTTGTTAAGGCTGCTATTAATGCCAAACAGGTCTATTTGGATACATTTTCAATATTTATGTATTTATTACAATTCTTCTTTGTTTATTTATTTCTAAAAATCTATTTTAAAAGAGACACCACTTAGAATGCATCTCAAACACAAATGTTGTTGTGTCTACATTGTATCTTAAATTTCGCGTTTGATGAGATGTTAATTTGGGAACGACTGAATTAAACGATTTGAATTCAGATTTTGCAACATTTATCTTCCACTCGAGCAGCTATGAAGTAGGCAATTTACTCACACAAGAAGGGCAGATTAGGGCAGTGCATTTTGGCAAACTATTGCACTCATTAAAAAAGGAGCATGGTGGAGCCAGATTAGGTGTTCCCAGCAACATGACATGAAAAATAATAATTCGTACTTTTACATGCGATCTAAAGGTTATTAATCTAGTTCTATAATATATACCAATACAAAAAGAATTTGCATATAACATATCGAATTTCACATAACAACACTAATAATAACGTAATATTAAATAGAAAAACCAGGCTGATGCATTGGTTTTAGAGCAGCACCACAGAGCCACCTAGTGTTACATTTGAGCACAGCAACACGTTTTTAACGGCCTTAATTCGTCTGCAAGAATGACCACCGCTACCACCGACACACGTTAATATGATCAAACGGCATAATTTGCTTATATCTCAGCATCTTAAAGAGAATACTTTATAAATGTTTGATTAACATGTTTGGTTCAATATTTTGAACTATTGAGCTGTAAAATATATTTAACATTATTATAATTACTATATGTTATTATAATTACTATATATGTATAGGATAGTGTGGATCTCCTAAATATTCCAAAGCAGTGCCTCCGTTTATCCTACTAACAGAGCTTTAATCACATTAAATAATATGTCTTAATTATGGTATATTTCCATCAATTTGTTTTTTCTGGTATTCATTTTTTTATTAAAGTAACAATCTAGTGATAAAATAATATACTAATAATACTCTACAATAACAATACAATGTATGCTACTTAACTATACTAAAGTGGGGTTTGAGTACATCTCACAGATAAACAAATATTTGTTATTGTTGAATTTAACTGTTGCTGCTCTTGTTACCATACAAATACTACTAGTATAATAATAATAATAATAATAATAATAATAATAATAATAATAATAATAATAATAATAATAATAATAATAGACACATTAAGACATACACAATTCCTAAAATTGGGTAAGGCTGCCCCCTCCTGGTCAGTTGTACATGAAATACCCTGGTTTCCATACTGGTAGAACACACTGGCTTACAGTCTGAACTTACAATGGTTGGTTTAATTAATAAATGTCTAAATATCTTCATCTTATGATTTGGTTTAGACTCTCAATAGAGAAAGGAGCAATAATGAGCAGAGGCTACACCAAAAACACTGACACCCTGGGAATGTTGCCATCTGTTTTGGATCAGCCTCAACAATCCCAGGTATCTTCTGTGCGGTTAACACCATGACAGTAAAATACCAGTAGCTGTTCTTCTCACATTTAACTGTCACTCCTTAAGTAGTCCCTGTTAAACTATAATCTTCGAAGGAAAACAAGGCTGCAATTCTCTTTCCTTTTGAAATCCACAGGTTTTAAGCAAAAGACGACGGCACGTCATTTATCCTGTGGGTACAGATGTTTGTTAAATGCATGCACCCATCCTAATGGCTTGCCTGCTATAGATTTTTAATAAATGATTTATAATTACAGACGGGGGGAAGTGTTGTGTGCTTTATCCTCACAAAACTAGGCACCCATTCACACTTCAAATAACTACGAAACACACACTAAAGATCTGGAGCTGTCTCTGGTCCAAGGCTATGGGTTCCACAGTAAAGCGTACAAAAGACTTGATTCCCAAGGACAGTAATGAGGGGGTGGGGGGTGGATGCACAATACTTAAAAACTGCTGATGGCTCGTCCCTACAACAGCCCTTAGAAAATGTGGATATTTTACTTCTCCTTTACTTCCCTATTGAGGTGTTTCAAAACAAATTACACAAGCATTTATCTCGCGGTGCAGGGACAGTGTTCTTTTCTGTATCTAAATGTCCCCCGTTGTTATGTACCGCTACCGCCTGCCACACACACACACACACACGCACGCACGCACGCACACACACACACACACGCACACACACACACACAGGAGCCTCGACATTACGGGCATGTGTTAGCATGCTCACAACCGTGCAACAGTTGCTAAAGGTGAACACAACAGCATGGCACAATGAAACCGGAGCGAGCTGCTGCTTTAATTTGCAGATGAGCCTGAAACCTTTTTTTTCTTCAGCACAGGCAGCTGAGGTTCATCAGTATGGAAGTCTATTAGGTGAGGAAAAATTGTAATGATGGACACCAAGCACAGGGAATCAGCAGCTCAATAAACCCCCCTAATTGCTTAGCAACAGTGTTTCAGGCCTCTCATTTGAGATCAAGAGTTTACTGGACTAGAGTCTGTGCTTTGGAGAAATATAGCTTGTGTCATTAGATAAGACTGGTGGAAATGGGTTATATCTATTTTTTCCCCCCGACGATTATGTTACCTTTCAACTGGCTGATGTATTCGGTTTAGTAGATTATTTCCTGTCATCTCAGTTAATTGAATTCTGTCCATCACATTTAGATGTTCCACATTTGCATAAAGGTTAGAGTGCCAAAGAGTGTCAAACTCTAATTTAGACAATGTCACTCAAATCTACTATACGGCCTTTGAGGGGGGAAGAGATTTCTGACTTTAATTGCAATATATATTTACCTAAATATGCACACACTCCCTCTCTCACACACGCACATACAAATATAAAGATTAATGTCTTTAGGTTTATATAAATCTACCTATTCATGTAATAAAAGATGAATATCCCGGAACACCGAAACAGGCTAGCATGTGTTTTATTAAATCAATGACAAGTATATCTCAGGTAGGGAAATTGTTTTGGGTATTCAATGTCTGGTCAGAGTAGATTGTTGCTCGCTCGTTATTTCTAATGCCAAGCTAGTTTGCCTTTCGTTTCCTGCAGTTATATACAGTAACAGGCAATATGTGGGGGTTTGGAGGGCAGTGTGATCCTTCTAATGGAGGCAAAACCACAGTCACTCAACCCTGTGGGTAGCCCAAGTCCGAATCCACTCACTGCGCTCTCGTCCCCAGCTCAGCCTCTTGCTGTCAAGTATCTTGCACCCCACATGTGACACAAGAGAGAAACCAAGGAGGGGCAGGCCGGGCTGCACAACATTTAAGACTTCCCAGCTCATGTCAAAAATATGTCTTTATTGCCTTGAAAATATATTTTGTGGCAGTCTCTCTTCACAACACTAAATAATCTGTTAAATCTGCACGGTGACAGAAGAGAGGCAGAATAATAACATGTCACACAATACAAAAAAAAAAAAAACCTTTCTCAGCCAGTAAAGAAGACCAGGACCAATTCAGATTTAATAAGTTTGCTGGAATAACCAATTATGTTTGCTTTTGAAAATTGATTCAGATGTCTTTAGTGGCAATTTTCATATTAGCCCCCCAAATAAACATCTATTAGGTTTATAAATCACATCTGCTGTATTACTGCAATATAGCCTAAGCTAAAATAACCGAGTGTCAGTTAGTCAATAAAGAAGAGCCTGCGACGACTGACAGATTAGTCTCCTTATCTCTTTTCATCAACTCTGAATGCAAGCTGAATTGAAGGTCAATATCTTGCGATTCTCCAGAGCAGAGCAGGTGTCTGGAGAGTATGGATTTTCTGCTATTTAAGCTCCAGTGTCCCTCTTTGTGGACTCACACAGGCCAATTTCAAAACCGTCAAAACTGCATTACGGAAAACCTCCCCTGAACAAAACCTGCCGCTTTACAACATGTTCCAAGTTGCCCTTTTTTTTCCCCAGACATTTTAGATTTCGTGACAGCAGCTTCCCACACCGAGCTGTGCCCTTATCTGCAGAGGCTTAGTAAATGCTGTTTGTCTACTGTGAGACACATATCAAGACATGCGTGTGTTTCTTGTTGTTTTTTGTTTAAAACAACAACGTAATTTCCATAGAAAAAAAAAGAAAGACAACAAGAAGGCACAACATTCACAAAACTGTGGCAAAGAGCTTGTTTTAGAATAACGACGTCATAAATAAAATAAATAACATAGGGAACAAATACAGACCAGGCTGAATGGGCCATCTGTTTGAGGACATTTCAAGGTTATTTGCCATTGATTGAAACAAGTTGTGCAAATCTCCTTTCTAAAATAATCACATCAGTTAGGCACTAAAAATATATTTCATTTGGATACCAAAAGCAAAGCAAAAACAAACATGCTTGTTTACATGTTGAATATATGTGACAATAGAATGACTAATGGGCAATGCAAAGCATGTATGTATTGGGTAGGTCACTAAATAGCAGATGTCCGTACTGCAAACTGTTTGTAGAAGAGCTTAAATCCTTGTTCGGACTTAAAAATCACACAGAAATGTGGATAAAACCACATTCCCACTTGAGTGGGACTACACTTGAAAGCAGATAGTGCAGTGTTTTAATACACTGGCTGTTGGGGCCATGCTCTGGGCCTGAAGAACATGATCCCAGCTCGAGGACCCTCACAAGAGTCCTGAAATGAACACCTGGCCCTGGACATGAGCCGGTAGCAAGAAAACTGGACTTAAAATGAACCTGAGTAAAACCAAAGTCGTGTTTAATGGGTATGTTCAATCTAAGATAATTGAAGTAGCTTAACAGATAGATGAATAAGTCAAAAGTTATGTCTACCTTGGACAACACATTGGCATGGACAGTGATATTATGGAATAAATCAAAAGAGTGAAAATGGAATGGAGTGCATTTGGAAGAAAGCATGCTGTTGAAAGGAAATCTATCCATTTGACTAAAGAGAAAAGTATTTGATCAATGCACAGTACCAGTGCTCACTTATGGCTGTGAAACCTGGTCACTTAACACAAAAATGTTACAGAAACTGCGGACGACACAAAGAAGCATGGAAAGATGTATGCTTGGAATAACGAGAAAAGAGAAATGAATGGATTCGAGAACAAATGAAAATATGTGACTTAATTGAAAGAATGAAAATGATAAAATGGCAATGGGCTGTACACATTGAAAGAATAACAGATCAAAGATGGACAAAGGAAGCTATCAAACTGATCCCAAGAGATGGAAAAAGACCTAAAAGACAACCACATAAAAGATGGGAAGATGAAATCATAAACTTTGCAGGTGTGACATGGAAAAGAGACGCTGTAGATTGAAGCAATTGGAAACATCTTGGCGAGCCTTCATCCAGCAGTGGATTTATATAGGTTGATGGTGATGGTGATGATATATATATATAGAGAGAGAGAGAGAGATTTTTTTAATGTATTCTTTAGCTATTATTTTATTTATGCTTTTAATGTTGTACAATCACCTTTTGGCTTTCATTTCTACTGCAGTGTTTCTGGAGCACAGTCCGATTTCATCTTGAAAATTGAAGATTCTTTCTGTTTGCCACAATGCCATGCTTCAGCTTTGTAAATATATACAGCTTTGTAGCTGTAACTACCTTTTCCGTTAGCACATTCCTACCGTCTCCGGTTTACATCATGTGACCTTCATGGGCAAGGTTCTATGTGCTCAATCTATTTCTCCAAGAAGGTTTCTATGTGTTTCTATATTTGCCTTGGGTTGTTGTCCTTTTGAGATATTCATGTCACCCCAATTTTCATCTCAAATCAAAGCTTTTTATTTAATGTTATTCTTTAAGAAAGATTCGTGTACATCATATACACACTCAGTCAAGTCCTCAGCAAAATCCAGCTCCCCAACACCATAAAAACAGTTAAAGCACAAGAACTAGGCCATTAAAACGGCACATTTTTGTCTTTCAAAAGAACTACAGATGTACATGCGTCTAGGTATTCATATTTGTTAATCATTGTTTATGGGTTCACATGCACCTATTTCTACATCTATTCTCCCTATTCTCTCCACCTCACCCTCTCTCATTTGAGTATAGCAATGTCAAGGCTCTCAAATAATTTAAGAGCATTTGAAAATGTAATGTCACAACACACATCCTCAGCGCTGTGCTTTGGTTATCAGCCAAAGAGTCCAGAAGGCAGTTTCTGAACTCAATAGGGTGTCTGACACCTTTTAGAAAAGCACAAAAACCACACAGCACTGTCATATTGAGCCCATGCAAGCTTGAATGAAGGGCGTAGGTATCCTGATCCTCTCGCAGATAAGAAGAGCTTCTAATGGCTAGTGATTGTGCTGCAAAACCTTAAAGGTGTTGATTTTAGGCTGCCATGTTGACCGATATTCTGTGAACACTCTGAGCAAATGTACTGACCATCATGGTATGTCAATAACCTACTGGAAAAAAAAACAGGGTATCTATTGATGACAGGAGAAACCCTAACATCAGTGGTGTAGTTGAGGGCATATGCTGGCATATATGTAATTTGAAGGGAGCTCTGCATATGCCCACATAACTTTGCGTATAGCCATTAAAATCTGGCGTATACCCTCCTACAATTCCTATAACAAATTCTGTTGTTCGTCCGCAATTCCCCGGTCGACAAACCTCTACTCTGAGATGACCAAAGAAGTCAAATTGTTGTCAAATTTGGAAGGGCGAGTAACAATAAAGTTACTACATGCAATCTCTTAGTAATTACTCTCAAACTACAGAAGTGTCTATTAATGAATTGATATAGAACTTTTTTTTTTTACATTTCTGCAGGCAAACTGACACAATCCGACTGCTCTGCATGCTTACGTTAATAAGAAAAAATAACAGATGTCACTTAGCGTGAGTGACTATGAATTCTGGGAATTGGTATTTGTGTTTGCTTAATGACATCTGCTAACATAAAACTAAATTCACACAACACATTCTTAATATATACTATAGAATCAAATATAATAGATGAGTTGTTACATAATGTAACTAAATATAAACCACAGCAGCTACAGATCAATCTCTTGTTACTTAGGCCTATAAAATAATCTTTGAAACCACGAGATGTAAGAAAAGCTAGACCTCTGAAATCCCCTTAGCATCTCTACTGTGAACCCTGTAACCTGTTTCACTGATCGCTGTTGTATAATGTCTTGACTTTTATACACTCCTCCTTCAGCTTTCAAAGCGACAAAGGCATGTTCCAACCACCACAAAGACTGCATTTACGGTGAAAACAAAACTAGGGTACAAATCGAAGACACAAAGACATTGCAGACATACGATGAAATCAATCTGTTGGATTGATCACTGCTGACTAAACTGCTTTGTAAAGTTTCTCTCCATAAAGTCTACAACAGATCTTATACCACACAAAGCTAATTTATGCAAGAAAAGGGGAAAAAAAACTCTTTAAGTTTGATGTTCTTTTCACAGCAGAGAGGATTTTTTTTTTTACAAAAGTGGTAAGATATCCCACAATCCACATTTTGAAGCAATCTACTGACAACATCTACAATCTCTGCCTCCTTTATTAAAACTAGAACATCTGCTTTTAGTTTTTATAGCCCACAACATATGTCCCTGCTTTCGTTACAAAGCTGACTAGAGCTCTTACATATTTCCCTTTACATAGTCCGCAGATATATATTTAAATACCTGTCAGCGCTTTATTATTACTGCCTTCTGTTAACCCAGATAAGAAAAGTTAAAGTTTAATGAAATTTAGCTAAGCTACAGAAGTCTGCCTTTTATAATTCTACACTGCCTCGGTAGAGAAAACATATTGCTTGGTAAACACACAGGTATCACAGCCACTTAGTGTTAGCAATCATTAGTCCACACTGACAGCACACAGTAGCTTCCTGCAACAAAGCTGGGACATTTCTAAGTTGCTGACCTAGAAAGTTTGCTTGACCGACACAATGCCCTGTAATGCAAAGACAAATGACTATGCCAACTGGCCATATGATGTAGGTTCTAATATAATAATAAATATAAAAGGTATATAATAAAAATAGCAGAATGTCATATGTCATAAATACATTTGCATTGCCTCCAAAAACATGTTCCGCTAATTTAAGTGTGATACTCATTTAAATACATTAAGAAAATAAGGATTTAGTCTGGGGAACAAAATAATCATTTACAAAGTGTTTTACGCCTAAATCTGATCCAATCTAACGTATCTGAAAGTACATGAGCCGTTAAAATAAAATGAATTAAAACAGAATAACTTAAATTAACTGAAATTAATTATTGGTGTGCTTTTGTTTTTGGAACGACAGCATCTTCCCTAGAACATAAAGTTTAGGAAAGACAAGTGTGAACCTCTACAATCATAGTTTAATTAAAACCTGCTTTTGTTTCTGGTGTAATTAAGTATTTTCCTTTCAGCTGTTGGATTAATACAATGAATGTAAAGAACAGAATATAAAACATATTACTATTTCTACAAAATAAATTAAAATAGTTTAAGTAATCAATTGTGTTTTCACCAGGGTAAAAATTTAATAAAATAAAAATGGGTAATGAAGCGATTATTGAATTTGGATGGAAATCAATGAACAGCTTTTTTCCCATTTTTAATACGCCTGTGTTTTTAAGTCCGTGACCATATATCTGTGAGTGCATGGAAATTGCTGGAAGAGGTTTGGATTTAAAGTGAACAGTGTGACGAAAAATAGTGAAGAGGTCTGTCGGCTCTTTCTTTTCTTTCCTTATCCTCTTTCTATAATTAGAGCTCACTGTGTATATTTACAAGGCCTTCAATGGCACTACGATGTTACTGTATACTTGCAGATTAACCACATTTCTGAGGACTAGCCTCAAGGTGAATACCCTTATTTAAGGTTCAGAAACAAGAGCTACTTCATTATTAACTGCTGTGTCATGGAGGGAAAGGAGAATGCCCCACTGGTCTCGACTGGGTAATGGAGTTGGGTATTTTCACTCATTTCTCAACTTGCCCATTTATCTCCTGACTAGTGATATGATGTGAAAATTGCTGTGATCAAATTTATAATCACTGCAGTTCATAAAGGACTGGCAAAATACACTGTGAGAATATTTATTTGGCGATCTTTACTCCCCCTGCTACGTTTTCCCTTTCATATCTCGCTACAAGCAAAATGAACGCACGGCTGTAGCTCCCTCAGTGATTCGGTTGAAAGACATTTTGCCTCTTTTGTACACGGGCTGCAGCAATACTAATTGGGACGATGGGTTTAAAGCGACGGAGAGATGTAACATTTCTTTTTCCACATTGCATTTCTCTGCCATTTCTTATTCACCCATTCCCAGAGAGGATCATTTGATCAATCGAGGCATTATATTCAAATTTGCTATTTTAATAATATACAACTGAGCATGAAACCGTAACATGTGACTTTCAACAAATCAAGCAAGTAAACAAAAACTCTTTATTTTCATTTTCTTTTATTCTCTTTCGTGACATGCCCCTTCTGTATAAAAACAACAACTGTCCTCTTGAACCAGGTGAAACAATTGCTTCAGATCAAACCAGGTGTGTGTGTTTGAGAATAAGAGACACCTACAGTTTGAAAGATTTCATTTGCTCTGGTTTCTTAACAAAAAAACTAGCCTTGCCTTTATTATGTATTTATTTCTATCAAGTGACTATCATCCTGTGAGTAAATCTGTTAAACACCCCTCTCTCCTGCACTTCAAGATCAGACCTGGCAGCTTCCCATGCCTTCAATTAACTGCTGTTTGTGTTGCAGAAGTGCGGCCTTCAGCCACAGTCTGGGTACAAGGTTTTTAATACTCCTTTAAAACACTTTGCTCCTCTTCCTAACACCCAACACATTGGGTTCACACACACACACACACACATATACACACACAAAGGCAGAAGTCAGTGTTGTGTAGTTATTTACAAGTAGTATCGAGGGTGAAAAGCGTGCTTCATGGCAGGGTGTAATCAGCGTCTCGGTGACAGGAGTTGAGGGAGCTGTATTGAAGGGACAGAGGGACAGGAGTGATAACAGATTGAAAAGGCTGATAACCTCTCTTCTAATGGCCCTGCCTGTCCTTCTTTTTTTACAGCACCTATTTAGTCAAGCTTTTCAGTGGTGGGGATTACAGGCAGGGATAAGGGGAGGTAAACACTGGGAGTTTCACTAAGCAAGCGAGAGGGAGAGAGACAGAGAGCGAGCGAGAAGAAACTATAAGTAAAAGGGAGAATATTTTACTCCGACTCAGCACTAACCTTGTTTATTGATAATCGGTTTCGTGCCAGCATTGATCTCATTTTGTCGTGATTTACAACAAAATATGCTTGTGCCAAAACTGCTTGACGGCCCAGCTTTTGTAGACTGTAATGAGTTCAAGTATCAGATAGTGACGGATGTCAACATTTTCTAATTGGTTTTGGTTTGGTTTGGTGGGATGTCTCCATCTTATAAATAAATGACTGATGCTGTACAATTATAAGTCGGGTAAAATGGATTCAGTAACGTGACTATATGACACACTATGCTTTCAATGTGTCTATATGAAACAATATGTCTATAGAATATAATAATAATTTGACTTGTTTATGAATGTACTAGAATTCAGTTAACACACGTCACAATAAATTAAACAAAACAAGAAACTTTAAATTCCCCCTGTATTATTATACCAATCATACAGAAGAAGAGAGATTTATACTGTATGACCACGATAAAATACTACAATAGTTTCAATTTATTTGTATTGATAATATCCCTTTATTTCCTCGACCAAAAACAATATTGACGGATCAAGTGTACGGGAACAGCAGAGCCCAACTAAACATAGAAGTGTCAAGTGCTGTAAACAATATCCACTCAGTGGGAAAAAGCAGCTTGATTCATAAAATGTCATGCTCCAATGAATATGCCAAGGATGATATGTACAATAGCCAGGAAATTGACAATGGAAGTGATTTTTTTTGCATTTATTATTTCTTTCAAGTTTTCCAGCAAAGACAACAACACATCAATCTAGCAATAATTTCTCTGTTTTCAAAAAACATTTTATTATTATTATTATTATTATTATTATTATTATTATTATTATTATTATTATTATTATTATTATCAACAGCAGCAGCAACAACAACAATAATACAAATAATGTAGTTATGATTATTTGATGAATGTGACTACTAATTACATCTCCATCTCGTTTCATAGACCGATTAGGAAAAATACAATTCCTGAGCGCAGGCATTTTGGGTTGGTCTGGGTGAAGCAGAAGTTAAAGGTATAATAAAAATAGTTCTGCTTGGTAGGCCATTTTGATCAGAAATTAAAAGCACAAAAGCAGCAGGCAGGTTAAATCATCCTTTATCTTTCACAATTACTGACTCCGTCTGCACAAGCATGTCTTACAAAACTCCTAACGCAATCGCACGCGCTGCCTCCGTGTTTTTTCACAACACACGTCTGCTCCAGCCAAGTGTTCAATTCCTGAAGAGCTTCCAGAAGAAATTAGTATGTAATGACCACACTCGGCAAAAGAAAGGCCCATTATGACATGCACTAACTGTACTTGGCTTTCATTTGCAAAGTAAATGGATGCAAGTGAAGGTGAGAGTTCACTAGCCATTCAAGTATTTCGCTTTAACAGGCTCCAGTACTCTTGCTTTAATTCAAGCAGAAGTACAAGTATGAATAATCACACTGGATGAGGCTCATCAAAAACAGCAGCGCCTTGCACTTTTTCCCCCCCCTTTTTTTTTTTCTCAAATGGCCAATGAAGCTTAATGACAAAATACAATTTACATCATGTCTTTTAATTTGTATTCCCCGGCTCTGATCTGACTGGGATGTTTTGCAGCACACTGTATTATTTCCATGCAAATTGTACACGGCTATCTTCATCAAGTGCTAATTTTGTGTTTGTTTACCAGTGTGCGATGAGGAAATGCCCGGGCCACATCAGTCCCATTTTCTTACACTGAAACTGTGGTAAAACTGAAGTTGTGTGTAGAAACTGGTGTGGAAGGGCTAAGATGCCTCAAACGTGAACTGGGGGGGTGTGGGGGTTGTGGAAGAGCAAGCACCCAGTCGTTGTGTCTTCCTGCTTCCTCCGCATCGTCGAAAGATCTTCCACCCCCCGCTTAAATTATGTGTACGGCAAAAAAAAATTGCGGTTGAGGAAATTCCTCTTTTGCTGGAACATAATCACTAAGGCATGAATGCTTTATTGAGATACATGAGGGTGCAATGCAAAGGCTGCTAATATGAGCCCCTGAGGGGGTTTGTTTCACGTAATGTATGCACAGGCTAATTTATTACACTGTGACTAATTTCCATTTCTTGTGCTCGGAGTTGCCTCGCTAATTACGGGATTTTTTTACCCCCCCCCCCCAACTTTAGTAATTACGTTTCCGTGTTCGAGAGAAGCAACGGAGCAAATGAGACAGGGCACAATGTGCAGCACTCCCAGGCAGATGCACCCAGGTGAGATGAAATCCCTGTCAGGACAGCAAGGGCCCAGCTTCCCTAATCACTGCTCCCCGAATCTTTTGATCCATTCCCGGAGCCGGCACTGCAAGCATTTTACTGAAATATCAGATATAATGGCATGTAATTAGACTTGCTACTTTAATTAGGAAAAGTTAGCTGTTACATGAAAGCTGTCACATCTGTGATACGTACTGATGGTTCACTGCCTGAATCCCAGGAGGTCCTCATCAAAAGGCCTTCCCCTGCTGAGCGAACCCACTTTAGCATGTTCTCATACGCCAAATCAAGCCACGGAGGGCCCCCGAATGCAAGGGGAAGGTACCAAAGGCAAAAGCTCACCGATTCGGTCGAGCCTGTCACAGCCATGGGGCCGTCCTTTCTTGTTCTTGTTAAATGGTGAACATAACAGAGAGACAAAAGGATCTGAGAGAAAACAATGTAGCTTAACTGGCTCATCAGTAACATTTTGATCTAACATAATTTTCCGCCGAATAATAGGCATCCAGCAAAGTAATAGAATGCTGGCGAGATTTTTCTTCTTTTTTTCTTTCTCTGGATGCTTTTATAAAGAAACTTACCCACCTACACAGACAAGCTTAGATAACCTTTTTTCTCTGCCCTTGCTTAACGGACTGCCCACAGCATCGTCCTTCTCAGAGTTTTCAAGATATGCCAAATATTATTTGACGATTTTTTTTTCCCGTTTTTTGTTAATCCCTTCAGGAAAGGAAACTTCAGGAAATGCAAAACAACAACACACTTTTGTTTCTTAGACACACACATGAAGGCACTATAATCTGCTACTACTGCATTTAACCATAAATGGACAATTGAAATAAATGCCTTAAAACTGCTGCAGATTTGTATTTATTTTGTTGTTCCCTGAAAAGAGAATACAGCAGCTGTTCTCGCCTATAGTACTGTTAAATATGGTGAAAAGGCTTGCTGGATATCAATGCCATTAATCACAAAGAAAACCCCTTTAAATATCATTGTGTGTGTTTCCTGTTTTCCCTCCTCCCAGATGGTACAGACAGAACAGTACAAATGAGCGCTCACACTTTCTGGGTGTTTGGTCATTTGATATACTGCAGCTCTTTTGTAACATAACAAATGATTAAATGTGTATACAGACACCGAGACACAGATGTACACACACACAACAAGCTCCCAATTGATAAAGGCAACAGTGGGGTTACACTTGAAGAAAAGATGGACTGCTTGAAATAGGGTTTTGTCCTGAATTTTGAGACACAATATAAACAAATTTGAGACAAACACTAGTAGTGTGAGATGCAACCAACACCTTTGGGGAAAACACAATTACCTTAATGTTTACCTCAATGTCCAATGGGTGAGTTGAGAAGAATGCAATTTATTTTGCCAAGACATCACATTTTCAGTCCAGTCAGTTTGCTCTATTAGTGAAAGAAAAAGAAACATTCATTAAATCGATTCAGTTTAATTTAATACAATGAATATTGTTCATTAAACTCTTCCGCAGGTATGTGGGTGGGGGGCTGTACACTTTTGACATCCACTCTGGTGATTTCTATAGAGGGACAATCACACATTGACACCCCCTCATCTTAACTTAGTTCAGTCCACTTTGCAGCTGACGTCCTCTAACAAAACCCAAATATTTAATTGATACAAAAGTATAGTTCAATGAACAGTATTTACTGAAGCTAAAATCCAGCTCAGAATACCATTGTTTCAAATGAAGGGTATAAACACTTTCCAGTACAGCTGTATACAGGAATAATAGTAGAGGTGACACTCTTGCCCCCTCGAAGAGAGAACCATGATTGCTCCATGGGGCAAATCAGCAAATTGTGCAATTGAATTTTACATGTGATTCCACGTTTCTCTATCTACCAGAGCCCTTGTGCATGAAATGCTTTTGATTTCTAAAGCACTTACCATATGCCAGCCCCTTTCATCGAGAAGAGAAAATACTTCTGAAAAGACATCATTGCAAATAAAACTAAATATCCGCAAGACCAAAATTGAGCTCAAGAACAACCAAATTAGTCACTGCTAATACATCCTCGTTCCTATTTATTTATTTATTTTGCCCAACAAAGATCTCCGCGCTAATGATTTTCCAGCATAAAAGTTGCAGCCACTGCTGTCACTTTGAATATAAAACAGGAAAGCAGATTATTACAGAGATTTCTTACATTCCCCGCTGTGAACAACCAAGTGATACTTAAAATATAATGATGTTCTTAAACTACTCTCATTAGCACAACTGTGTTGGCTGGAAGCAACAATACTCTACCTTGGGAAGACAAACAGATTTCAGATGAGAACATAAAGAGAGCAGGCAATCGTTTATGGTAAAATATGGAATATACTGCTTCTGAAATGAGACTTTCTGCTCCATAACGGCTTGTGAGTCCCATTTCTCGAGTATTAATCTGTATCTAAAACATAATGAGCACTGAGAGTTGTTTAATGAATTGGGTTGAATTATCCTCCCTTACTTTACTTTATCCGGCTTGTTTTGGAGACCGTGTTTATTTCTAATAGATTTGCCCAAATAATACACTTCAGATCATGTTGGTGTTACTCTGTGTACTCGAAATGATGAGCGAGGTAGAACAATCTGTGAGAATAAATCTATAAGGATTCAATTTTGTATTACAATTACAGTTTTTTAGTGCCATGATATTGATTTGTTTGCTTTATTATTCATTAAATCGGTCAGTCTGTCTTTTATTTCCATATGTGCTGTTCCTTCACAAAGTCACCTATAATGAGTTAGTTATTTACACGTTTGTGTCCAAGACCCAAAGTATACAGAAATCAGTAGAACCATGGCCAGCACCCACTAAACGTATTTCTGTATTAATTTCATATTAATTTTAGAGACTACTGGGCATTGTACTATTGACTACAAGACAGGGGAGGAACTACAGGAGCTCAATAGAGGCAGTTAAGGATTCCACGACAACAACATGTTAATTCCACAGCAGCAATATCCAACAATTATGTCAGAACTGACACACCACTGTCTATAAATTATGTATGCGCCTTCCAACACGAATTTGAACAACATCTATTATTTCTTTCATCCTTTACTGCCTCCCAATGTGCCCTTTAAATGACATAATTAGGAAGCCTTATGAGAGACCAGTTGTCAAATTATTAAGATTGTCACATTCTTTAATATCAACAGAAACAGATTTAAATAAGTTAAGACGGCTGCATCTAGTTGCCCCAATGGATAGATAATGATAAAACCTACCATTCTTCTAAAAACATAAAAACAAGCAGCTGTTATGTGTAATGGATTTGAAAATATATTGTCAATAATAATAATAATAATAATAATAATAATAATAATAATAATAATAATAATAATAATAATAATGTTGCTGATTTTGTCTATGGATGAAATCGCAGCCTATGATGCCCACTGTTTCAGACACTAACAATATATCCTCACACATTCAATTTTCAAGGAATGGGTGCTAGAGTCTCAATGGCACTGATTACTAAATGCAGTTTCTAAACGCTTCTTTGTTGGAAGGGTATAAATGATGTTCTGTGAATTGTGATGCCAGAGCTAATCTGACAGCCTCTGGAAAGCAGTCATTGATCTGATAGCGCATAGTCTCACTAAGGAAGATCGATACCTGATGTATGTAACCAAAAAGACCTTCATCTTCAGCAAACAAAACCTGTGAAGACAGGAAGCTTGCAGCTCACTGAGTAGACTTCCATTATATAATTAAAAGGTAGATTTAGCTCTTAGGAGTTGAACCTCTACTGCCCAAAATGAAGTTGTGGTGCCATCCATAACTCCATCTCTAGACATTTTTTGATTGTGTACTGTGACAAAGACGAAAGATGGACTATGTAAATATAGCATAAAAACAACATTTTATAATATATACATATATATATATATATATATATATACATTGATAGCAAGAACAATATGTGTGTGTGCATAGATCGATTAGATATATAAATAGATAGATAGATAGATAATGCAGACAGCCAACTGCAGATTTCATTTTTTTCCAGGCTGACATGAAAAGCTCACTATCTTACTTTGTTTCTTTGTGACAGCATTGTGCTGTTGCCACCACAGTGGCCTCATTCTATATTGTTCTAGACATGTGAAATAACCTGACATTTTACATGTTTTTTCAGTTTTATTCCTCACAACACAGGGCAAAAACAAATAAATTGTACCTTTCAGAGTTATTTTTATGAGGCATAAATCATATTAGTACTCATCTGTAAATGGAAAGGAACCTCTTTCAGGGGACTCTCAAAAACATTTAGTTAAACGCTCTCTGTGCTTCTTTCGTTACCATGCAGGTCAATTTATTTCTGCTCTGTGCTCTCGATACAGCTGAACAATGGCTTTTTTTCAGACACTGAAGAGCGGAGAGAATGTAGTCGGTAGTATCCATCCAGAGATGGCCTTGAACACTTTCATTAATAAAAGCTTGTCATTTGAAATGAATTCATGTCCTCAATACAGAACGTCCCCCTTATCATTGTGTAAGTCAGGCTCCTGGAAAATTAATGTCAGATTAATAAAAGGCAATGCTTTAGCAAATGCATTGTCTTGCAAAACATATACATTGCCCATAGCCACAGATATTTTCATGATTATCATTGCTCTTATAAATTATTATATTATAGCAATAAAACACCCACATACACACATATTTTATTCCTGAAGCACGCTCTCAGCCACTGAATAAACCAAATAGTTCTTTCTAAAGAATTAATATAGTATGTAAAGTATAACTTTCTTCTGTTACTTACTAAATAGATATTTTTTTGGTTTGCTTCTTGCAGGATTTGCCTACTGATCAGGTTTTTAAAAAGCAAACACACATTCTAAACTTTAATTTAGGTTAATTGGGCATTCGTCAAATATAGTACCATCATATGCACCTGTTGCAAAATTTACAAACCAAAAAATAAATTTAAAAAATACATATATTAAAATAATGTTATACATATGAAACTATACTAGAAGTCATTGCTCACTGGAGAATTCAACTCATGTGCTAATGACCTTATGCACCAATCTGAGTTGAAACTATGGCTAAATGTAAACTAGATAATGGGATGATGTTTAAATAACAGTTACACCACAACAAAAATTAAAGTAAAATCACAGGACTACCAAATCTTGGATTAAGCAGGTAGTTACCTGCTTCAAAAGGCTTCATCATGGTGAGATTAATGTATTCAGCATGTCCCGATATTTTATCTCTGGAACCCTAAGAAAGATATATTAATTAGTTTTAAATAAGGATTAAACAGAACAGTTGTGTGCCACCTGATTCAAGTATAAGCTTTGATTTAGTTTGGCTTAGTGACCAGTTGTCAATTGATTAATCAATCCATGTCTCCATCCTAAGAGATTCCCAAGAATCCCTTCCAATGTATGCCGTGGTCAATAGGCTACACAAGTGACAGTGTGCGTGAGTGTAGGTCAGTGCTCTGCCAGTGATGCCAAACTGAAAACATGTGCTATGTCTTGCTACACAAATCCTTCTCATTGTCTGTGAACACCTATACTCACCAGCACATACTTCCCATCAATACTCCCCTCTCTCCTGACTTCATTCACACTAGGAATGTTAATTAAAAAACATGCCCTTTTTTATTGAACGCACAATCCTCCTCAGTTTTGAAAGTCAACGTGACTCGTTAATGAACTGCTGTGCCCTCCGTGAGGCCTTGTGCTGACATTTTGAAAGGGCCGCGGCCCTAGCATGGCGAATTAAAAGCTTTCTGTTTATTTTTTCCTTTTTTAACACGAGTAATGACTAAAATTGAGTTTCCTCTTGATGCTTTCAGATATTTTGAACCCTACCCCTAAAAGCATTGTACTTTTATCTCAGACACTTTACTTTATCCTATTACTGACTTGGATTTAAGTGGAGTGTGCCAAAAACACTTGTTGTGTTATTTTATACGAGCTGCCTAAAGCGCACAGGGCATGAAGTTTGAAAATGGTCACACCCCGATCTACCAAACATCTGAACCAAGCTGCCAATTGCATGTCTGGAATTTAACCGTGTACACCACTGAAAATGTGACAATAAAGCTGCCTGTCACATAAAGCCCTTTGGCCCCTCCTTGTTCTTTCCCTGTCCCTGTGATTGGGTAGTCCATAATAATATATGAAACACTTCGGCTCATGAGCAGCAATCGCACAAAAAAGGTAATTGTTCCTCTTCACAAGAAAATGACTGTCCATGGCTTTGAAGTACACAGAACATTCATTGCACATTCTCCAAGAATGCATGCATTCGTTCAAGAGTTTAAAATGCAAATACCAAAAGACCAAAAGAGTATTATATTTTATAATAATATTAACAATTACAAAATATATGTATTTTCTTTGGCCAAAAAACCTAACCTAGTGGATCTAAATCTTCTTAGGCTGACCATTTCATTCAATGTCAATGTTCATGCGATTTCAAAGTCTACAAGCGCCTGATAGCCGATGTAGTCTAAATCACACCATTTCAGATGAACAACATTCAGCCTTAACAGCTGTGGTCATTTTCGTAGCCTACAAAAAGCATTTCTCACACTTCTGCAATAGATGGATGGGAATGATTGAATTTGTACCCCTAGGAACCCAGTGTGAGTTGTATATTTCCCAAGCATTTAACCAGATTCACAAAAATATATTATCCCAATTTGCCAGGCCTCTGTAAGTGACATATATATCACGCTGGGTTCTACTGGAGTCAGGTGGCGTACCCCAGATCAGTAAAGGTCACCTCTTTCACCTGTTAAAATAATAATTTTAATGCTATATTTATTCATTCGTGTAATGGCATACTGACTAGTCCATCACCCTGCAGAATATGGGATGTTCTTCTCTTAATGAACGTGAATAATCTGCAGGCCACAGATTTAGATCCCTCTAAGGAAATGGCATGTGTTATCAATGTCTTATGTTCATTAAGGTGTTTCATGCCACAGAAAGCAAAAATAAAGTTTTTCTGTTGCTTTCACAAGATACCTTCTTTGTGTCTTTTTGGAATACTGAAGTGGGTTTCGAACAAGGTGGAATATTTTGTTGCCTTTTTTATTTCATTTTTATTGGCTCGATCCCATAGCACCTATTTCAAACTTTTAACACTCATTAAAACACTAAATGAGAAGAATGTTGTGCTCCTGTCTATCAAGGCCCTTTTCCATTTAAATAAAGGAAGGATTGCAGCTATCTGAAGACAATTTTCAATTGGTTGGATTGCTAAAACAGAGGGGAAAAAATAAAAACCTTGACAAATATCATTCCTAACATTAAAATGGCCCTATTGTCATTATGGGCTGAGAGATTAAATTCGCCTCATCAAAGCCGAGTATGACAGGTGACTCAATAGGCTGGTGCCAAGCGCGGAGCCAAGAAGATTAGCAGGGTACTGATATCATTATTTCCGCCTATCAGGGATTCAGCAGGGAGGCAATTGTAATTTCTGGGCTTATTAGTCCACACTCGGAGGAGAAAACCTAGTGATAAAGCTCCCAGTGACAGCAAGGCATTTGTGCAGCAAGTGCTGTCACAGTGACACTTACAAAATGCCAGTATGGCTATGTCCTCGTAATCCTTACTAATAGAGGTTAAAACACAGTACAAAGAGGTCCTCATCAATGATCAAAACATTCATCACATTTGCATATTTAACTTAAAGACAGTAGGGAAAGGCCTAAGCACCTCTCCTCTCAATTTGTTTTTTAGTTCTCTTGTGGAACCTGTGTCTGTGTGTATTCAGTGTCACATGGTTACAAGACGTCTCAACCTCAGACGGCGAGCGCAAGCAAAGCCCACCGAGCAACCTCTCTGTTCACTGCACTAAGCCTAGAAGTGTTTGTCAAGTCTAATAAATATTGCAAAGCGCTCCGTCTTAATCTCATTAATGTTTGTGCATGTCTGTTGGTTACAATGGATGTAAATAACATTGAAAATTAAGCCCTTTAAAAGACTGGTGCCAATGCCTATCTCCTTAGCGCAAAATAACACTTCACACACAAAGACACTGCTGTGTTGTCTTCAGATAGGAAAAATAAAGAATTATTACAAAAAACAAATCAAAACAAAAAGGAGAGAGGAAAAAAAAAAAAGGAATTATCTTACGGTATGATTTGGGCTGAAAAACCAACATCAATTTAAAGACGTTCAGGAGGGAATTTCAGAGCTGTGTTTTAAATTATGTGTCCCTAATTAATGTTCATTTATAGACCAAACATAAGCTTCTCATGACACTGTCCTTGACAACTAAATAATCTCTATCTGCAACCAAGTGAGCGTGACCATGAAAATAATATGATTCAGCTTGTTTGGAAGCCATGCTTGAATAGTTTTACATGTGTATGATAATCATCATATACATACATATTAGCCATATTTAAAGAAATCCCAGGTGGTGAATGTGGGTGTTAAAATAATTACATAAATCATAATCACAAGGGTGGAGAGAAAGATTTCTGTATGTTTTTGAAAGCACTGAAGCCATTTCGTTGAATTTCACTCCTCAGAGCCAAATCGGACACTGCCAACAATAAAAGCAAAAGTAAAGAGATTTGGACATACTGGTTACAAATAATAATTAATAAGTGTTGCCTTAAATAATACATTTGCAAACCCTAGCTATTTTCAAATGACTTTTTAAAAAGCTCTGGTTGTTTACATGCTTTAAACATATCAAAACAACACAATTATTGATCCATTATTCAGTAAAGACTATGCTGTATATTAACCAAATGGTTTAAATCATTTTGTTTTCCTTATAAGCACCGTGCTGGTTTATGAGGTGTAATAAACACATTTGTATGCGGTGCACCACATACACTTTATTTTTGCCATCTCTTGGCTTGAATTTCCCAAAGTCTCCATCTTCCTGGGCCACGGAAGAAAGTGAGATGCTTTGTGACATTCAATGTGGGTATTTTTACTTCCTCACAGTAATACTAAACCCCCAGCGAGTTTGTTTGTGATGCTGTTAAAACAAGCTTTGGTGGGGAAGCAGATAAACATGGACTGGGATTGGGTTTTATTATTATTATTATTATTATTATTATTATTATTATTATTATTATTATATAAACACCAAATATGCATGTGTCCTGAGAGACACGACAGAATGATTTAAGACCACTATAATAAGATAATTAACATCACAGAGAACTTAATAAACAATACAAATGAATAGCAGGAGAAGTATTTACTCCATATGCATATTTTTCTGTCAAGTACACTTTCTGCCCCGTGGAACAGAGCCGGCTGCAGAATTGAGCGAATCTAAAAATACTGGCTTATCCTCCAGTTATGACTCACTATCTCTTGCTCCCGCTTTATCTATCGCACAGCAAATCTGGTCAGCAAAAGCACTTCGCCCAGCACAGATGAGTGTACACTTGTGCGGCTGTGCAAGGTCTACTAATCACCTGCTTGTCTTAACAAATCGTGGGGAAAAAGACAAAAATAGAAAATTCAGAAACAAATACACGGAAATGGAAACTTGCTTTGATCTGCAGCGTGGGGGGATTGTGCAAAACAGAATATCATCCTAATACAACTCAATTACAAAACGGATCATGAGTAATACAGCCAATGTCTTCATAGCGCTGATGCACACTGTATTCAAACAAATTTGAAGACAAAACTTGAACATGTAACATCTGTACTAAGCCACTTTTAATTCACTGAGCAACAGGGTTCGGAAACAGTACTATGCCACAGTTTTATAATAGGCCTGGTATCAAGTGAAGCCCAAAGTGAGACTGAGGAGCTTCCAGAAGCATCTCTGTGCTCACACATCCCCTTCAGTATGAGGAATCACACATAGCTGCCATCACGTTTATTTTATCTTCCAGAAAACCCAAAGGAGAGAAAAGCGAGGTGAAATAAGAAACATAAGAAAGTTTACAAACAAGAGGAGGCCATTTGACCCATCGTGCTCATTTGGTGTCCATTAATAACTAAGTGATCCAAGGATCCTATCCAGTCTGATTTTAAATGTTCCCAAATTTTCAGCTTCAACCACATCGCTGGGGAGTTTGTTCAGATTGTGACGCCTCTCTGTGTGAAGAAGTGTCTCCTGTTTTCCGTCTTGAATGCCTTGAAGCCCAATTTCCATTTGTGTCCCCGGGTGCGTGTGTCCCTGCTGATCTGGAAAAGCTCCTCTGGTTTGATGTGGTCGATGCCTTTCATGATTTTGAAGACATCTCACTGAACGATCATTACAGTATCGGGCAAAATAAACATGCTCAATCTTGGTAGTTTCTAGTTTTGTTCCAACAAGCCTTGCCCATGTGTGTATAGGACGCTGTGAGAAGAACATAAATAAAAGAGAAAGCACTAACACATTAACATCTGAGTTAAATACCATGAACCCTTCTAAAATACCCTTTTAAACCTTAAGTATACTATCTCAGTGTCTGTCAGATTAGATTTAAGCCCAACTTGTTGTGAGTACTTTGTTGATCTCATCGGTTTGTCAGCTGCCTACCTTATTTTTACATGTTTTTTTTTCCTTAAACTAAACTGAAATACCATATTTTTACAGTGGAAAACTGTCATAAGAGGTCTTTAAGTTTGTATTGATCAGTTATGGTGTTAAATAAATGACCTTGTTGAACTGGATGGAAAAACAAAAGATGAGTTTCTGATTGGCTTTCCCAGCAATGTGCTGGATTGTCACACATTATATAAATGATTGGTCAGCATCCCCTTTCTTTAGCTCATACCCAGGACTTCACTGCATTGTGTCCACACTTGCTCCCTCTTTGAACTAGGACGTATGCATTGTATTTTACATTAACTGCACTTCTGCACTTTTGCAATTCTTGTATTAATGCTAAATTAGAATTTTGTATTACTGCACTTTTGTAACTTAACTGGATAAGACAGAAATTAAATAATAATAAGTTTCGAGCATTTTAACCTCTAAGCATATACAAGGGGCTTAAGAGTTTTATAGAGACATTTCTAAGCAAGGGTGACATGCAAAAAATAAAGAAATGTGCTCTCGTCAGAAATAACCAGAGCTGCCAGGAATAAACACAGCAGTGATTATAAGACAACAGGGAGGTGAAATAATACCACAGATAATGGATATGACTTTGCTTGAGGTTGTGAACTACGACCGGGGAGAACAAGCAGACTGAACTTGAGAGTAATCGACATTGATGTCTTTGAGTGTGTCTGAATGTGGAAGAGGAGGGCTCTTTCCAAAGCAATGGTTGGGAAACCTCTTGGTTCAGTCTTGGAGGAGCACGGGTAACTATGTAAAAATGTGATATATTGTATATACCCTGGATAAGGGGGTCTGCTATGAAATATAATAAAAAAACAAAATACTAGTCCTCAGCTGAAGGCTTTTGCACTTCTAGCATTCATTCAAACTCTGTACAGAGAAGTAATTCAGACAAAAAGAGGCCAAGGAGAAGCCTAGGTTATAAGGTATTGTGAATGGAGTTGCTGACTAAATATTTATTTAAAAAATACAGATGTTTATTTGTTTATATTCATTTTAAAGAATTGCGTGTTGAGTGCAAAGTTTTAAACAGCGTTGCCTTTGCATCACATTTCTGTATCACAACCTCCTTTAGTTATATACTGTGAACCGCAAGCAGGATATAACAGTTGTGGAAAAATGAGGAGAAAAAAAACGGGCTACTTCCTTATGTCTTATTATATACACCACCTTTATTAATAAATATGCTTTATTGCCATCAGCATAGGAAATCGGAGAATTGATGGTATTAATTTAATTAGCGATCAACTTACATGCTTATAAGTCTAGAGAATTTACACAAGGAAGAAATTAGTAACACTCAGTGATTTGTTTCTCCCATATACACCACCCCCCCACCTAAGGCAGTGTGACAAAATTGAATTTGTTTTAGGTCAATGATTATGATTTGAAGTCATTATGGAAAAGGTCAGAGTCTGCCAGCCACATACATAAATGTATTACACACGATAGCACCTCCTCATCAATAGATCTCATGGTACTTAAACACATGAGCTGGTAAGAAAGACCTCACAAGCTGTTTAGGAAGCTCTGCCCATTAATTCAACTTCACCTCCCCCCTCCCCACCCTCAACCCTCTCTCATTATTTATTATTTCCATATAGACCGAAATAGATAATAATATAAAACTAGGAATGATGGATTTCTGCTCGGCCAGAAACAAAATTACAATATTATACAACTGGGATCTA
Organism: Amia ocellicauda; assembly: GCF_036373705.1. Lineage (NCBI taxonomy): Eukaryota > Metazoa > Chordata > Actinopteri > Amiiformes > Amiidae > Amia > Amia ocellicauda. Next base: position 12,760,090 of record NC_089850.1, read on the forward strand.
AATAATGATATCTCCCCTAGCAAAGAAAAGCCAGCAGTATCTGGGAGATTGCAGTTGGTGCATTTCTATGGAAGAAGCGACTATTATATCTTTAGTGGGGCAGAAGTATCTAATGCCAGCGCTGTGGCATTAGATACTGGAAGTTTACTGGAATAATGACAGTCCGTAAACAGACAATTCTCCCACATTGTTAAAAAAAAAATAGTTATTTTTCAGCCTCATGAGAGGAAGGCAGGAGAAAACGCAGTGCCTGTTTAGGTTAACAGGGATCACTTTATGTCAGGCAATGAAAAACGTACGGCGTACGAGCAGGGCAGCGTTTACAGAACAAAAGCTTCAGTCGTACTTTGTGAAACATGAAAGGCAGGGGCAGAAATGCATTCTCCCTGCCATGAAGTTCCTGCAGTTTATCTCCACTGTGATGTTGAAATGTATCTGTCCGGGTTTAAGATGAAACAGTCACCAAGTGCATCTAGACAAAGGATAAAAGCACATAGGTTTCATTGAATCTTGACTGTGCATACCTTGTCAGAAAAACAACAACAACAAGAAACACCCCAAAGTTTCAGCACACAGCTTCTTTATTCAGTGCTGTTATTGTCCATTGAGAAATTTTGGCCCTGAAGAGTCATATCCTGTCTTGTCTGGCTGAAGAACACTTTCATTCTATAGTGGCCCTGTCACTTCCCTCCCATTTATCACAATGGGAGAGCATTAGCTGCCATGCTAAATCTGTAAAACAGCCAGTCACCGGGGCAATAGCACAGACCACCAGCACACTGAGCCACCGTGGCCCGCAATCAGCCGAAACAAAAGCACATTGACACATCTGGGGCTTTTCTGTAGCAACCTCGAGGTACCAAAGACCGCAAGGCACGAGAACATTTCCTGAAGACAGCCGTCCCTCCTTCATGTCTTATTGTCATGTTTTCGTTGTTTTGTTTTGTTAAATTCAAATAAAGACCCCCCTTTCTGGTGAATGGATGATCAATAACAAGTCTGCTTATGCCCAACCTGGTTTTTTTTTTTCTCAAGCTATCTATTTTTCTATTTTCGTCACGGAAGGATACCCCCCTCCTTCCCTAACAACTCATATTTGGCCAATGGAAACAAATTGCAGCTTCTCTTCTTGTCTGTGCCCGTGAAGATTTAGTCTTTGTTGGGTGGTGCTAATAGGATTAAATTGGTTACTAGCTCTATCACAGGGAGCTCCAAACCATCCCTAAATTTAAGCATCTCATGGGGCTTTGTCATTGTTGCGTTTTTTTTTTTTTTTTTTCCTTTTTCTTTTTTCCCCCCTTGTTGCAGCTAACTGCAGCCCCAGAGCGCACACCAAGGGGGAGGGAGCGTTAGGGAGAAAAATCCCAGGATTATGTTAGTGCTCATTACAATGTACACAAAGGCCACAGGATCAGGAGGCGAACGCAAACCTAGCAGTTAGATTAAATAGGTTGGGCAAGCAGAATCTCACTCCAGCCTAACACTGGTTAATCTTTGTATTCCACGACTCCTAGATTTAATGTGGAATTAGGTTAAAGATCAGTGTTTGTCAGTGGGCCGGTGGAAGACTTTGCTGTCTGGCAGTGCCTATAGCTGCCACAGCACACGTGCATGCACAAAACAAATAAGAAAGTTATCCATGCACTTCTGTTTCAGTTTTGCATGAATATAAAATGTCTTCCAAACGTCCCCATGTGCGAGAGGCTGCAATTTCCCAGGTTGACGTGCCATTGACAAAATTAAACCGATGCATGCACAGAAGCAGGGGGGATTTGAAATAGCACAAAATATTATGACTGCCGCAAAAACAACATCAAACGTGGGTGGGCCTGGATCACCTTCCTTGATACCGTTTTGCATTTCAGTCATACCTATACAATTAGAGACATTATTAAAAGAAAAAGAACAAAATTAATCTCCATTGCTTGAAAAAAAAAAAGTCAATGACAGCTCAGTGGAAAAGAGAACAGCACAGAGTGATAAAGGCTAATGCAATTTGGCATCTTACGAGTCCAAAATGATTTTCACACATACATCCTACCTGGTAAACAATACAAAAAAAGTGCATCACTGAAACAATGGAATGCAAAAGAAGAGAGAGAGAGAGAGAGAGAGAGAGAGAGAGAGAGAGAGAGAAATCCCGTGGCTATATTAATATGCTAAAGTCATTACACTATAGAGCATATGAAATGTGAAGAGAAAAAAAAAAGAAAAAGAGTACACGGCCACTACAGTGTGACCCTTCAGTGTGGAAAACATGGGAATGCTTGATGGTGATTGCTGTTTCTGTTAATTTGAATAGGTACTCATGCAGTGTGCAGCTCCTTCACTCCGCGTAAATGCACATCTCTCTCTGCCCTGGGTGTGTGTCGAGCAGCGCAAAAAGCCGGCGTCAGGATCACAACTGCACGGCATTAACCCGAATTGTTTATTCATGATGTGCCATCTATAAGTCTCTGCTGTCTCTGCTGTAAAAATATGCATAAAAACATCTTCTGTTGGGGGGGTGGGGAGACGACTGCGTTTGTGCCATAAACAACATGTCTTGAATTCATTTTGGGGGGAAGAAAACAACATGCATTACTGTACACTTTTGCTAGCATGTGATATAGATAAGGAAAAAGCCCTATAGTGGATTACTACTGCGGCTGGCATTGCTACAGATGCTCCTGCCACTGCCAATACAAATGCAGAACCAGCTATGTTGCAAAATATAATAAAATCCAAACTTAAATGCTCTGCAATACCGTAGTATAGAATAGGCTCTTAAACAAGCGCATCCCACGTCAATTTATTTCAGTAACACGAATGCCTCAAGGCACGGCACTTACAATTAAAAACAAATTGTGCTACATGGTTCTTATAGTTTTATTGCATCATGCCAATCCAAGATAAATCATCATCTAATGTTTTTTTTAATACATTGCACCAATAGGTGATGCATTGACATAAATCGCTTTTTAAAGAATGCAGCATCCCCCCCCCCCCCCCCCCCTGCAAGTAAATACATACATATTTAAGGAAATTCTTATTTTAGCAAACCCAGATAGGCTGTCTGCATTTCCATAGCTTTAAATAACGTCAATCTAGGCTGCCCCTGGATTGAAGCCCGTGAGCCGGAAGGCACAATTTCTCCTTTGCCTACAGTCTGATAATTTTCAGAGCTATTGGCAACTTGGGAATTTTCTTTCCTTATCACTTGGGCTCAGCGAACTTCACTGCCACTAATCGGAGCTGGAATCATTCATTCAAGGATTGCATGATCATGTTTTTCTTCAGCAGTGACAGCTGTCTGCGCCGCATTAGCAATGCAGATGAGGCCGCCTAATAGGTTAATGCGGAACACACGAAAATTAGGTTTAATCCCCAGCGAAATAATCTAACATTTTCAAATTCCTTGATGTTGGGATAGAGACATCGCCTGTGACTCAATTAGGTGTAATGTAGATCAAAGCAAATTTACCTTCTGCCTGAACCATCCCCATAGTTTAGACAGCGCGAACAGGGACCTGTGAGTGCATCAGTGCTGTTGCGGCTGCAGGCAACCAGGGAAGCAATAATTCTGCCCTGACAGAAGCACTTTATTTATTTATTTTCTGCCTGCCCAGATTGTGATAATACACAAATACTGGGGTTTTTCAAAAAATGTGTCTCGAACTCATTATTTAGAAACCATAAACATCCATCGGTGATCGACAGCAGAATTTGGATTCCAATTGAACCCATGGAAATATGCTAATGTAGTAATATGTGTGTGTGTGTGTGTGCTTTCGTATTATATATGTCCGTGTGCATATGCAGTGTGTATATGTGTTTTTGTATGTATATATTCTTACAAAAATTGGATCCACAAGTAATACCTATATAAACACATGCAACATATGTAATTAAACTTACTTTTCAGAACTGAGTGGGAAAAGATACTGTGAGAAAAATACATAATCGTTTGCACCATCAATTGGGGGTGAATTTAATACATTTCATTGTGCTTGTGTCCTCATTTTTCCATCACTATGGAAGAACATTGCGAATAACAAGCATCCCTGCAAATGTTGCCATTTCAGATCAACTCCAGCTGATGCAACAATAATCGGTTTGATTGTTTTGGGTTTGTTTTGTATTGCATTGTTATCATTTCAATGTTTGCATTTATTCCTTCTACTTGAAAAAAGACCATTAATCAATGACATTTCCTAAACCCCCTTGGATAAGTGGCAATATTAAAAGAAGAGACTCCCAGTTTTTGTGTGCTTTGTGGACATGCTTACCAGGGGTGTGATGCAAAACAAGGTGAAGCTCATCTCTGTAAAGCATGGAGGGGGACTGTTTTGTTTCGTGGCATGGCTGTGGGAGAGGGATGGATTCTAAAAGCAGTTGATAGAATACATTTTTTACAAATAATCTGCTGTCCCCTGTCAAGAAGCTCAAGGCGGGCTGAAAATGAACTTTCCAGCAAGATAACCATCCGAAGCACCCATGCAGGTCCTCAACCACATGATTAAAGGAGCATGAAGCCAACCTACAGACCTCCAAGAGAACATCTGTGGTGTGAACCGACGAAACCAGTCCCGACACAGAAGCCGAGCAACCAGGACAAATTGGAGAGGTGCATACGAGAGGGGAGTGGTCACAAATCCCTCCTGAGAAGAGGCTCTTCTTATGAACAGGCTATAGGACAACTGACCGACCGTCCAGTTGTGAATCAATTTAAACATTATGTTGTTACCTCAGGAGAGACTGCTTTAGTGGATCTCTGTAATTTGGAATTGCACCAGTTTGTATCAAAATAAGCCATTGTTCCATTACAGTATTATTCATTTTATTGTCATTTAAGCTAGCCTTACAGTAATAAGCTTTAATTGTATGTGACTTCCACTGAAAAACAAACACAAAAACTTTGGAACCTCCTCTTAAAATGTCTTACACCCTTGGTCAGTATCAATCTATTGAATTGAAATTTACGCTTTCGCGTTTGCTTTATTTTATTTATTTTCACCCTTAAAATCCATGTCCCATTTTGAGGTCAGTTACTCTGGATACCACCACATATACTGTAGCTAACTACAAGATCTCTACTGTCATGGTTTTTATTCCATTTCCTACAATATGCTAATTTGCCTCGAACCTGAGTGCCTTATATGAAAACAGAATAAACCCCTGTGGATTAAGTGGGCAGGGAAACTTTTGTGCTTGATAAATATTTTGGCAAAAAGCAAGGATGGAGGGTGGGGGAGCTTCCAATTAAGTACTGATTTGGATAAAAACCATATCAAAAGATAATAATTACACCTTACCCAAAAGGGAAATAAATAAATAAACACATACATACATAAAATCAGGAAATCAGGAACCAAACAAACAAAACAATCAACTCCAACAAGCCATTGACCTTGGACTAGAATATGTAAAAATCCCAATTAAATTACATTTCAACATATGTACACTTTAGATGAAATCTAGACATCTGTGGCATTAACCACAGCACATTTTATGTAAAATGGAAACAAAGAAATGAATGTGCAATCTATCTCTGTGTTTTCATTATTAGCACATAACTACTCAAATAACATTGCGCCATTCAGTTGGAAGGCAAAAGGAAGAATTTGTGTGCCCCCGGTTGCCAAATTAATTCTTGTCTTGACATCTTAATTCTCAGTTCTTGTGTGTGGTCAAATCAGCCTACTATAGAAAAGCAATCAAGCAATTATTCCTAAATTATATTTGCCCAACACACACTGATTGGTTATTCTTTTCTTATTGGGTAAGCTCATTAATTCTGAGCAGCTTGCTTATTATGCCTCTACCATTACTCCCTCTCTCCCTCTCTCTCTCTTTCTCTCTCTCTCTCTCTCTCTCTCTCTCTCTCCCTCTCCATCGAGCCTATCTGCTAGTGCCAGCCTCCTGATGTTTCAAGATGACACACACACAAAAAAAAGCCCCATGATCTATTGCATTGTCTATTCCAGCAATTACTATTCACATTTCTGATTAACTTTGATGTGGAACCTAATGAGATAAGGCAAGTTATCAAGGCAGACCTGATAGTGGTCTCATTTATTCGGCATTTGGCATCTATGAATGACAAGAACTAATGAGGATGTGTCTGACAGTAAGCCGGAGTTAAGAAAGAGTATCAGACATCTCCAATTCATCAGTCTATCTGAAATATTTGCCGTGCATCTATGTAATGGAAACACTTCACATAACTGTACATATGTTCGCTGTAAAGAAGCAACTAAGTTCTAAAAGAGATAAGGAGTAAGCACTTTGCGGGCATCTTTAACTTAACAACTTCTCCATGGCTTTAATGGTTATGCTAATTGGTGGTGTGTTTTTGTGGTGGTGAGGTTGTTGGAGTAACGCCCTATCCCTCTCCCGCGGCATAAAAATGTTTATGCTTAGCATCTGTCCCCGGCGTAAATTTTGTCACAACGCTAGCAGCGAAATGAGCCACCTAAGTTGTCAAGTTCCCCACAGTCATTACATTCCTCAAAGCTAGCACATTTCTCCTGCGATCCCAAACAGCAGCACACCAGCTTTCTCAGTGAGGAAAACAACAAGACAATAACCACACAGAAATGCTTCATGCCCTACATTGTAATATTCTACTAAATTAAAACTGAAAATACCATAACATCAGTTCATGTATATTATATTACGCTTCCATTCAGAGCAGCAATGGATTTCAGAAAGAAGCATTTTGTACTGTAAATAGTTGAAATATTTTCAATGTGAAAAGCTTCTTCCATCAATACTGTGTAAATTGCCTTTTTAATTTGTTATATGAAGACATTTTTAAAATACTATTTTGAAAGCTGTGGGATAATAATGAATTGTCTTTATTTTGGTACATTTCTGAAATGTGTAAAATGATTAACTAAGCACAAACATTTTTAATGAATTTATTAAATATCTCAGTGTTATTGTTTTAGTAAAAGTAGGCTATATATATATATATATATATATATATATATATATATACACACTCTACTACTACTACTACTACTACTACTACTACTACTACTACTACTACTAATAATAATAATAATAATAATAATAATAATAATAATAATAATACATACTTTAACAATCAATTTATATAAATACAGGTATAATTCTGTTTCAGTTTATATTCAAACATGTAATTATTCTTAATACAACATATTACAATTACTAATACACTGATTCAGAACTCTGTTTTAGATGACACAATATGAATGAATAAAAAGGAATTATAAAAAAGCAAATATAAATAACCATGACTTGATGAAAAACAGGTTTTGCTGAAATCCTTTTTTTTAATATGTTTAAACAAGCAAAAGCCCACATGCAGTGGAAATAAATATTCTGTAATACATGTTTATGTTTATATTTATCAGTTTGTGCTGTAGCAGTGCCTTTTAAAAGGCAAAACAAAAATGTGGCACACAACACATACACACATCTCAGAGTCACTACACATATTAAGTCTGATTTCTGAGAGACTATATGACTACAGAAGTAGGTAATGTCCTCTGACGTGCAAATCCTCTCTTCCCGGTGGCCTTATCCTACTTCTGACCTGGCTGATTGCTCTGTGAATGACTGTGGGCCAAGGGAGAACACAGCCCTCCAGCCCAGCTTTCTATAGTCACCTAAATTAACACATTGCTTTAAAGTGTATCAATAATAACAATCCAGATGGCCTGTGCTTAAAAAGTAAATATGATTAAAAAAAAGAATGAAAAAAGCTATATCCTTTGATTGTCATTTACAGATGTTCCCACAATTTACAGCTAGAGATTTTTTTGTATTATTATGGTTAGGCTAATTATTATGGTTCAATATAAAATAGAGGTATTTGTTAGAATATATTCTTAAATTGGGATACTAAGTAGGAAAACATTTACATATTTAATAATAGCCTACTTCACACAGTAAGTGTTCAAAATATATTTAATAGCTGTATTGAAACAAAGGCAATCGCACAGTTTTGCAGTGGATTTTGCTATATAATAACAGCTTGTATAAACTAGTTCCAATGTGCCTTTTGATTTGGAGTATAAAAGTAAATAATATTTTTACATCTAAAACATACTCAAGGCAAATGAGCATCCTCTGAATGCTTTTCTATGAGGTTCTGAAGAGCTCTACAGACTTTAAAGCACAACCCCAATTAAGCTCATATTCATCTGGAAAAAAAAGAAGATGTGAAAGCTGAATACATAAGATAATACACCCTCGCAAAAGAGCAGTCTCTTTCGACAGGGAAAAAAAATCTTGATAACCAAAATACAGACAGCACAAAAAAAAAAGTTCCTTCAAGCATCTTCCTTTGAAGCTGGTTAACCAACTATAACAACTCCCATTCAGCACATAATTAATGGCATTCTTTTCTTGTTCTTATTACACATCATAGCAAGCAGAAAATTTGGAATAAAAAAGGGGGAGTTTTTTTTTTTATAGTAACCAATTTAAGGACAAAGCATTGACCTCTAGCATTTCAGTAAATGAACAGTGTGCATAAAAGAAGATTGACAGTAGTCCTCTAAGTTTAATTCAAGCAGCCAATTTCTAAATGCAAATCATAATCTGCAGATGTTAGCAGCTGATATTTTTTTAAATACCATTTCACTCAATTTAAAGCCGTCTGAAATTTGAATTTAAAACAAAAACCCAACTGCTTTTATAGTCCTTTCTGGAGTGTGAATGCATTTATGTGCCATACAGCTCCTTTGACTCAGTCTGCTGCACCAGTATTTCAGAACTTCTGAGCTTACATCCCATGTGGGTTCTCCGTCTCTCATCTTCCCCCCCCCCTTTTTTTAAACGGCTCAGATGTGTCATCAGATGTTACTTTCCGTCTGAGCCTTAAGAGAAAGAAATACTTGACAGAAACACACAAAAATTGAGTTTTCAGGCTTTCTGACATTCTTTACAGCACTGCATTTCATATAAAGTGTTTAAAAAAAAAGAAAAAGGAAGGACAAAAGCAAAATAAGCATCTTGATTATGAAAAGGAAATGATTGATTTCGACTCTTAGCATAATGCTTGTGTAAGCTGGTCCCAAGTACAGAGCACTATATGCATAATACATCCAGCAGCAGAGCTTCAAAGGGGAACGGTGCTTGATTTTGTGTGTGTGTGTGTGAAAATCAGCACACCGAGCCGGAGAATTTGCAGTGACGCAGCCACGAAGGCAAACATTTATTAATGATATGAACAGAGGGAGAAATAAAAGGGATGCCTTCATCCTTCAGTGAGAAAACAGGACTCATTTCATTGTGGAGGCTGTTTTAAGAAAAAAGGGATTATTTACTGTAAAATCTACTTGAATCAACATTTTTCACAAATTCCCCCAGTCCTTTTGTTCAGACAATTCAGCAAATATTTTGTTTTCAGTTCCTATAGAGCCATCTGTTTAATTTTATATATGAAGTTGAGGTTTACTTAAAATGTGTATATAATGGATTAAAGTCTTAACTACCCTGTTGGCAAACACCTCTTTCACCACAATTCTTTACCTTACAAAATGCCTGGATTGCACCGAGACACTGCAAAATCAGTTTTACATAGCATTTATATGAATAAGTAAAGGTATTCAAAATATGAAGTAAATATTCTCATATCAAAAATTATTCGTCAAACATAAAAATAAATACATCTAGTGAGCCAACAACTAAAGAAAAATTACATGCCCATGCAAAAATCCCCACTCTTGTATAGATTGAAGATATAGGCCTACATTATTATTATTAATAATAATATATTATATATTACATAAGGCAGCACTGTAGAGTAGTAGTTAGGGCTCTGGACTTGTAACTGGAAGGTTGGGGGTTCAAATCCTGGGTGGAGCTGTACTGTTGTACCCTTGAGCAAGATACTTCACTTAGATTGCTCCAGTAAAATATCCAGCTGTATAAATGGGTACAAATGTAAGTTGCCCTGGATAAGAGTGTCTGCTAAATGACAAATAATATAATTTATTAATAATAATCATTGTTAATTTTAGAAATTCTGACAAGATATAAAAGACTTTCATGGAAGTGTTTTTTGTATTTTTCACAGGGTTACCACAATATCTTGAATTATGTCATAAAACAACACATGACACCTGACCTGTTCCTAGCTGTTTCTGAAGGTGTGTAGTTAGTAATAATAGTTATCAAGTTAAAGAACAATTCCATACCATATTCGTATTATTATCCCTTGATGTAGATGCAAATGATTAAATCTTACACGATGAAACACAGAGGGAATTCTGCAAAGCATTTACCTTTATGTTCACTTCAAATAAATTCATACATTCACAGAGAATAAACTATAGTACTATTATAATTTAAAGGAAAATGCATAGTGTTAATTAAATTTGTACTGTATGGAAAGATATGTATTTATTTAAAAAATATAGCATCCAGCTTATAGAATAGATTTTTGTTTTGCTTTCTTTGTTCTTTTTGGTCAATATTAATACATCTCAGATAATTGAGGCTGCATCTTGCTTCTCGCATACATAGCAGTTGACTTTCTCCTGCCAATGTGCATAAACAATCTCCAGCTGATGTAATGCCAAATTCGGCGAAAAAAACAATTGAGGCTCGTGCCCTCTTCAAGTATGCCAAGCAACCAGAAAATGTCAAAGACAAACAGGCCCTGCAGCTGTCTCCAGACAAAATAAATGACTTCCGGGCCTGCGGGAAGGACTTAGCATTCGTTACGCCCTGAAAGGGGTATTGTCCTTTCAGAATACACAATATCTTACAGCACTTATTTGTGTCGAATGCTTTTTTGTGTGTTGCATCGGGAATGGTGGAGACTCAAAGATAAAGAAAAGACCCACCCTGCAGAAAACGCAGGGAATGGTTGCAGCCTGGGTTTTTACAGTTGTGTACCCATTTAAAAAATAAATCGTCACCATGATAGCGCCAGGGTACTCCACATTCCGTGGTATTTTGACGACATACTGAATGTAGCTATAGATATTAATATTCAAATGCATTCATTAACATTCTATTCTAGTGAACAATGCCGACTGAAGGGGCTTCGACACTCAAGTTACTCACATCAAGGTCAGTATGAATTCCACTGAATTTCACCCTTGGATGTAGAGAGAGCTCTGTGTTTCGCCGTATAACATCCCGGAAGCTTGATTTGACTTGAGTTTTCCCTCTCCCGTCACCAGTGAGCATGTTCAATTAATTGAGGCCATTTTACATCTCAAAATGTGAATTCAGGTTGTATCATGAGAACAACAGCTTACTATATTATTGACTGTGGTCAAAGGGAAGTTGGCCCTTCTTGCTGTATGGATCCTGTAGTTTATCACTTTGCAATCCTCAGCCATAAAAAAAATAATAATAATCACATTCTAAAACATGGCAACCGACAGAGCGAAACCCTCTAAAATGTTCCTTTATGATTTTTCAAGGAACACCAGAGCCATGTAGATAAAGAAACTCAACCACAAGAGCCAGATTGCAAATCATCACTGGGACATCTGTGAGGCAGACACAAAGGCCAATTAAAAAACATCAAGAATTAACCGCAGCTTTTGTGGGTGTGAATGATGCCCCATCAAGATGTCATTACAACCCCATGTTACCCACCCCTCCCCTCCCCTGCTCCTCCCTACCCCTAAACCTGGGAAATGTCAACCTCTTTTATTACCGCTGTGGCCTGCTTGCTTTGGGGTCAAAAGTAACCCTTTGGGAGTTTTTATATTGTTGTTTATGAATCAAAGGTCAATTCATTTGAAAAGAGAGGTTTGGTTAAACATCTATTAGCAAAGCCCAGTACAGCACCCACGAGAGTTCCCATTAGCCTGTGCTGTGCTGATGCACTTTATGTGGAAATCCCAATTCCTAGTTTGCTGTAGCCTTGTGTTGACATTTTCAATCCATACTGGATGAATATATGTGCATTTCCCTCTCCTTTGTTTTGTTAAACATGATCCCCTAATCATATTTGTAGGATTCACTTCATACAACGACATTATTTTTCATGAAAACATGTCAAGGAGACCCATCAAAGCCATAATGGCATATTAGCACCCAAATTACCACCTTACATTACCACAAATTAAAAAATATATTGATCTTATTCTTGTACTTATCTTTCCCAAATACTAACATATATTAGTGGAATTAAGAATGCTTTAAGACCAGACTTGCCCAATTAATTCATAGATGTGATCAATTATCCACTAGGGGGCCTCACTTCAGGGAAAAGTGAAGTCATGTGGAGAAACTTTTTTTTTTCTTCAGGCAAACTGACACATATGACAGCTCTTCAGGATAACCCAGAGTGTGAACAATAGGCAAGTTTCATTTGTAGCATTTGATCCTGCTCAGAGATGGCAGAGTTAATGCTGAGAAATTGGATCAAATGTACCTCTCAGGGAAATGCATTTGATCCTGGCAGTGTGGACGCTCAACGGCTCAAGTCCCAGCTTGCACTGCTGCGGCGTTTGTTTTAAAGGCAGGGGGCAGATGCACCCTTAGCATCAGTGGAGCAGATAGAAGAACACTTCCCTATTTCCCTCATTATAAATAAAATATTGCCAAAATTAACACTAAATGGCTTAATGTATGTTAGCAAAATATATATACTTGTTTTACTTGTTAGAATAATTTGTAACGAGACAAAGACAGTTTTTAATATAGCTCTGTATTCTAAAGGATTAATACATATAATGAAGTTTGGACTTACATGATGCACATGCGAAGACCCCTGGGGCTGAAAGTTGATCCTGATCAAATGGCAGTGTAGACGCCACACCACTGATCCAGATTAAATGTGCCGATGCATTTGATCCGGATCAGAAATGGCTGAGTAAAAGCGCCTAATGTTGTAGTGATTTCATGCCATAGAGATAAAAGAAACATTATATGCACACATTGAATACAACATATAACCACTTGATTTAAAATGTTCTATGCACACCAGAAAACAGACACAATCTGGGTCCACTATGTAGCTTTAATAAGAATCGTGACATATATCAACGTCTGGTTGAGAAATAGTACCGACAACTAAACTAACATGCATCACAACCTCAGTTATGATTTTTGAAAATGTCTCTGTTTGGATACTCAGAAGACCTTCAAATTTGTGACCACTGAGGACTGAAGAAAAGCAATTATGAGGTTATTAAACAAAATCTACAAAGGAAGAATACTGACATATAGAAAAATGCTTTAAAATAATATTATTTCACAATTCCTTATACAGCTCATTCCTCTTTTCGTTGTAGGTTGTCGAACTCCTGGGGACCTTTTCATAAAGAGAATATCATCCTAATTGCATCGCGCCAACTGTCAAATTTGGCGGTAGGAGCATTAGAGTGTAGGATTATATATCTTTGGCAAGGGGTTGACAAGTTGTTTTTGTGTGAGGAGCGCATGAGCACTAAAACCTTACGCAAACATGTTAGGAAACGTTTTGAAGCCTTCTATTGATGATTCTTCTTCCCAATTCCATGCTTTCTGAAGTCCTGTTCCAACGAGATAATGCTCCCAGTCACGCATCACATGTGAGCCATACATCACTTATTCAGTTTACCAGAACAAGTTATCCTTCTCTTTTGGCCTTTCCAAGACTCCCCACTCAACAGCTCTGTGCAGTTACAAGGAAACATAGTCAAAGGCAGAACTAAACATTAACACTAAACTAAAAAAACTAAATATTAAACTTAAAATATCTCTAAATAAAATATCACTATTATGAGAAAGTATGGAAAAAAAATGAGGGGCTACCTAATGTGTCTGTCCAGAGCTTTGAATATGTGTATATATTTTATTTCCTCTTTCAGTGTAACCTATACGCTTCATATCACACCTGTGACTGTGCTATAATCATGTGCAGTGTGTATTAATTCACATTTCAACAGGAATAATCACTCCTTGATTGAATTTAACATCAACCCATTTGTCTGAAAAACTCATCGAAGGAGCAATTACTGTTATTGCGACTGTATAACGGCAGTATTCGAGTTTTTCCCTTTACTGTTCTGTGAAGATCTCAGCAAGTATGCGACAGTATCTGATTGTGTTGAAGTGTTATGAGATTCAAACACAAAGTAATTGTACTTTCCGAACCACGGTATTTACATTTTTTTATTTATTTAAGCCTCATGTCTTTAAGAGCAATCCCTTCCCTAATTGTGACAAATATGGAAATCTTAATTTTAATAAAAATGCGCTCGTAGTTTAAGATAGTTTGGGAGTGACAGCAACGTCCTCTGGAGACTCCGGGCAAACGAGCGTCTCTAATTATGGCTGCTCTCTCCGAGTCTGCCGGCACAGGCTGGAGAATGTCAGCCTATTACTTTAGTCAAAATTCCAAATGCTTAAGATAATGACCAGTTACTAATTGGTGCTTATACCTTAAATCGGTTTTTACAGAATATAATTGCAGCTATTATGGCATTAAATAATCCTTGAAATTAGCATCTACTGCTTTTGCCATCTCTTTTGCAGTGCTTTGATGGGAAAAAAAAATAAAACATGATGGTGGTTGTGGTGTGTTCAGGGGTTTAGAGGGGCCATTTGAACCTTTTATATTTACATATACGAATACGTAGATAGGAAAGCCTTTTTGTTTTTGGGAGGGGGTGGCTTTTCATGTACTCGGCAGGGCAAGTGACATGTTCTTTCGAACTCTGATGTGAGGATGACAAAACGCACACAGAGAAAGGGACGCATTACATTCAGATCACATTTCCTGGGCTAAAGGAGCGTGCTTTTGTGTCACCCCTTCCGTCAGCTGTTGACTTCCTAAGTGTCTCAGACAGCCACATGTCTGTCTGCAGCTCTCTCCAATGGCTTGTCCCGGTCACATTTCTTAAGACTGCTGACTGCTAATGGGCCTGTCTTGACAAAGACCCCACTTTGAGCAGGATGCAGAGCTGGGCCTCCAGCCAGGCTACTGCCAGCGTGGAGGACGGCTGGAGCTAGGCAGAGCAGCCGGCACTGCCTGCCTCTTTACACCCATGTCACGCTCGTGTGACAACTGCTCTTCTGTGCTTGTTTGAACTGTCCCTCCCAATTAGCAGTAATAAGTGACTCTGTAAGGATGAGCAAACATAGTGTATTCATCCCCCCCTCCCTACGCCTAGCAGCCCATGAAAATCCCAAGAGCACAACCCTGCTAATAGACAGAGAAAGCCAAACGCATCTCGTTCTGAGCAAACAAGTGTTAGCAAAGAGGCAAATTAATGACAAGTCATTTGAAGAGTTTGCCTGAAATTATTTTACCCCCGTCTTCTCACTGAAGAATTGATTAGGCTCTGCTCGATCAAAGTGCCTGAATCAATAAAGAAATGCAATGAGCGGAGAAGGCATGCTCCATCCCAATTTATTCAATGCACTTTTTTATATAAAAGAAGAGAGAGAAAAAACAGGGGGCTATAATCTACAGAGTGTAAATTGCTAGGCCGGTTTAGAGTGAGAGCTAATGACAAGTTCTGGGAAACCGGTGCGTTCATCCATCTCTCGGGTAAACTGCAGATTGCTCGCCTCGCCAATGATTATTTCAGCAGTAGTGAACACTTCCAAGTCACCCATAATGTGTCCTCCTACAGTTTTGCCATCTTTATCAGCCAAACAGATATGCAGGTGAGCTTCTTTATTTAAGGTGCCAACCAGGGAAACAATTTCAAATCTTTCATTCAGATGGATTATCTGTAGGGAAAAGAAAAAGAGAGTCAACAAAAGCACAATTAAAAATGTAATCCCTTCATCTAAAAAACAACAACAATAAAACATCCTTATGCTACACAGCTGCAACATGGGTCATGTTTATGGAAGGTTTCATATAAAATACATGCATCTGCTGTACTTTTAATGTACTATACTGTACAAAGGCCTAAAACAAATTTTTTTTAAATCTTCCACATAACAAACATCAGATTAATTTCCTTTCCTATCTGCAACTTACTCATCTTATATGATATAGCATATTGATTGACATCATGATGTGCATATTAGAGAATGTAATTTTACCAGTCAATTAAATACCCATGAGCTTGTTTGACAAATTAACAATATACATTGCAATGAAATCATATGCATTTAAAATATCAACAAAAGTGATTTACAGTGTAACCTGAACTTAAACATCATGGAGACAACATGTGACAACATGTGACCTGAACGCCTTGATTGTGTTCTGATTGGTTACAATTGAAAGAAGGCTGCCATCATTGGACAAAACTTCAACAATAAAAGTACAACATTTTATTGTCAGATTCTGACTCAGTGAAAGGTAGCGGGACACTATGGTACTTGCCATAATAATAATAATCTTAATCATAATCATCATAATTTGTTATGCAAAAAAAGCTCTCTCAGTGTGTCTGTTGGAAAATGTCTCGTGAAGAACTGCAGTTAGTGTGCATCAATTCCTCTCTTAAAGAACACAGAAGACCCCGAGCTCTCTCTGGTTATCTGGGTGTTGTGGTTGCTTAGAAAGAGACTCAATTGCAGATTTTCTGTATTACTCAGAATGGCTCTACAAAGCACAGAGAAAGTGTGTGAGATAAACAGGATGGGTAATGGAAAAGACTGTGACGTGTGAGTACTGATATTAAAATATTTGGGGAGGGCTGCCATAAGCCAATTAAATTAAAAAAAAAACAGATTCTGAAATGAGCAATAAATGAAAAGTAAATCTTCTATCAGATTTTAGCACAATAATTAAGGCCAAGTTTTGAGTTCCATATTAAAGTGGCCCTAAAAAGCAGTATAGGCCTCCTTTAAATCAAAAAAGAAAGGAAAGAAATTGAAAATCACATCCGTGCTGCAGAATGCAGATGGGATTAAAGGCAGATTTCCCTACTATTTTAAATGTGGTTACCAAAGATTAGACCCTTTGCCAAAAATACAAAAAAAAGCACACAACAAAAACACTATGGAAACACTTTGAAATCACAATTGATTTCCTTTCGACTGTTTACCTCTACAACAGACTCCTAGAGCACAACAACACTGGCCTTAGTGCCGCCAACAGTCCTGCCAAGTACCTCATTAGTATTCGAAGCAGTGGCATTTGCCAGCCTGAGCGTTGCCTTGGTGATGCTGCCCACACAAGTGATGATAAATGGGGCTTTCAGCTTCTTCTCCTCCACAAAAGTGACCAGAGAGCTCAGTAGGTCCTCCCCAGGCCCAAGACGCAATGCATAAACTGATATGGGAGAGGGTCCATCCTGGGGAGGGACAGAAAGAGAGGGGGGGTAAAGGCTGTGGTGGTGTCTTGATAACAATTTGCCTATATATATGTAGGCCTCGCTGTGTATGAAACCTATAGCACATGGCTGGTGATATTTTTAGGTCTTTATTACACTGTTCTGCGTGCTTTGCGAATTGGTGTCGTCTTCTAAAAAAAAATAATAATAATAGTTTTACATAAATGTGGCAAATAATGTTCTCATTAGTATCACTAAAAGAAATGTAATGAAATTTTAGTTTCTGTATTATTAACTAATAAAGGTACGGTACACAACTATGTTATTGTTTAGGAAAAATAAAGTTACAGAACTTTTAACATCTGTCATTATATTACTGTGGTTCAATCCTATAATTGAACTGAAGGAATCTGCTGATTTGCGGAAAGGATGTTGAGTTCAGAAGAAATATGAATATTCATAACTGAATATAGAAGACAAAAACAAGCACAGACAAGGGTAGAAATGTAAGCAGTCTGTAATCGATATTAGTAGAATATTTATCACGTTTAAAGCTTCCAATACAGCATAGTCATTTTCCACAAAGTCCAGGCAAATAACAATGAAAACAGTCAAAATATTTGCAATCATAATAACATAACACAATCATAAAACTCCAAGGATTACATCAGAAGATGTTTAGCATGATTAACAGCGAGCAGAAATAAACGTTCCCCAAGTACAAAGACATTTTAATGAAGGACTGTTTGGTTGAAGGCAAAAATGTAAAGCTCTTTTGCAAGTCAGGCTTAAGAAGATGAGGTCTGTATATGCAAACAAGTATGTGAAGGCAAGAACTGACTTTGAAGTAATGAGAGCTGATAAACCCATGATATAAATGTCCTGAAATTACTTGTATATACGACTGATATATATATATATATATATATATATATATATAAACCTTAATGGAATGGATTAATAGTATTTTAGGAATGCTTCAGTCACTTCAGCCAACTTTAATTTATTAAAGATTTAACAAATACTATTAAATTATGGAGTAGCCTTTAGAATTCAGCATATAAACAGATCTGCCATACATTCTCATTACACATTACAGCAATATAGGAAATACAATAAACATGTATATGACATTAACACCTGCAAAGGTCCATAATAAAGATACATTTAGGTTCTACTGATATCAGTAGTGAGACTGTATTCATAAATTATGATTTTGACATCTAAAAATAGTGACGAAGCACACTGACACCTGCAGAAGCTAATAATTTTCAACCACTAAAGAACAATTGCAAAGTAAATGGTGCAATCAGCGCTATTGTTATTTTTTCCAGAAGGAACTAGAATAAATAAGAGGTTAATAGCAAATGTAATATTCTTGGCAAATCCCTTTATGTGAGCAACAAGGACATGACTGGCTAACAGTTTTGTGTCTGACTTCATATTTCATATCCTGCTGTTCTCTTGCATAGTTCTAGAAAGAGAACAAGTATTGTTTTCTTTTTGTGGTATAAATAGTTCATGCTTTTTGCTTCCAAATTATGTAATCATATCTAAAATATAAACGTGAAAAGGATTGATGTTACATTTCATTTTGTGTGATGCATTTCAGTCAAGTCATAGAGGATCAAAGACAATTCCTTTAAACAATTAAACAAATTATGTAACATTCAGCTTAACATATTTTGTGTTTTTATCGATATTTTTGTTTTGGTCCAAACTTGTGTATATCATTACTTTTGGCATCATATTTATATGTGTTGCAGTTATAAGTGCTGAAGTAAAAGTATAACAAACCTGTATAATCTGTTCCCATTGAAGACTCAACAAGAAATAAACTGCGTAGACAAGACACTCCATAGCTTTCAGGCAGAAATAGCCATGACTCAATCTCATTATATACCTTCAATTGCATCTTCTGTGCCAAACTGTTTACAGGTCTAATCGGTTCAGCAATTAATAAGCCATTTTAAATCTTTATTCTTTATTAAGGGGGTGGTTTTCTTTGATCAAATGCAATATCACAACCACATTGATAAACCAGATGTGTATGTCATTTTTTTCTTTATTTTATTTTTTATAAATACAGCACCAGATCAGCTTTCTATAGAAGCATAACAATTATAAAAGATTCCTACTGAGTTCTAGAATTAGATTACACAAACAGAGTCTTAAGGAAGCGAGACCATTTATCTTCCCGAGAGCCCAAATATAGATGTAAAGCTTGATAGAATGATGAATGTGATAGCAGAATAAATCCACATTATCCTAGTTAAACAAAGTAAGCTTCATTATTCCCCCATTAGAGTGCACAGCTACACAGCATATTGAGAGACGGGTCAGTTTGAGATTCCAAATGACTTTTGTGAAAGAAAGTGAATATGATATTTTTAAATAAGTTACCTTTATATATAGAAGTGAATCAAAATATTGCATTTGGTATTGCAATGATGTATATTGTATATTGATATTGCAAAAAAAAAAAACTTGAATGTTTAAATTCCATCAATGTTTGAACTATTATTTTTTCTTTAAAAACAAGGTAGCCCCTTCACCGTGTTTTCTACACTGAACTGATAACATTTTTGTTTTTTCTTTTCTGTTGAATAATTGTAACTCAAAAATGTATGTGACACCATTCTTAAACCTTCTAAAAGGCATTTAAGGAAAATTGATGCAGCTGAAAAAAAATTAATAATAGTATACACACATTTTTACGCATATACATATACATTTGAGTGACAGATATGATTGATACTATACCATCATGAAGCCTGTTTCCAGCTGACATGAGAATACATCACAAATGGTAACTTGCTTGCTTCATCAACAAGCCAACATATTCAGATTCATGTTACAAGCTACAAGTGACTGCTGGTGCTTTTTTTTTTTCAATTATTATTACAAAGGTTCTCTGCAGTCACAGTTTTCTGATAATTTTCCTGGTTTATACACCGTATTGTGAAGGTTGTTACTATATTTCTGTATAAGTTGTAATTGCAAACACGGTAGGTCTTTCTACTACTCCTGACCTGTGAATTCAATCAAGATTCCTCATTGGTTTCTATAATTCACTTGAATAGGTTTCAGTCTCATGTTTCTGTATGGTCAGGTCAGAAAGCAAAACTGTATTATCTGAAAACAAATTAAGCATGGAGCACAATTTGATGGAGTCTCTTTGTTTGTTAGTAGCACACAAATGGATCAATAAATGCAGAGATGATTTTTGATAGCCTCCCACTTCAATTGATACTTGGCAATTATCTCTTCATCTGAAACCTTTTCAACAATTATGATATTAAAATGCTCTGGTTGTTCGATTGCCCCTGTTGTTTTAAGTATAAATACTAAGACAAAGACGGTCTTTGCCGTACAATGTAATGCATGCATTAAAGCTGGCATGTTTCTGCATGTTGAACACAGGAAATGGGTGTAGTGGTGTTTTAACACTTTTATAACACCTATATGGCCCATTTATTTCACATGCTATGTACATAAATTGGAAAGTCATGAAACCACATTTCCTGAATATTTTAAGTTATAGAAGTTCATATATATACATACATATATATATAATATCTTCTATAACTTAAAATATTCAGGAAATGTGGTTTCATAATAATTTTAAGTTTTTGTAAATCAGAAATCAACAATTAGATTGAGTTGAGTTCAAAGGAATAGACCTATATTCTTTACTTACTGGATATATTTATATAATGGATATATTTCTGTTGAGTTTGCAATTCAATAATGTAAAGACAATTACAAAAAATGAATGAATGAATGAATGAATGAACAAACAAACAAATAATAAAACTATCATTAATTGCAGGAATTTATTTATGCATGTGAGTAAATAAATAGTTCAGTGGCAGTTTACATATCGCGGTCAGGGTTTACATTTAATAGTTGCACTTTTTAACTTTAAGTGAAAAATCAAGTTCTGTTTCTTGGTTTTACGGAGGGAAGTTACTGCTAGACATGAAACTTGTAAAACAATGGCCTGCTCATGTGATAAATAGAATTATCTCTCAGCTTCAACACTAAGCTTATTCCTCACCTCCCGTTTAGTGAACTTGAAGAAAACTATTCTTTAAAAAGTGGTATTGACCCCCTGAATCAAGCCTGATTACACTTCTCTAGGACACTAAGAAATGCAAGACTTCAAAAAGACAGAACACAATTGCAAAGTGTAAACCCCGCAAATTGAACTGCTTCAGATGGGCAACTGCTATTAAAAGATACATTTATTTTCAGATACATTATTCATGATAAAAAAATCTGCTCAACAATCAACGCGGTGAGTCAAAAGCTTAACTCAGCAGTCACACAAAACCACCAACATCAAGCCATGGCCCCTGCTGAAAGGGGATTCTGCAGTTTGGAGATTGAGCGGTGCCTCTAGAACAGCTGTAAAAAAAAAAAAAAAAAAAAAAAATCGGCAGCACACATTGGCATCATTGACAAGTGGGGGTAAAACAGTAGAACTGAGCAACCTCTCAGACAGTCATTGTGTTTAAGGGTTTGCGCAAATATTTTTAAAAAATCTTATTACCAAAAAAAGTAAATACAAATGTAAAAATTCTGAGCTGAAGGAAAAACAGATTAGATCCAACCTGTTCTTAGCAGTGTCATTCATTCTGAATTTAGTCACAGCCCAGTTCTCAGCAAACAGACTGGAGAGAATGTCAAATAGCCCCTGTTTTCAACTGCGAAATCTAATAACGTTACGGGAGATAAAGCCAGGCCGATGTAATTATAATCTATTGTCTTTGTCAATGGTCAAATAATATGAAGCAGGTTATTTAGCAAAGTCCAGTTGTAATGCTGGTAATAACACAGTGGGCAACCACTTAAAAGTACAGATTAGACTGCATATGTTCATAACACACACACGTACACTCACACTCATTCACTCTCACATACACACTCACTCACTCGACACATCCCATGATTGACACATTGCTCTACAAAGTAAAATGTAGTCTGTTTTTGTTTACATACTACGAATGTCCAAACTTTTAAATAAATCAAATTAGATGCTTTCTAAAACTTGTCAACATCTATTCACTCCCAACATTTTCCATTAATGTAAGCATTAAACATTATCCATTTAATGTATACATTCCAGTATAAAAAATTATTTGATTTATTAAATTAATTAATCACTGTAGTCTTTGGTAAAAGTTACATGCACATGCCTTGAATACTTGTATTTAAATTATATATGCTTTTTATATTTTCAAACATCATTATGGCCATCTATTATCCATCTGTATTTATTTTTCTGGAGAGAGACGTTTGTATTACATTGCTTAATGCAGGTGAACACGGTATGTGGCACAATTGTATTTCCTGGAAATTAATGGGATATGAAATGTAATAAAGCACAGCCCTATGAAAGGATGCATATAATTATAGCTAATAAATAGCAAAAGAGTAGGTTGTTTCCCCATAGCAACAAGAAATAAACATAAAAGAGATGGTTCTGCGCCACCTGACTGCTGTGCCTCAGATGCAATCTTTTCCTTCACAGAAGGCAAGAACTGCCAATTCTACAGGTGTGTAAACAAGATGTAACCATTAAAAAGTGCTTGCCAGCGCAGTATCAATCATCTCCCTACCCTGTCATTTTAAATCTGTTCACTTCAACCTTTTTACTTCCACTCTGCGATTGTAATAATGTAGTGAAATGTCTGATGTTTAAAGGAGGGGTAGTCTTTTAAACTGTTATGACCATCTATATTTCCCAGGTGTTAAAGCCATCTTCCCACTTTTCCCTTGATTCTTTTCAAGGGTAGTTTAGATTTAGACCGCAGTCCTGATCAGTATAAAATAAATTGCCTTCATAACCAACATCAGCATTTAGTCTGCATGAGAGTATCTATGGTGCTGGTGTCACTTTTCAAACGACAGGCTTGTGTCTTCTGCCTTACTTACTTAAAACAGGAATGCCTTTTAATAAACTCAACAGCTCTTAAAATCTGCAGGAGGACAAAAAGTCAGGTTTCTATAACAAGTAAAGGGGCTATGCAGACATTAACTAGAGGTATTAAATAAAAGCAGTATAGGCTACCTGAATGTAGTTTATTTTTATCAGTTCAAATATTGAAATAAAAGTCATCGGCACTCAATATTGAGGAAGAAAATATGAACTTCAATTTAATGTTGGCATTTGGGTGCAATACATTAAACGGATAAATGTAATAATATTTAGTGTGTTGCTGTCCATTCTCCCCCCATCTTTAAGGGGTCTGGCAAAGCAGAGAGGGTGCTCACATATTACACAGTGCAACAGCAGAGTGAGTTCTCTGGTCATTTATTCCCCAATCTTAATGAATGACTGACAGACAAGTAGGTGAGGAGAGCGAGGTTTATATCTCTGATTCTCCCTTCCTTATGTAATGATTAATTTGCTTTGCAGACAAAATGTATTTCAGACTGCACCAGCACAACTGAAAATGCTGTTCAATTTTCTCTGTTTCTTCAATTTATGTTTTCCAGTGTAGGCAGGCCTTTTTGATAGGGATACGCCAGATCACCCATTTGAAGTGCAAAAACTATTGAAGAGGAGTACATATATTACATCTTATAATTTGTGCTATATCGTATTTGGTTTACAACTTTTAAGACATCTTGACAAAATCCTTTCAACATTCCATGTATTTAAATTGTAGTTTTTCTTGCAATTAATTATTGATTGGATTTCATGGTATTTCACAAAGTCACAAAATGTATTTTCAGTAACAAGCTACACCTTGTCTTCCCTGTCCAATACAGCGGTGAGAACTCTACTAATTATATGAAGGACGGAGGGTTATCTGCAGACGGCTCTGTTCCCTCTCCCAGTGTGAGATCACTTCCATTCATTCACACACTGCTCCCCCTTTTCCATTTTTACCGATTAACCACTGACTGAGCATTGTGCTCTGACTGGTATTGCAGTCATTTGAAATCAATGGAAAAAAGTTACATGCAACCATTTCAAAATTCATGCAGATAGAGAAATGTTACCTTTGCATTACAGAGCTGCATTATAAAGATGGCGTGTTTAACTGTTAAGACAAGTTTGTTAGAGGGCTAATTGCTTTAACATCTTAAATACAGATGTCTACAGTCATGGATGTCAACAGGAAGGAAATATACAACTTCAATCTGCCGTCACTACATGTGAAAGCCAAGTGTATGGCAACCACACAAAGAAATCCAGAGAGATTAACATGGATGTCAAATCAAGTAAGAAATTGCTTTATAATACCATTAATAGAGTGTAATTCAATGGAGATGATTTGTCTTCAGTCTAGATAATTTCATATCATAACTGAAGAACCCTTGGCTGTTTTAGTCTTCGGTTTGTCAATTTTCCTATGATTGTGTGTGAGTAGTATTCAATTCCTACCTTTTATGTCAATTATTTATGTTGCATCTTATTCCGAAAAAGAAACAAAAATGTATCAATAAAACAGGATTAAACCACTTTGGAATTATGAGCTTTGATTTGCCAAATCTTCCTTTATTTTTATTTTTTGAAGGGCTTTAAATGCTTGTTTTATTTTTAGCATAAACAGAAGACCAAATTGAATACCCTTAAGTACTCACTGCCTAAAGCATGAAAGACACAATATCGTGGAGAGAAGAAATGACTCTTCGGAGGTGTATGTACACACATCCTTATATTCTGTTGTGCGCCGTGTTTTATTTCTATTTATTTTGACAAGCACCTACAATGACATCAGGGGCGGGAATGGGTGTCTGTGGTGACTAGAAAAAAAAAAGGGGGGTGGGGAGGGGCAAGCTAAATTACTATGCCCCATTTTCCCACTTTAGCATCTTGGGTTAAATTAAATACAGAAACAAAAGCATTCATATTTGTGCTTGCATGTCAAGGATTACTTGTTCCATTGAATGTCTTTCCCATTATCTGCTTATCACTTTCTCTGCTCTTTAATCTCTTTCTTGTTTCTGCTCAATGGCTTCCTCTCACTGTCTCTCCCTCTGCAAATGTAGCCTTTTTCTTCTTCTATTTTTTAACACTTACAAAACTGAAAAGCCTGGCCTGGGCCACCTGGAAGCAGCAAAGCAGCTTTCTCCCAGGCCTGGCTCCCTGCCAGTTGCCAGCTGTACCATTGTATGCGCCCATTTTAGTTAATTCCATGCCTCGCGATTGTGCTGGTTCTGTTTACAACCACCTCCTACTCCTCCTGGGTCCCACTCCAATTGTCCCGGGCTCCCCTTGTTTAATACTGTTTTGCAAGTTATTAAGCCCTGGAAGTCCATTAATCACAGTTCATGTCTTGTGTAAGCCCACACAACGAAGGGAAAGGAGGGGGAAGGGAAGGCACGCTCATTCCCCTGAATGGGCTTGGACGGTGGTCCATTCAGATCCCTAACGAGATCATTACCGCTAACTAAATACAAACCTGACCCCTTGACCTGCTGGGAAATTACGTAGGCCCCCAGTGCAAGACATAAATATGCTGTCCCAGCCCCTCCCCCCCTCCTGCTTGCACTGCTGCTCTCCAGCCCCCCACAACCACCCCCCCTTCTCTCCAATGGACAGAAAACTAAACCTGTCATCAAAAGGGCCCTAATCACTGCTCTGATTGTGGTAAACCAAGCCTGACAGACATTTCACTGAGGCTTCAATAGCTACATCAGTGCCACCCCCATAGCCAGCGTCCTTTACCAGGCCCCCAGCCAATGAGCTGCAAAGACCCCCGGCTTTTCAGATTACTTGACACACTGTGTCCACTTTTCCGAGACCACCTGGTAGGCTCATTTTAATACAACACCGGTTCAGCGTCTATCCCTTTCTCTCTAATTCCTCCTCTCAGCCAAGCTACCACCATGAATTCTGTCTAATCCATTGACCCAGTGGAACATTCCTGGTTAACACTCCTCGGAAGAGGCTGGATTTTCGGGGATTACATGGTTTGACTTCTGTCTGGTGGCACCTGCGATGAGAAAACTACGGAAAACAATTACTCTGATGGCGCGGGAGCCGGTGCACCTTGTTGTCCGGCGACAGATCTTTGGGAATCACCTGCTTAATCCCTTACCTGCACCTTTCCGAGGCTGTCAAGACAAGCCAGGCTGTCCTCTCCCCCTTCAGCACAGTAAATAGGGGGGAAACTGTCAGCAGATTCCCTTCAGCTTATGTTAAGATGTTGTCACTTTCAGTATCTCAAGTGTTTCCACTTCAGAAACTGGTGGCTTAGCTGTTGCACAGGAGGTGGGGGAGTGTGAAAAGCAAAGCTCCATGCTAAACAAACAGAACCATTAAACTTCATTATGCAATCACCTGACAAGCACACATCCGTTTAAGAATTTCGAAACTTCACTTTCCCTCG
The DNA here is from genome assembly GCF_036373705.1 of Amia ocellicauda. Classification (NCBI taxonomy): domain Eukaryota; kingdom Metazoa; phylum Chordata; class Actinopteri; order Amiiformes; family Amiidae; genus Amia; species Amia ocellicauda. The sequence continues at coordinate 12,786,605 of NC_089850.1, forward strand.
AGTGCTCTTGGAGTGAATGCCAATTGATGAGGGATGGTTGACAAGTTACGCTGTAAATCAGATGTATTTTATCCGACTTGTCAGTTGAGTTTGCCAATCGGGTTTAACAGTTTGTGTGTGTGTGCATGTTGTTGTTGTTTTTTTAATGAGAGTATTTAAGCTGTGCCTAGTATGTGGTCATGCACATTTTAGATTAGACAAATATCATCAGTCTAATCCATGATAAGATCTCACCCTTCAGAGGATACGAAATGGAGATGGAGAAGAAAGTCTAGTTTGACAACTGCTCTTCAATTAAAATGAAATCTTCATTTACCTGGATCCTGTAATTATGTTTCATAAGTTAAAAAAATATATATGTAAATTACAATTCCTAAACTGATTCTACAGCTTGGGAAATGATCAAAGCTCATATCTTTTTTTCTCTTTAAAATTTGAATATTCTCCCCCTAATCTTCTGATAAACTATCGCAAGCCCAAACTCAAAATCTCTAATAATAGAACAGAAAGCGCTCTATGCAAGCTGTGTTCAGTCTTTTGAAAGAACATTGTACTTGATTATGCTAACAATCAGATCTATTAAAAATGCACAAGTACCACATATTAATTCCACTTCAACCCTCTACCCTTGCACATACACCACACACACACACACGCACACACACAAACACACACCATCTACGTTGGGGGCGTTGACCAGACCAACCAGACTTGCAATGTTTTACACTCTATTCTTTCTCATGATGGTCCCTATTGTCCCAAGTGATTTTAATCACTCTTTAAGCTGTTTCTACACAATGCTGTCAATCATCTCTCCATCAGGTTAACACATGTGCCATGTAAGTACACAGAAGCAAATGATTCACATTTAGGTGATACACAACAATTAATTTCCCCTAAAGTACTATATTTTTTCTGCTCCAGTCAAAAACCTCTGCTCGTGTTTTCTGTGTACAGATAAACCTATTTGTAACAAACAGAAAATTTAAATAACAGAAAGTGTGAAGCGAAAGCTACCCTGCTCTGAATAGAGGACTTTTGAAGGATGTTTTGCATTGTGTGGTTTTAAATTATTCAAGCAATGATAATAGCAAATGCCATTCCTCCTCACACAACATATTGTGAAGCGTAACAAGTCATTTCATAAAGGCACATGGGTTTGCTCAATTTGAGGCTGATATATCACTTTCAGAAAAATACTTCTCTAGATTTTGACCTATAAAGATTTCTCCCTTACTAGGCTGTAAACACTCACAAAAATCAACACAACAATTAAGCTGGTATGTTCTAACCCTAGAAATGTGCGCTTTCCTCACATCAAGGAAAATATCTTGGTATCCAGTATGTCTAACTTGCAGCTTGTTAAAGTTTCCAATCTTTATTACAATGTAACATTTTCCAAAGTAAGGGAAACACAACATATTCAAAGGGAAATTGTTATATAATACAGTACAATGCTCAGGAGAGGACTTGTTTAATGCACTGACTGTACACAGCAACATAGGCTTTAAAACCACCCAGGCATTGAAAAGACTAAAGTAAAACAGTTACAGGTTTTGTGAAATAAGCATCAATTCAGCATACATCAAAGACGAATAAACACGATGCAAAGCAAAGAACTGGCAGAAACAAAAATCTCGACAATATGCTAAACAACAGCCAATTTAAACAATATCTATGACATGGTTGTGTTATTTAAAACTTGCCATCCTTTCATTAGATGTGATGATTACGCAGCAATTTTAAGATTATTCAGTAAAGTTTGAGGGCAAAAACACATTGGTTATAAAATAGTATCCGACAGAAGTCCAGTAGGATTCTAATTGAGTTTTTGAATCACTTGTAGCTCAAGTCAGGTTCAGAACGATTAATATGCAGCTTTCAGCTACACCGAAAAATCTCCAACCATTCTCTGAAATAGAGGATTATGTATATACAAATTATCCTATATCATCGCAGGAGGTCATGCCAAGGGAGATGTGGCATAAACATGAGTTAACGAGGCAAAGAGGACAGGTGTAAAATAAACAATTACAGGTAAGCAGTATTTTGATACCCAGCGTATGCTCATTGAATTAGCCATTACGGTTGATGACGACATTGACCTTGCCTTGCCACGTAATACAGTAATCAAAAGGCTTTCTTAGTTTACCTGGCTTCACCTCACTCTAACCTTTCCTTAAAGCCCCAAAGTGCAACATAATCTACTGTGACAACAGGCCAAGGTGGGAGTGTGTTTTACATTATCCTCACTGCACCCCCGACTGCATCGCTTTCCAGGTGAGTGTATCTCTATTCAAAGGCTAAATGAAGTGGAAATGATAGAGTGTTTGTTTTCCCTGACTTTTTCCTGTGCTTACCAATGAATTTGCCCTTGCACACATGAACTGATAATTTAATGTTCCTACCAAGCATTTCATTGTCAACAAAGGCTTCAAACTGCAAGGGTGGAAAAAGGTTAGCTCTTGCAGAAAACGACCCTTATGGTCTGATTGTCTTCTGGCCCTGACTGGCACTGAGCAGAGAGGTGGGGGGGGAACGGGTGGCTGAGAAAAGTAGCTGAGAGCTAATGTGTCTACTAGCAATTAACTTAGCCTGTGTACCTCAGTGCACAGACAGAATCACCTGTAATACTCACTTAGTTACCTTCAAAAACACCCAACTGAAAGCTCCCCCATTCCTTTCGGTCTGACGGTTAATTTGACAGAGCCGAGATAGTTAAACCCTTTATTCGGCGAAACTTAAACAAAAAGACAGGGCTCTCAAAAGATTACAGCAGCGCATTAACGATGGAATGAACCATGAAATTGCTTTTTCCCCACCTGCAGTTCGGCATCTCCACGGCTTCCCACTCTCTCCGTCACTCTGGATGTGGAAAGCCATTAGCAACGACATCACAGGCATCTGACAACATGGTCTGGCCGGGTGGGGTTCATTTAGCATTCTGTCAAATGACCAACCACACCAACAAGGCTTAGTAAACATGAAATTAAACTAAGTACAAAGTTAGAAGAAGAAGAAAAAAAGGAGACTTGTGGTGTCTCTTCATTTAAAATCAAGGAGATAGATACCTAGATACATAGATCAATAGATAAATAGATAGATGGATACAAACCATTAGCTTTTAGCAATACAATACCTTTCACAAGCAACAAATTGAATGCCCTCATCGCACATGTATTTGTAGACTAGCAAGGTCAAATTAAGTAAAGAGCAGATCAGAAAGTAATACACTCTTCTGAACTTTTCATTCCTGATCCAGTTACACAATAGGTAAGTAATTTATTTCGACACCATCAACTGTATACAGTGGCGCACTGTATTAGCCATCACATTGCTAGGAAGACAGCTTTTACATTCTGGGTTCAGGGATCACGGACACTCACAGCGAATATTGACAAGTGAAAAGGTAGCGCCGGAGCACCAAGGTAAAATGATTAAAGGTTTGAGCTCTGCCTGGGGTTAACCCCTGACATTCTCTCGCTGGAACAATCCTAGCATGTTGTGTGAAGGAGTAGCTGCATAAAAAGCGTCATCCTCCAAACAGAATGGAGAAATCAATGGCTGTGCTGGGGCTTTGCGATGTCCTACAGATTATTGTAATGGAGAAGGACAGAATATTCAATGGCATCCAGGATCGCATTAAATAGGACATACTTGTACAGCATAACTTAAATTAATATGTCAGTGCTTTTTGTTAAAAAGAAAAAAAACAGCACTGAAATTCTGTTCCAAAACATCAATAGTTTTCACATTTTAAATCTGATTTGTATTTTATTTTTGAGCTGATATGTATGTGTGTGGTACGAAGAAGGGAGTTGCTTTAAACCCATGGCCCTTTGTGTTTTTCATGTTAACCATGTTCAAAGTATTATTATTTTGCTCCCCCATCTGTGATTGTGTTCGCACTGATTTCAATGCACTCTTTTGTTGCTTGGTTGGAGGTCTCTGTGTCACATTCTTCTAACAAGTGGTAGTGACGGCTCGGTGGGGTTAGACTACCCCAAGGAAGGGAACTTGGCTGCCAGAGGCCCAGCATGAAGTTAATGGACACCATTGGAGGCAGTGTCCTTAGGGTAAGGTGTTATACCCTGGCCTTGTCTACTTCATGGACATTAAAGATCATATGGCTCAATTTCACAGAACAGCAGGGGTATGGACTCAGACTAATTTCTGATATACTAGGTAGATATATTGTAAAACATATGTCAATGGGAAAATACACACAATTTAGTTAGATGTTAGATTCTAAAGAAAACGTTAGTGGGCGTTAATGTTTAGGTTTAAATGTATAATTATGTATGTATTTGTTTGTTTCTTTAATGTATTTAATGTATTTATAAGTGGTACTGTGGTAAATATATGAAAATGTATCATGATAACAAATGCTAAGGTATAAGTCACATGTATAATATAAGGGAATATAATCCCATAACAAAAAAAAGCTGTAGGCCTACTGAAGTTATAGATCTGTTTTAAAGGTTAATTATATATTGGACATGTTTGGGTTTGATATTGTAGGTTACATTTAATACATCTATTGAAAAAATATTTCATATTCTTTATTTTTGCTTAGTGGCATGTCATGTGATATTAAATTGATCAAATAAATACATACAAAGAGCATATTTAAACATTAAATAGAAAATGCATTAATATATTATAGACTGAGGATAACAAATAACTTATTTGTAAAAAAACAGAGACAAATCATATTTTAGGTTGAAAGGTATGAAATTTGATCACCTTTACAATATATTAAATATGTTTAAAGAAGAGTTTTGTAATGATACATCTGTATTGTAACTACAATTACAGCCTATGTGTTTTTACATACATATATATATATTATTATTTTTTTTTATTGGGAGATCTAAAATAACATTTAATGCTTGTTTTTTTAATAACTGGCTAAATTGTTCCAAATCATTTGTTTCTGTGCAGTTCTATCGGTTCTATCTGTATGACAGACAGATAAAAAAACTAGCACAGGGTAAGATAAAATATCATAATTATCAATTCATGTCATGGGTGTGCATTGATCACCGTGTGACAATTCTGTTAAAATGTCAAATTTTGTCCATTTGTCATTTGATCACTGTGTTGATAGACTTGATATTTCTGTACAACATATGTGTAGATTTGGAATATCCACCCTCACTGGGGACACAACAGGCTGGAATTATGCTCATTGGTAACTCTCTTCCCTCGGTGCCCTAAGTGGTCTTTGGGACATATTACACACAACTGGTAGACAATTGGTACACTTTGAAACAAAAGGTGATGGGGTTTTTGTGAGGTATATGGCATGTTATGAACACAAACAAACCTTAAATATGGAAATGAGAGTTTGGCAGCTACATACAGTAATACCATTAGCAGCTTTCAGATAACCAGATTATGTTATACATCACGGTTTCAAATCTAATGGTATTATACACGGCGGCCGTGAATTCTTCAATGCTTCACTTCAAGTACAAGACATTCTGCAGTCATTTTCTTTGAGTGGCTCAGTGTAATTTTTTTTTCTCTTTTTTATTTGTCAGGGACTACAGCTTTACACACTGGATTGTCTGTTATTACCCAGTTGAAGACAATATCTTTAACACATATTTGTTTTCAAGAGTCTGTAAAGAATGGCGTCGTCTTCTATTCCATCTGTCGCATAGCACTTACAGACTGCTCTTTCACAATCACATGTCCTCACAAAGGGAAGTCTGAAATGAGAAGTTATGGCGGTGTGTGCAACCAGGTATAAGTATTTTCACCTACTTCAGACTGATTTAGATCAGTCTGTTACCATCTTCTCCTGTAGGATTGTTTCTTATCTGCTCTGAGCACATAGTAACAAAATGGGTTTTAGCCTATGTTTTAGGCTGCCTAAAGTAACTTTGTATGCTGTATTCTATATAGCCCAAAAGAATCTGCCTGAGGGATCGGTTTCTCTGAAGACTTGCTTTGATTTAAATTATTATTATTATAAATTATAACAGTTTTTGGTGGAGTTATTTTATGATGTAAGTTCAATAGATTGTGGCCAAATGGAAATATAATCAGTTGTAAAATTAATTAATATATAACAATCACAAGGTTTAATCATATGAAATAAAAACTGATTACGCAAGAACATGCAAGTTATATGATAAACCCAATGCATACCACCTATTGTGGATAGAAAATAGTTTTATTTATGCAGGGACGCAATGGTGGCACTTTTGCACAACGGCCTAATTCTGGACTGGCTGGGAACATGATATCTCTAACATCGAGACTTTTTACTCCTTCTGCATGTTAACTTTTACTAGCATTTTAGATGTGAGTCAGTTGCATTTTTACAAGCAATTTAAAGCATTTCACTCCACATCCCTATCTCCTCTTACCTCCTGGAATAAGTATTATCTGGGACAACAACACCGCAAACGGAATGCTCTCCTGTGGTGAAAAACACATTTTAAACCACCATTTAATATTTCAAAACAGGCAGCCAATAAAAGAATAGACACGATCAAAATCCTACTCCAGTGCCTTTGAAGGTGTAAACAGTGTCTCCTTGAAACGCTATAGAAGATGTTGCTTTCATACAAGGGTCATATCATTCACATACTTCTTCAGCTCCAATGTGGCCCGTGTTTCACAATAGCACTGAGACCTTGATTCCTCTGAACAAAAGAAGCCCTTGAGCGACCAACTTGCACAGTATTTACATGCATCTCCACCTTCGAGCAAATAGGCTATGATAGGGTTTTATTTTGTATTATTCTTAGTATCATTATTTTGTGGGGGTTTGAAAACAAAAACAAAAATGATAACCATCCCCAAGGCCCCACTCTTTTGCCAAATTTCAACCTTGAATTTACAAGATGGGAAAATTACCACCGCAAGTACACTGTGTGACACAAACATCACTGTGATTAGGCCAGGGAGGAAAAGCCATAGAGGCTTAAATCAGTTCCTCTGCGTCTCCCTCACTGCTCCATATGGAACAGGCACAGAAACATCTTCGAGAGGTTAGCAGCTGATGTGTGGACTAAACCACACTGGCCAGCTCATTTCACTGAGTGTCCCACAATTACAGAGCGCTCTGATTGCCTTTGTCATAATTCACTGGTGTTGACACAACCGCAAGCAAAAGAACATTACTTGAGAGACCAGTCAACTGTATAAACACCTGTAATTAACTCCACACACAAAGGTTTTCTAATTCCCTGCTTCATCTCAAATGTGGTCAGTTTAGATCCAAGTCTTAAGTAGAGGTTCCCAGAGCAAACCTACAACCCAAAGTTTTGTGTTTTTTTTCACACCCTACATACATTGATGTGATCTTCAGAGTTGTAACATAGGTACACAACATCATCAAACTTAACGTGCAGTAAACAGATAAAATCATGACTGCCGGTTTCCAAGTATACATTTCTTGGCCTGTTTACGGTCACTGTGCCTCTTTTTTTGTGTAATAACGTTAACAATGGCCAGATAAAAAGAGGGATGTTGAATAACAAAACTGTATTTTAAAGGATATCTGGCATCTTTTAACTTAAGAGTGTCACCCTTCAAAAATGCCTTCAAATCTCAAGATGTACTACATAAAGAATGGGTCTTTGAGAAAACATTTAGGACTATGGTCTCCTGACTGCAGCCAAATTCCTGTCACAGCACAACACAACAACAGTAGTGTATTACAGATCAGGAAAAAACAAACAACAATATGTTGACAGTAGCATGGATTTTCAATGTGAAAAAAAATCTCCTTTTCTCAGCATGAAATTGAAAGTGTTCCTGTGATCTGCCCAGAAAGTAAAAAATGCCATTGAAACTTTGCAAAGGTTTCTCCTGTCTAACAATTTGACTACTCTACGTAATGAAGTGCTGGCTGATAATGCGTTTGAAAATCCTGCATGGGGTTGTGTTGCATGGTTTAAAACTGGAGATGCGAGATATGGCTCAGGTCTCACTGCTTGTTTGTTCTTGCAGTCATACAAAGGAGGAGAAGAAACAGCTGGCTCGCTTTCAATGACAACACACACTCACATCGAAGTTCATTCTTATAATGTTGCTTTGTACTTGGGAGTCACACTGCATTGCACTGTTTGTGTACAACTGGCGAACCAGTATATAAACAGGTGGGGTTTGATCCAAAATAAACATATCCATAAACTCCTCTAAGCTTAGTGGAGATTGTGACAATGTAATTTTTAAGTTGTTTGACATAATTTATAGGAAACTGGAAATTTAAATACTGCAATACATCAAAGAGTTTATTTGACAATCACATATGGTGGCTCAGTCAGGGCAGTGATGAAAAGATTATTTGTGTTTCAAGTGACAATATTGTGGACATCCTGTGTTCACTATACATACTGAGAAAATCCTTACATTTCGAAAAGAGATAGGGCAGCAGATATGGAAATAGGATTTTTAAAGAGTTTTTGTCAACATTACTGGAAATTCCAAACATTGAACAGATGTTAATAAATGATCTTCAAGAAAGTTTGGAAGCAAGGTGGCCATGTTTCAGTTAGACATCCAGTCTGTTTAACATATTTCAAGGGTAAAATGTGGACAAGAAGCATACTGTTACTCACTACTCTCTCATTAGTTAAATTATTGGTATTTGTCTATTTTTATGTGGAAGAAGCTTGTAAATGACAAGAAAGAAAAAAAATGGTTTATATCGCCCAGATCTCCCCATAAATATGTCCGACAGCCTTGCAGAATTGAATCCATTAACCTCAGAGGGAGGGGTATATGAGGTAAGTGGACATTTTGTTGAATAATGTTGGGAACTCCTAGTCTGAAGCAAGACTGACTATGGAGATGCTTCAAGGTCAAGGGTAGCTTTATGGCTTACATTAATTGCACCATCTATTCAATTTTTCAATAGGTTTTAAAGCAAAGGGAATACCTCCTTGTTAGTCTTTGTGAACAGGCACTACAGTCAAGTAACAGAAACCGCAAAGCAGTGGCAGAACGAACACTGGGGGGGGTGAAATGAATTCCCCCTCAGCCATCCTTTTGACAGTACTTACAGGGAATTCGATAGTTCTTGTGTAATCCAATCAGTAATACATCAACAAACCAAGACGTCACAGTGATAAAGTAGTGTGTGCGGATTTAACTCAACTAATATTGCTGTGTACATTGTGTACATTTCTAAATCTGTTTAGATGATTCAGAATTATATAGGTTAGTTTTGACACTTCCATATAATCCCTGACATATTTTTATTAAATAATAATATGTGGTCCAGCTGTTTAAACTAGCACTTTTAAGCTCTAGGGGTGGGGATCCAACCATTTTCTAGTCATTGCGTAGCCCTTACTGAAACACTTCCTGAAAACTTCATGAACAGTTGATAGCAAATTGGTTAGCCCTAACTACAAAAACAAGGGGTCCATTTTAACCACAAATGCTTTTTGAAACAACATTTATGTCCCACTTCAGCAGAAAAAAGAAAAGCAACATTCTGCAAGACAAGACAGGAATGACAGGCAGCTGTGCTCTTATTTGCTGTCCAATTATTAACTGGTGTGTAGCGTGAAGCATCGCTAACAGTTTTGTTAACTAGGGCATACCCAACTGAAATGTCAAGAACAATGTGGGATCACTGAACATTCGACACACACTCACCGCTTGTGCACAAGATGAGCAAAAGGACATTTTGAATTACCAGAGTAATCTGATCATGCTGCACAGAAGCTGTGATGGATGAAGGTTGGTGTCTTCCACCAGCTCACCATCAAATGTGTGCTGAAAGGTATTAACCAAGTCTAAGGATAAACTGTAATTGCTGTCAACGTGGAATCTAGACTCGTTGTACGTACTGGTGGAAACAGGAACCCCTGAGCATCCTCTTGCATCCCACCTTCTGGTCATAAATATGCTATCTAGCATAGAATATACACCACACACAGCCTACTGACTGTTAAACATTATGTTAAGAACATAAGAAAGTTTACAAACGAGAGGAGGCCATTCGACCCATAGTGCTCATTTGGTGTCCATTAATAACTGAGTGATCCAAGGATCCTATTCAGTCTGTTTTTGAATGTTCCCAAATGTTTGCTGGGGAGTTTGTTCCAGATTGTGACGACTCTCTGTGTGAAGAAGTGTCTCCCGTTTTCTGTCTTGAATGCCTTGAAGCCCAATTTCCATTTGTGTTCCCGGGTACGTGTGTCCCTGCTGATCTGGAAAAACTCCTCTGGTTTGATGTGGTCGATGCCTTTCATGATTTTGAAGACTTGAATCAAGTCCCCATGTAGTCTCCTCTGTTCCAGGGTGAAAAGGTTCAGTTCCCTCAGTCTCTCAGTAGGACTTTCCCTTTAGACCTGGAATAAGTCTGGTTGCTCTCCTCTGAACTGCCTCTAGAGCAGCGATATCTTTCTTGAAGTGTGGAGCCCAGAACTGTCCACAGTATCCAGATGAGATCTAACTAGTGCATTGTACAGTCTGAACATCACTGCCCTTGTTCAATTCTACACTTTTCACAATATACCCTTGCATTCTGTTTGCCTTTTTTATTGTTTCCCCACATTGTTTGGATGGAGAAAGTGAGGAGTCCACGTAGACTCCTAGGTCTTTCTCATTGTGTTACTTCATCTAGTTCTATTCCTCCCATAGTGTAATTATAGTGGACATTTTTGTTACCTGCATGTATTACCTTGCACTTGTCCACATTGAATTTCATCTGCCAGGTGTCGTCCCACAACTGAATGTTATCTAAGTCCCTTTGAATAGCCTGTGCTGCTGAGAGTGTATCTGCTGAGCCACCTATTTTAGTATCATCGGCAAATTTGACAAGCTTGCTAACTATCCCAGAGTCCAGATCATTAATATAGATTAGAAAAAACAAAGGCCCTAGTACTGATCCCTGTGGAACTCCACTAACAACCTCACTCCAGTTAGAAGCAACTCCTCTAATCGACACCCTCTGTTTCCTAGACATCAACCAGCTCATAATCCATCTACTTACATTACCCTGAATGACTACAGCTTCCAATTTGAGGATCAGTCTTTGGTGTGGAACTTTATAAAAAGCTTTTTGACAATCTAAGTATATCATATCATATGCTTTCACATGATCTACAGCTGCACTTGCATGTTCAAAAAATTCTAATGAATTAGTAAGACATGATCTGCCTCATCTAAACCCATGTTGACTATCTCCAAGAATAAGGTTTTCATTGAGATGCTCCTCTATTTTCTGTCTAATCATTTTTTCCAACATTTTACAGGTGATGCAGGTGAGACTGATTAGTCTGTAATTTCCTGGCTCAGTTTTGTCCCCTTTCTTGTGGATTGGTATGACATTTGCTGTCTTCCAGTCAGTTGGCACATCCCCTGTTCTAAGTGTCATTTGGAATATTTGAGTTAGTAGCCTATAAATAATTTCACTAATTTCCTTAAGTACTGTTGGAAATGTACCATCTGGCCCAGGTGATTTGTTTGTTTTTAATTCTGCTAGTCCCTTTAGTACCTCCTCCTCATTTATCCTGATCTCTCTTAGGGTTTGCCTGGACTGATTGTTAACCTGTGGCATATTATCTGTCTTTTCTTTTGTAAAAACCTCTGTGAAATACACATTTAGAACATTTGCCACATCTTGTTTGTTTTCTAAGATACTTCCATGTTTGCCCTTTATCTGTTTCACTTCCTCCCTTATTGTCCTCTTGCTGTTGTATTGAAAAAAGCTCTTTGCATTCGTTTTAGCTCCAGGAGCTATGTTTCTTTCTTATTTCCCTCATTGCTTTCCTGATCCCTTTCTTAAGATCTCTTTGCAGCTCAACATATTCTATGTATTTTGTTTCGTCTCCATCCCTTTTGTATGCGTTATACAACATTTTCTTCCTCTTGATATTTTTTTTGCATACCTTTATTAAACCATTTTGGCTCCTGAGCTTCAAGTAGTATATTCTTAAAATATAACCATCCATTTTCAACCGAATCTGTATCCAGTGTGCTCCAGTCTAACTCTTCTAAGTGCTGCCGCCTCATACCTTCAAGGTTTGCTTTTCTAAAATTGTAGACCATTGTTTTAGACTTGGGCCTTGTTTTTTGAAAGAATGCCTCAAAGCTAAAGCATGTTAAAGTGAAATAAGGCTGAAGTGAGTGTATTGCAGCTTCTGGAGGCGGCGCCAAGTTTCCATACAGAGTGTAATACAGGCTACATGAACCTGTCCTCATTCTATTATGTTGTCTTAAATACACTACTTATACCTACAGAAATAAATCCACAGATGTATAAATAAATCAGGGACATGCAGAAGGGGGGTGCTGGGGTGGCACGAGCCACTGCCCCTTTTCATTGCCCTGCCCTCTCTTTCCTGAAGTGCCATATTTGTCCTGATCACCCCTTGCCCGATCCATGCCGTGATACTTTGGCAGCAACCTCGCCCCCCCAGACTGCACTTCACCAGCACCAACCCCCCCAACCCAGGGAATTTGTGGTAGTTGTTCCACAGACTGCAATGGGGGGCTATATCGTGAAGGTTCAATACATAGGCCTTTGTCTCCGGGAGCTACAGGGGCGGCCCCCACTCACCTCGATTGTGTGACATTTTCTTCTACTAGGTACTTCAATGCATGTAGAATCGCGAGGATCGGGTGTGTGCTGCACTACAAAACAATGTGCAATACAGTCGTACATCTTCCTCCCCCTCCAAAACATCATGTTAGTGTTGTCATGACATGTATTATACTAATAAATTACATCAGTATTGTAATGGGATTCTCAGCTGATGTAGCCTACTGTTATTAAGTGTTTTTTTAAATGAGTGCCACCAAATTAACCCATTTTTAATAGGATTTTAGTTGCATAGATAGAATAAATTAACGTTCTTCTCATGTCACCTCTTACTAAATCGAAACACTGCATATTGATTTCTGTTTTGTCCTTAGTGATATATATATATATTTTTTTTTAATTCAAGATGAACAGATATCAGAATCACGGCGGCTATCTTATCACAGCATATTCTAAGCATTTATTGGAGAGGAGGAGATTAGCCGAGCAATAACATGAGAACCCACTTTATGTCAAAGATCCTGCTTGCTTTTTATTTCAAACAGAGGAGCAAGGAAAAAACAAACCCTTCCCTGGGACAATGTGCTTGTTTTCCCATGTCTGTGCTCTTGAATCTTTATTTCTAGGGGGACGTTTTAAAGGGTCCCTAAGCTTTTGCTATGCCCATGCCTACCAGCAACACTCATTCATATGCGATTACAATTTTATTGTTATTTATAGGCCATTCAGTGAAACGGTGACAGTTCTGTGGCAAATTGCAGAGTGCTGTTCCAAAGCACAGTGTTTTGGACTGGTTACATGCACCATTAAGCCTTTTAAAATGAGCTGCTCCCGCCATGAAACGAAACCCAACGTGGCTTTCTGACAATCAATAGGCACCACTTACAAGAAACAATGTTCTGTTGAGCCCCAGTAGTTTTCTCATCAATGAAAATCAAACATGAATGAGTCTGAGTGACAGCACTGTTTTACTTTAATACCAACAAGCCCCCCCCCCTGGATATTAGCCAAAGCTTGACTGTTTCTCTAACAGGTGCTACTGACTTTCTGTATACAGTTTTATTTGAAACAGCTGAAGCCGTATCCGCCACACATCTAGCACGTGGTGACACTTAAAAAAAAAACACACAAAAAAGACAAAAACGTTTGCTTTTGCCAAAGCTAAAGCCTACTGTGTGAACTATGAAAACAGACTTAATTGTGAATGGTTTCAAACCTCCAAAGCAACATCAATTTTGAAAAGGAAATGGAATACAATAGTCATGTTATTCAAATACTCACAAGTTACCAATACAATTCCAGACACGTCAAAACTGAAGGTGACATCACGTACATGCTTCTCCATTTAAATTAATCAGGACAAATAGGCAATAGGTGTCATTAAACAGCCAGCTCAAAATAAACACATTACCTATCCTTCTCTAAAAGAGCTGCTACTCCAATAGACTCACATCTAATACAGACACCTATTCTTCACTGTACACAAAATCAATTCTTTTATCTCTTCTTTGAGACTGCTCTTGTAGGAGTCAGCATTTGGTTGAGTAATTTTAAAATACAACATAGAAAATGACATGAAAACTCCAGGCACTCCAGTCAGTAGAAGATTATATACTTCAGTGGGGAGTGAAAGTTTATTTTTTGCAGCTTTGGGAGAAGTCAGGGAAAATACTGTTTAAGATAAGATAGAATGGCAGATCAATATTTCCATTATCGTCGCAGCTTTTTGAGACCTTGTCTTTTCAGCGGGACGCACACTCCACACTGTCCCATGACTTAATTTTTGCACATTTCATTGTCTGACATTTCTTTCTCCGGGAAGGAAACACCTTTTTCTTTCCAAACCAAAGGGTAAAGAAAGAGCTTGGATATATCTAAATGGGAGTTTCTGCCATTTCAATAGATACAATCCTGTTGAATCTATTGCTGAAATCAACATCTCTCTGCAGATGACAACTAGAACCTGTCTATAATAGATGGAATGCACATATATATTTTTCATTATGATATATTCTATGATAATACAGATATATATATATATGTTCAAATGTCAGGAATATGCATTACTATTATTTACAATAATAATGCATTGTCTGCATTAATATACATTCCAACAGCACTATTGTAAAGGCTTTAAAAGCATTACTTAAAACCTCCAAAATAATATGAAGATAAAACTAACAGGTAATAAACATATTTCAGAGTATTTTTTGGGGTCAAAGGGTAGTTTCTGTGTCTCATTTATAAGTAAGAAATTAATATCTTGTGATCATTCGTGCTACAGTTGTAGAATTAACAAATTACTCAAACAAATGCAAGACTGCAAAATCAAAATAAATACTTTATAAGCAGAAATGAGTTAAGCATTTCACCTTAGATGTCATGTCAGCAACAATGGCACAAAAATCTATTCTGCCAGCAGAGCTTAGGGATATATAGAGGTGAATTCCCTCTTTTCAACAGAGTTCAGTAATGTTTTATATATATATATATATATATATATATATATATATATATATATATATATATATATATATATATATATATATATATATAACTTTAACTGCTTTTCAGTTCCGTTTACATTTCCTCCCATCTTTCATATTTCATTTCCCTTCATCTTTAGTTACCTTCAAAACTGCGTCTTTAATAACTAGCAATTGTCCTCAGTTTTATAAGGAACAGTTCAGATATCACAAGGACGTTCAGTCAACTCATCTGTTGCCAGTATCCATTATGACAGCACAAAAAGAGCATTAAATAAATACACATTTATGTATTTTTATATATAACATGCACTGAAGGAAAAAAAAAAAAACTGACAGAAGACTTTGCTGAAGACTCCCAATCACACCATTCAATGCCTGCAGCCACACAGCTTACATTGTCAGTTCTCAGTTTAAAGAAAACCTTGCACAGCTTCAAAGATCTTTTCAAAGCCCTAATCCTAATAGGTCGCGGTTTGTTCTGTCACATCAAAAAGGAGAAAGGAGGTACAGCAAAATAATGCATGAGGACTGGCAGAGATTCCTAAGAGGAGATTGGCAGAGGATTTGCAGAGCAGGGGGACAAAAATCTGAAATATCGGGTGCCGAATGCATGTTGTCGTAGATAGGAGACGGGGCTGCTCCACAATGTTAAACGCTGACATTTCTCAAAGTTTGTCAAGAAGTATTCTCTTATTCATCAGTTTCTGTTGTTGTTGTTTTTTTTAACAACTCCTGGCCCACAAATGAAAAAGTCGTATCATGATTGTCAATTTATTAAAGGTATAGAGCACATTACACCAATCATACTGTCATGGCCACAGAACAGCACTCTCCTCCCAGTCCAAGCACTTCCACTTTTCCCCAATAGATGTCACAATTACCCTTCCTTACCAGTCACTTCTGCCAGCTCAATCATTCAATCTACATTCCTGAAACCCCTGTGCACTCATACGATCACACTCTGCTCTCATTCGCATTCCTGAAGCACTGCCAGGAGGTCTTCCATTACCCAGTGGAGGGGAGAGACAATGGGGAACAGCTCCTCACGCTGTGCAAGGGCTCCTCGTCTGCCGTGGATTACGCCCTGAGGTTCCGGACCCTGGCAGAGTGCAGGGGATGGGGAGATCGGGCTCTGCTCGCTATGTTCCGCTGGGGACTGGACCAGGACCTGCAAGCCGAGCTTGTATGCCAAAACAAGGTGCTCACCCTGGAGCAACTCATCCAGCTGGTGGTCAGGCTGGACAATCTGATGAAGACGAGGAAAACCCCGTCCACTCCTGCTGTGTCTCATCGCCTGCCAGCCTCAGCCCTTCACCCAGCCCCGTGTGCGAGATGCAGTCCATGCCGCTGTGCAGAACACGCCTGTCCCCTGATGAGAGACAACAGAGAGTTCAGCAGCACCTCTGTCTGTATTGCGGTCAGTCGGGGCACTTCCAGGTCAAGTGTTCAATTTGTCCTGGCTCCTCCATCACTCCTCCAGCCGACCCTGTGAGCACCACCCTGTGTACACTCGTTACTCCGGCTCAGTGCCATGTTTGGGCTCGGATCCAGCTCGGCGATAAACGTGTCTTTGTTTATGCGCTGCTGGACTCCAGGTTTGTGGGGAATTTCATTAACAGGGAGACAGTCATTAAGCACCACATCCCTCTCTCACCATGTGTGCCTCCTCTCTGCATCCGGGCCCATTGGTTGTGGTCCAGTGTCCCAAAAGACAAGCCCCATCACTATGTCCATCGGTCTGCTCCATTCAGAACAGCTCCCCTTCCTTGTGATTGACTCTTCGGGAGCGGACATCATCCTCAGTCTGCCATGGCTTGCTCACCACAACCCAGTCATCTCCTGGACTGATGGGGACATAATATCCTGGGGGCAGAGTTGTTTCTCCCGGTGCCTGTCTCACTCCTGCTGGGCGACATACATAGAGAGCCCCCTTCTTTCTGCTCTGACACAGATCCCCCCTGAATACACAGACCTGGCGATGGTGTTCAGCAAAACCCAGGCTTCCCGTTTGCCACCGCACTGACCCAGGGACTGTACCATAGACCTCTTATCAGGCACCTCTCCTCCCAGAGGGCGCATTTACCCTCTCTCTCTCCCAGAGTCCCAGGCCATGGAGGAGTACATCAGGGAGGGTCTGGACCTGGGAATCATCCGACCATCCACGTCACCTGCCACCACCAGCTTCTTTTTCGTCTCAAAGAAGGATGGGGGTCTTCGGCCCTGCATTGACTACAGGGGGCTCAATGCAGTGACGGTGAAGTACCAGTACCCGCTGCCCTTAGTGCCCGCCGCACTGAAGCAACTGAGAGGAGCCCGCAACTTCACCAAACTGAACCTGTGCAGTACCTACAACCTCATCTGGATTCGAGAGGAGGATGAATGGAAGACGGTGTTCATTACACACAACGGCTATCATGCCATTCAATCTCGCCAATACCCCTTCTCTGTGCATCAGAAACACAAACAAACATGGAGGAGAGTGAACTTGACACAGAATAACCAAAATAAATAAAAGACACTTTAATGCGCAAGCGCACATGTTCTGCCCCACTCTCGTCGCCGGGCTAAACTCGATCTGCAAGCACCCCCGACAATATGCCATCGCACCCCCCACCCCCGCTAATTTAGATGTATATAATTTGTATAAAATTAAAGAATAATAAAGTTTGTTTGCATTTTAATTCATTGGAAAGCAATGCAAACACATGCAGAAAGTTACATTTTCTTTTTATTAAGATGGTGAAGTGGTACAACAGTTTTATTATTATTATTATTATTATTATTATTATTATTATTATTATTATTATAACTATTTTGTATTAACACGTGCTGTACCGGTAAGTAGAATCGAAATGCGACAGTCAGAGGAGAAATGTCTGTCTAGCAGATGTTAAATGCGCCGCTATAAACCCGGATGTGGTAAATCTACCTGAATCTATACCATTTTACAGTGCATGTGTTGCGTGATTACTATTAAATGTGTTATTGTTGTTATGTGACAGTAAATCATAGTAAAAATTGTAATCACACAACACTTGTGCTGTAATGTGTTGCATTACATTTACCATGACAGCCTGCATGTGATATTTGTTAGTTTTGCATATTTAATGATTAATGAAATACTTGTAGTTTGAATGTCTTTGTTCTTGTTTTGTAGCTTGATTGGATAAAAACAAGTAATATCGAGATATATATTGTGTATCGCCCAAACTAAGTCATATCGCCCAGCCCTATCTCCCAGGTGCGCCAGGTGCTCCAGTGTCTGCTGCGCAACGGACTGTATGTAAAGGCAGAGAAGTGCGAGATGTCATCGATGCCCATGGTGTGCACATGTACCTGGAGAAGGTGAGCGCTGTTACGGACTGGCAACGCACTGGTCAACTTCAGTTCTGTCGCCTCTCCACTGACCTCTCTATTAAAGGGATCCCCCCGGACATTCACCTGGACTGACACCGCCACTGCCGCATTCACCCGCCTCAAGACCCTGTTCACGACAGTCCCCATCCTCGGGCACCCGGACTCCTCTCTCCCTTTCATCATGGAGGTGGACGCCTCTGAGTCTGGAGTGGGGGCTGTGCTCTCCCAGCGCCATGGACAGCCACCCAGGCTTCACCCCTGTGCTTTCTTCTACCGCAAGCTGTCACCGGCGGAGTGAAATTACGACGTTGGCAACCGTGAGCTCCTCGCTGTGAAGATGGCTTTCGAGGAGTGGAGGCACTGGCTGAAGGGTGCTGCGTATCCCTTCCTAGTTCTGACTAACCGCCAGAACCTGGAGTACATCCAGTCAGGGAAGCACGTCAACACCAGCCATGCGCGCTGGGCACTCTTCTTCACCAGGTTCCAGTTCACTCTCACCTACCGCCCGGGATCGAAGAACACCAAGGCGGACTCCCTCTCTCGCCAATTCGACTCTTCTCCTGCCCCACAGTCTGTGCAATCCATCCTGGTTCGTGGAAAATTCTGGTGGCCCGGTTTAGTGTGTAATATCACCAGGTTCGTCGGCGCCTGCTCCACCTGCACACAGTGCAAAGCCTCCATACACCTCCCCGTCAGTCTGCTCGTGCTGCTTCCTGTCCCTCATTGTCCCTGGTCCCATATTGCCGTGGAGTTTGTCACGGATCTCCCCAAATCCCAGGGCTACACCGCCATCCTGGTGGCCATCTACTGGTTCTCCAAGGGCTGTTAGCTAATCCCTCTGTGGGGACTCCCCACTGCGCTCAAGACTGCGGAAATGCTGTTCAGTCTTCCACATCTACGGGTTGCCTGAGGACATCGTCTCCAACCGGGGTCCCCAATTCACCTCCTGTGTCTGGTCTGCCTTTTTCAAGACAATAAACATGAATGTCAGCCTCATGTCCAGCTATCACACCCAGTCGCCTGAACCAGGAGATTGGGAGGTTTCTGCACTTATTGCACCTCGTCCCAGATGGACTGGAGTCGCTATCTACCCTGGGCGGAGTACGCGCAGAACTCCCTCACCAGATCTTCCTCTGGCCTCACTCCCTTCCTATGTACACTTGGTTACCAGCCTGCCCTCTTTCCTTGGGATGAGGAATCCACAGATGTCCCGGTGCTGGATGACTGGTTTCGCCGCAGTGCTTCAGTCTGGCAAGAGGCACACACCCAGCTGCAACACGCGATCCACCGCCAGAAGTCCGCAGCAGAACATCAACTCTGTCCAGCACCTCAATATCTGCCGGGACAGGAGGTTTGGCTGTCCACCCGGGACATCAAGATGAAGCTCCCCTCCAAAAAGCTCAGTCCCCAATATATTGGTCCGTTCCAGATTCTGCACCAGATAAATCCAGTCACCTACCGCCTGCAGCTGCCCCCTCACTACCGGATCACACCCACATTCCACGTCTCCCTGTTAAAGCCTATGGTGTCAGATCCCTCGCCTTCTCCTTAGCCTGTCTTGTCTCTGGATCTGGATGATGGTCCTGCTTACATGGTGTGCTCCCTGCTCCGCTCATTTCTGACTTTCATGCTGCTCATCCCTCTGCACCTGCTCTTCGGCCCAGTGGCAATCCCCGCCATGTCCGGTCCAGTTCAGGAGGTAATATCATGGCCACAGACCACCACTCTCCTCCCAGTCCAAGCACTTCCACTTTTCCCCACTAAATGTCACCATGACCCTTCCTTACCAGTCACCTCTGCCAGCTCAATCATTCAATCTACATTCCTGAAACCCCTGTGCACTCATGCGATCACCCTCTGCTCTCATTCGCCCTGCACCTCCCAACCTGGTTCTCTGCTCCATATATAAACCCCTCACTAACACTCAGTCATCGCAAAGTCCTGTCAGTTTATCTACAATCCTGAGCAGTCTCCCCGTGCCTTAGTATAGCCTTAAATCCTCAACCTCTTCCCAGCAGGCACTCAACGTAATTTCAACTTTGTTTCATGGTTGAAATCTGGTTGCGACGTGGATCAACAAGAACTACTATTCAACGTGGATTTGGAAACGATTGATCAAGTTCGAAATATACATTGCTTTCAGGTTGAATAGACGTTGTAACAGTCAAAACAATCAAACAGACCCCCAGATAACAAACACAATGTCCTCTCAAACAAATGTATTTCCTCAGTGGGTACTTTTTTCATGGGTGTATTTTGAGTGACATGGTAAAAAAAAAAAATCCCCATTAATAAATAAAACAAAGATATACATTCACCTAAAGGATTATTAGGAACACCATACTAATACTGTGTTTGACCCCCTTTCGCCTTCAGAACTGCCTTAATTCTACATGGCATTGATTCAACAAGGTGCTGAAAGCATTCTTTAGAAATGTTGGCCCATATTGATAGGATAGCATCTTGCAGTTGATGGAGATTTGTGGGATGCACATCCAGGGCACAAAGCTCCCGTTCCACCACATCCCAAAGATGCTCTATTGGGTTGAGATCTGGTGACTGTGGGGGCCAGTTTAGTACAGTGAACTCATTGTCATGTTCAAGAAACCAATTTGAAATGATTGGACCTTTGTGACATGGTGCATTATCCTGCTGGAAGTAGCCATCAGAGGATGGGTACATGGTGGTCATAAAGGGATGGACATGGTCAGAAACAATGCTCAGGTAGGCCGTGGCATTTAAACGATGCCCAATTGGCACTAAGGGGCCTAAAGTATGCCAAGAAAACATCCCCCACACCATTACACCACCACCACCAGCCTGCACAGTGGTAACAAGGCATGATGGATCCATGTTCTCATTCTGTTTACACCAAATTCTGACTCTACCATCTGAATGTCTCAACACAAATCGAGACTCATCAGACCAGGCAACATTTTTCCAGTCTTCAACTGTCCAATTTTGGTGAGCTTGTGCAAATTGTAGCCTCTTTTTCCTATTTGTAGTGGAGATGAGTGGTACCCGGTGGGGTCTTCTGCTGTTGTAGCCCATCCGCCTCAAGGTTGTACGTGTTGTGGCTTCACAAATGCTTTGCTGCATACCTCGGTTGTAACAAGTGGTTATTTCAGTCAAAGTTGCTCTTCTATCAGCTTGAATCAGTCGGCCCATTCTCCTCTGACCTCTAGCATCAACAAGGTATTTTCGCCCACAGGACTGCCGCATACTGGATGTTTTTCCCTTTTCACACCATTCTTTGTAAACCCTAGAAATGGTTGTGCGTGAAAATCCCAGTAACTGAGCAGATTGTGAAATACTCAGACCGGCCCGTCTGGCACCAACAACCATGCCACGCTCAAAATTGCTTAAATCACCTTTCTTTCCCATTCAGACATTCAGTTTGGAGTTCAGGAGATTGTCTTGACCAGGACCACACCCCTAAATGCACTGAAGCAACTGCCATGTGATTGGTTGGTTAGATAATTGCATTAATGAGAAATTGAACAGGTGTTCCTAATAATCCTTTAGGTGAGTGTATATAATGCTACTCTATTACAAACAGCTTAGCCGACGAATCAGATAGAGTCGGAAAGGGTAATCAAGTAATCAGCCAATTAGGTGAAAGCAGGAAAGCCTCTAAACTTGAACACAGCCTGGGAAGAACCTCCATTTTAACTGAAGCTGTCTGTATGGAGGAAGGTTTTCTCAAGAGTATATATATATATTTGTGTAGGCTATTGAAAGGGTCTTTGCTGCTTAAATGTTTAACTGCTATATACTGTAGAAATTGTTGAAGGTATTTAAGAATTTAAGCACATCCTCTAAAGGAAACATATTTGTGAGTTTCGTTCATTTAAATAAGTCATTAACGGCTAGTTTAACTCAAATATTTTACTAGCAAAATATTTCAGTGCAGGATAACAATGTTGTATTATGTGTGCATTAATCAAATGTATTATCAAAATGGTAACTACAATTAAAATATTTGATCAGTGACCGTTGATATTTGAAATTTGAAAAATGTCAGCGTGCAACATTTTTTTTTTTTTTTTACTTCAACTTGAATTCAGCTGGAGACCTGTATAAACATATTGGAAAAACTGTGGGTGTGTATAAAAGATTGATAGCATTTTTTAAATCTGATTTTCAGGTGGTTTAATATACACTCTTAGAAGTAATGTGTAGAAATTCTACACAAACAAATGTGTTAATAGTCCTATGACACATTTTGTGTTATTTTGTACACAAAATGTGCAGGGTACTGTAAGTAATTTCAGCCAAAAAGTTTTCATTCTAGGTTCATCCTGAAGCTGTACAGTGTTTTTTCCTCTACTGTTGTATAGTTAACACCAAGAAAGTGTATTTTAGTTGTTTTCTTTTCTTCTCCCCCCAGATTAACTCTATCTGTCATCTCTCTCTCTCTCTCTTTCTGTGGTTGTTTGCATTTGCTGATTAAATTGATGTTGAAGGAATGTTGACAATTCGACATTGATTCCATTTGCAAATACAACCAATTTTCAATTAAATTTCAACGTTGAAATATAACGTTGAAATGTTGTTTCTAATGTATTTTGCCTGCTGGGTTGTTTGACTTCCCAACCACAACTTTGATATTTCCGATTGCCTGTCTGCCTGATCGCCCACAACATCTTTCCCTAACCTCTGATTGCCCTGTCCTGCCCATTTCCAACCCACACCTGTCTTGACCATTTCTACCCATCTTACACAATCAGCTCATCTAAAAGAGAATTATATTTTTCTTGCACCAATAGAGCAAGCTGTTTGACATCAAATAAAAGTGCTAAATTAGATAATTGCAATAATATAGGATAATACAGACTGTGTACTGCTTAAGATAAATATTGAAATCTCAACAAAACTCCCATCACATTACTATCTTGAATTGAACAGGATTAGACATTTATGTATTTATGTATTTATGTATGTAACTTGAAGTGCTATCCACCCCTCCCAGGTTCTCTAGATTGGACTCTTTTAACTGGCCATCGTTTGAACTTAATACTAAAGACATTACCACACTGTTTGTGTTCTCTCTCTAGCTCTTGTATTAAATTCATACCTGTTGCTGCAGAAAAGAAGACACTAGTCCAAGGTACCACGTCCAGAAATGTTTTAAAGATGGCAGTTCTTGATATCTTTTTAACTGGTTCTAGATATGGACCAAATATCTTGGAAATATGTCTGTCTAACACATTCCACAAAGCTTCTGTACCCAACAGGACATATTGTGTGTCTTCTTCAAAATGAACTGTTATTCAGTAACATAAACTACAGGAAGGCACCAATAGTAACCTTCCCAGACACACAGTTTAGTGTCCACAAGGTGAAGAGACTTGTGTGTGAACACTATAAAGCATAACCATCACAGTCTTATGTCTGTGAATGGAACACAGGTTTAATGACAAGTAAAGTGTTATGACTATTTAAATCCTTAAGAAAATATATCGTCTTTATTAGATCTATGGCACTTTTTGATGACTCATTGAGCTTGCCCTTATACATCTGAAAGGCAGAATACAGAAGAAGCTTTTGACATACTGATGACAATGTTTTCCACTTACCATCTCCAAAAGATGCACTATTAGACCTTGAGTTTGAGTGTTGTCAGCATCAGGCGGACACCTCACTGCCTGGGAAAAATATAATCTCTTCGCACAATCGCATTCGAGTTCTGCTTGTGTCATTTGTTTGGTTTGTTTGTATTTTACCTTGCTGTCTTATACACTACTTTGCTGAGCTTTCTTCTACTTTTCAGCCATGTTAAAAAGAAAGCATGTCACACTGGAATAGAATCTCAATGCATTCAATCATCTTAAGAAAGCTGTTGACTCTAATTATTTAAAACTTCAGAATTCCAGCTTCCCTTGAGACTCAACATAGTTATAGTCAGGTGAGAAGGCATGCTACCCCAAGACTACATGTGGCTCAGACAATGTTATTGCATACGCCTCACCTCCAGGCAACTGTACAGAGCAGAACTACTCAATCTGAGGAAAAGCAGGTGCCAGGAACTAATCTGGGTTACAGAACTTCAGACAGAAACCCATCAGGGTCAGTAAGTCAGCAGCAAAGCAAACTCAAGATCCAGAAACTTTAAAAAACTGGAATAAATTCTAATTATTGTTAACTATGGCCTAATGGATACATTTGTCTTGGTCCTTTTCTCTGGCTTCAGCCTCAGATCATGACTGAAGTAAGAAAAATCTATATTAACATTTCAACATGCCACATGATATACACCATAGAAAGCTGTATTTGTGTGTTTTCTATGAGAGCTGTATACAATTCCAGACAGCAGTGCCTCACATAGCGGTCAGAAAACCTTTTTTGTGCTTCAATTTACATATAAAAACTTGACTTGTGCTGTATTGATTTCTCTAAATATAAATGTTCTCCAAAAAAAAAAGGGTCAGAACCTACAGAGATCAAAGCTTTAGAACACAGACACACTCACACACAATCACTTATTTATCGGTTTCCATCATGAATGGATAGGAGAGTGAATGTCCAGTCTTTCTAGCGAGGGCCTATCTATGAAACCGCAGAAACCGGAGTTGGTTTATGGATTTATTCCTCCTCAGCCCTTGGCCCTATTTCCCAAGCCCTGTCTCTCTCATGCATTTTTACTGGACACAATTAGCAGACATCAAGATCTGGGACCACTACCTACATCACACAAGTGTCTCACTAACTAGTTACCCATGGGAACCCAGCCATTGATTTCCTGTCAGCAAGATACCGAAAGACACTGCGCAGCTTGTATTCCAGCCGAGGCCCGGGAAACAATTAATAATAGTGAGACAACACTTTGGCCATCGATGTTGTGAAGAGATGCTTCTTTCTTTTATTTTGTCAGTTTAAGAAAGTAAATGATGGTATGATGGAATGGGGGGTTAAAGTGGGAGATGTGGGAAAGTGGCGTCCGTGGTGGAAGGAAGCTGGTTCTGTGTAATGTTTGTGTGACCTCTTCTGAAAAGGACAGGTTTGTGCCCAGTCAGGTACAATGCTCTCTCTGATCTGAACGACAGTGATTATTTGTGATTTGTTTTCAACATTTCTGAGCTGTTGTTCCATTAAACAAATTGTTCTACATGAAAAAGTACTTTAAAAGAAATTGTATTGTTGTTATTGTTATTATTTGTAAGTAAATTGCTTGGTAAATAAGGTATAATTCCACTAGTGCAAGGAAATGTAATCGATTGCCTATTTCTGAAACAGCTCTGCCACCAAAGATTTGGGCAATGGGACAAATAGGCCAGCAAACTGTAGAGGGTCTTTTCGTCTGTTAACCAAGTTTTTATTTTCTTGGAAGCTCCCACACACTCCAGGGCTGAACAAGAGGTCACACATATAAAGCCCGAATAAGTCTGGAGTCCCTGCTGCTGTAAGCCCCTAGCCGCCCCCCCACCAGTGGGCTGAATACGGGTCTGTAAGGCATCGCTCTGGTTTCCCAACCCTTTTTTTTTCTCTCAGATGCTGATTCAAGGGCAACTCAGTGGAGGTTCCTCCAATACCCCCCACTCCAAAAGAAAAAAAGAATAACGTTTTAAAAGGGTTTGCACTTCCACATAAACATTTTCCCCGATTTGTTTTTATTACTTGGGGTCCGTTTTTGAAATCCACTTCCATATCATTTTCTTTTACAAAATGGCAATTAAAACATAAATGGAGACAACAAGCATTTGTATTTGTAAACATCATTTCCCTTTGTTGATCAACATGTACAAATAAGCTTTCTACCTCATCTTCAGTGGAAGTGAAGACTTAACTCCTCATAAAGAAAAAGGTCAAATCTGTGTTGTTTTGTGAAAATTCTTAAAGCATGTTTTTGCATTGAACAACCGTATTTCAGTGACCTTTCTGTGATTAGCTGTATGATTGGAAATGTATTCATGGAAAACATGGAGAGGCAACTTAAGAAAAGTTTCTGCGAGGCTTCAAACTCATGTGCTAATGACCCACGGAAGCACACATTTAAGTACAGTATTGTGTTTCCAGCACTTTCCCTTTCAAAATCAGAAGAATCGACGTTACATTTGTGTTGATCTTTGAAAATACAAGGCCACGCACTGATAATGTGGGCTCAAGTCTGAGATTTCTGCACTACTGATGTACGATAATATGTACATTATCTGAATTAATTAATTATTCCCGGGCCTTTACAAACGTAGAAACCATTTGGCGGTTAGTTAAAAGATGCAAGATTCTCATTCAAAAGGTAATTTTCAATTTAAGTGAACATAATTAAAGTGAAAGAATTTCAATTAAATATCTGCTCTTTCAGTACAGTGTCAGTAGACAAGTTAAATTGGAATCAGATTAAGAAGGGAACACTAAAGAACTATTTACTGTACAGTGTATATCATGCATTTAAGATAGAGACCCCTGCTATGCATACAGTAAAAAATACGTTTTTACTCCACATTGATGGTTTAATTATCTCCTGCTTATTAATTTCACTGCAGATTATCAATTGAGATACAGATGCTGTTGGTGCCATTTTAATTAAGTATTTGCTGGAGTTTCCACATTATACTTGGCCTACATTATGCTTATGTTTTAATTGCTCCCAAGTATCCTCCTTTAACAGTCAAACCCTTACAAGAAACTTTAATGCTTTAATCAAAAAAATCTAATAAATAATTAAATGTATTATTTGTATGGAGCACTTAATCACTATGGCAGGTGTATGTATATATATATATATATATATATATATATATATATATATATATATATATATATATATATATATCTCATTGGAGAAGGAGGGCATGCTTTATAGCACAGACTAGAAAACTCTCTCAGTATAGGGGCAGACAGGGATTAATCACTCAAACCCACGAAATCACTAAATATGTGAGTAAAAGTAATAACAAACAAACTTATTTATTTGCTGATATATATTGACAGAATGGGTGGTACCAATTTAACAAAGAATCTGGCAAGTAATTTGTCTACAATACATAGATGCATACATACATAAAAAACATAAAGTGAATGTTTGTTTATACTGCTACAACTACTACTACTATTATAATTGTGATGTAGGGTTGTGGGTTATCTTTAATGCAAATTATTCATGATTTTTTGTTTGTTTGTTTTACAAAAAAGTAATTTTCTGTGCTGTGAACTGTGCGACCATATCCACTTTAGGTCTCTCTGTCTGTCCGTCTCTTGCAGATGTCCTGCTGTTCTCCACTGCGCAGCTGGTGGAGCCGCACATGCGCGCCCTGGCGACACCTGGCGGTCACAGTGCGCAGCACAACAACCATGTTAATGCCGAAAACTCCTCAAAATAAAAACATATACCCGTACAAAAACGCCGTTAGTGTCACAAAAAGCAGGAAGACGTGCGTATTCTGTTGGTCGTAATTTACTTCATTTTTCTGACCCGAAACTCTATTCATATATTATTTTATTGCACATGAAAAGTTTACAATATTGACTCCGCAAATATTTATGCTAAACATGCTCTGTGAAAAAAGGACAGAGACGACATCTGGTGGTAAATCATAACGTAATGAACAAATGAACAGAAAGAAAAGAGAAATGTGCCTTTTTGTTTTATATTGTTTTGTTCATTTATATTACGACAAAAATCGGAAAAAAAAAAAACTGCTGACAACATTTTGCAGTAAAACGTCATCGCCGTACATGCAACTGTTTGTTGAAAGTATAATTTATGGATGATTTCATTTGAAATGTTTTCCGTGTACTTACCATGTTCTCCAAACGGTATATTCGTGCTATTTTTTCCTCAAAGTAAATAGTTATGTGCAACTTCCAGTGCAAAGGTCGGGATCACAACAGCCGGTGACGTTGCATTTCCCAACATGTCTTTCAGGGTGTGCGCATGCGTGCAATGCATTATTATTATTATTATTATTATTATTATTATTATTATTATTATTATTATTATTAATCATCATCATCATATTATTATTATTATTATTATTATTATTATTATTATTATTGTCATCACCCTTATTATTTATCTACTTATGTAACTAAGAAATTAGTTTATGTTCTGTGATTGCTAATGCTTAATGTAAACATAGGCTTTAATTTGTAGGTATGTATTTATTCTTAACACATTGATCATTGGTTATATACTAATTACAATTATTTATTTACAGAAATATCAGCAGTACTATGCAAAATATAATAATAATCATCATCATCATCATCATCATCATCATCATGGCTGATCTAAAGCCTTTCTGATGAGCAAATGAGCTCAGAATGTCATGGTGTTGTGTTTGCATGAAAATATAGATTTGGGCAATTGTAAAGGCTCATGTTTTTCTCTGCATTAGCTTCCACATGCAGTTCACACCGAACAACCTGGCACAGTGTGTGCAGTCGGGGGTAATGTAGGGAGGATGAAGTCCAGGAAAGTAATTTCAGAATAGCCTGAAGGACATCTTCATGTAGGATTTCACTGATATTTTCGATTGTCTCCGAATATCTGGCTCTTCCCAAAAATAGCCCCCAATACCCACAATAATTAGACCAACTAACACATTATATCTACAATACAACAATTTACGTTGTTTATATTCCGGCTTTATATGAATTTCAAGTAATTAAACTGACCTATCAAAATGCTTATTGGGCAAAAGAACAAGATAACAAATATGTGCTCCATATAGACTAAAAAACAGCCCATTTCCCAAGAATAATTGTATAATAATAATAATAATAATAATAATAATAATAATAATAATTGTAATAATTGATTGGCTCATATCTGATATAGCTTTCTATTTTGTGAAATGCAATAACGTTTAATTCTATCACATTGTGTTTTTATTCTTATGCCAGTCTTTATATATGAGTTGTAGCCCTTATTTTGCTTCATGCTGTTAACCTACTCCATTTAAATATTCTCAAATAATAAACTGATTGTTAAAAAAATAGATTAAAAATGTCACTGAGTGTTTCTATTCAAAATATATTACATTTAATAAATGTGCTTCTATTATTCTCTGTGCCTTAGTAGAGTCTAATTAGTTACATTGGATTTTAATGGCACTTATATGTACAAAAAGGAAAGACATAACCATACAAGGAGAAAAGTCAAGTATACCCAAGCTCTTTATAAGAACAATTTAGAGGAGACAAGTGCTTTTCAAAGCTTGGATAGAATGTCGCCGAGCTGGTGTCAAATATCTCGCATTTGTTGGTCTATGCTGCCGCCTAGTGGTAAAACACATTCAAAGCAATAGGAGGTAGTGGTTTTGTGCAGAATTTTCCCATTTAAGAATATTTTTACAAACTATTCTTTAATTAACAAGATTCTCTCTTTATATTCATCAGTTGCTTATAAACGTGCTAATTACTCATGTAGGAGCAGTATTGGGGTTACAGTTATTGATCTATAAACTAGTTGTTGAATAAAAGATCAAATCTTACCAAATTAATGAACACTGTTTTTGTATACATGTAATACATGTTACATCCACAGAAATGTTGTATATATGTCAGTAGGCTTCATCTATCCATGTGTTTTGAGTTTCTGTTGCATGGTTTGTCCTACAAAGATAATTAGCCTACATTGTAATGATTGCACAGACACTAGTGTAAACATATTTAAAACACAACCCAGCTCATGGTAGTGATAGAGTATATGACTGTAACACAAGCTACACTTCAGACAAAACCAAAACAGTAATGCGATACAAATCTCTATCACTGGTTTTATTTATTTATGTATGTATGTATGTATGTATGTATGTATGTATGAATGTATGTATGTATGTATGTATGTATTTATTTAAAGGGCCAGGTATGTTGCATTTAAACAGCATTTAAATATTCACTGTTTTTAGTCATTAATTTAGCAAAAAAATTGTAATTGCAGCTTCTGTACAATTCTCGGTTAATACGGGAACCTGAGACACTAAAGCAAACGTCCAGTTGTTGTCTTGTGTAGTCCTTTGTCACTGACAGGTAAAAGGAGATTCTTATGGAAAAGGATTGTTACGTCTTGATATTAAGATGTGTGTTCTTGGCCTACAGCCTCTGGAAGCAGAAGCAACGAGCTTCCAAAGAGTACAGTGACAATGGGTAATTGGACAAATAAGGGACAAATTGCAGAAAATAGCCTCTCCTCCACATGCATTTTTTTTTTTTTGTTCATCTTCTTCTACATCAGGATAATAGCGTAATCTGGACTTTCCCAAACACATATGCAGACCTTTTTTTTTAGGCTACAAGCAGTGTCCACTTCATGTAAATGAAACGCACATCCTTAAGATGGCTAGGCTGAGACCAAATTGATCAGTGATTTCATTCAATTCTATTACCCTTTTCATACATCGCCGGGCCATTCACGAGCATCTATTCAGTGCATAAATTGTAAACCTTGAAATAGGAAAATTGTCTCTCTAAAAGCACGTTGTCCTTTAGAGGAGATAGTACTTCTTGTCGTTGCTGACCTCTATGAGAAATTTATTGTACTCCTGGAGATAAAGCCCTACACTCCACCTGATGCTCAAATGTTGACCTTTGACCCTTGGAGACAATGTTCCAATGCGATTTACTGCTTTCTTTGTATACAAACTTTGCAGCAGATGAGCTTATAGTAGATGGTGGTATAAAGGAAACCAAAGTGGTTGATTAAAATATTGAACCATTCCAAAGCCTCCTTGCAACATGAGATTTAAAAAATCATAATAATAACATCATCATCTAGGTTTTCCTACAAACATATATGTTTTGTATTTTTTTATTTTTTTTGCCAGGACTGCACATATAGCACTGTTTGCTACATACATTTCTTGTCTTAGAAAGTTAGTATATATTTTTGTACTTATTTATTGATCTCATATTATGATCTACCTTTTTTCCCACAGACAGTTGTTTGTGAGTTTTAAATTACTTGTGATGAGACCTGCTATCAAACATACACAATGAAATAAATAATGTGAAAGTCATGGTTTTAAGTAGCCTAATAATAAGACAACTGCCCAGTGTCCACTTAATGTAAAATGTTAACCTGACTCCTGCTAAAGCACAATTTAAAAAGAAAAAGAAAACAGTGCAAAGCAGCTTTTGAGCCTTTTTAGTAGTAGCAAAATTCTACTTTGTTCAGTGCAGAGATTTTCTATACGACACCAGGTTAAACAGCTCAACTGTCTCCAAATCAGCGCAATACAATGTTTACCGTGGTAAGTGTGAACACCTTTTGCTTGATTAACATTTCTTCACAGACAACGTTTCCTCACAAAGGCCTGTGTCTTCTATCGCCATTGCAGCGGCCTGTATTTGATAGGGCAGAGAAAGAGCACCACCTTCTGGTCACCCTCAGCTACTACCTTTCCAAAGTGGCTTGCAAGCTCTCATCTGACATCAGACAATATCTAACAATATTTAACTAGACTATTTTTGTATACAGTCATAAGAGTTGCCAACCTCTCTCTGTTATTGTAAGTTCGGTTATTACTAAATAAGCTATTCTCAGACCTTGTTTTCTTCATTTTACCCGTCTCAGAATATTAACACATGCAATAATTGAAAGAAATCTAAGGGAGCCTAAAGGAATCTGAAAAGATTGGCAACCTGCCTGACACAAGGTCTACAAAAAATCAGCCGATTCATTTTTTGTTTTAAAAAAAGCATATGGATACTACAAAATTCCTGGAAAGCCTGCAAATCACTTACAGTAATTCATGTTTTTTCCTATGAAATGGAAAATAAGCAGACTAGAAAAACAAACCTAATGGAAGTGATATATTAGGTGACACAAATATCAAGATCCATTCACTTCAAAGTACCTCTTTAACGTGGCAAATATATATAACATCAATTGACAGACACCGTGAGA
This sequence comes from Amia ocellicauda, assembly GCF_036373705.1. Lineage (NCBI taxonomy): Eukaryota > Metazoa > Chordata > Actinopteri > Amiiformes > Amiidae > Amia > Amia ocellicauda. The sequence continues at coordinate 12,818,820 of NC_089850.1, forward strand.
AAAGTGCAGCAGATGTTAGTTACACATTTTAAAAGGACTCTATGTGCTTTGTAAACCCGACAGAGTAAAATCAGTCTGTTTAAACAGTGTTTGGCACTCCATCCCCTTTACCATTACATAAGGTTGAATGCATTATGGAGAGCATAATTCAACGGCTGCGCTGCTTAGTGTTTGTTATGAAGTTGTTATGAATGAAGGAGCCAGATGGTGGGTTTCTACTTTGAGATGGTAAAGGTCTTCCCTAACCGTGTGTAATAGAATTCCATATCTCACAATGTCTTGAACAAGTGTAGTTGTTTTTTCATCCACAGAAACTATAAAGTTAACAGTTATTAACTTTAAAAAGCCAATCTTGTTCCACTGGCAACCACAATCTGGCCCAACAATCAGGTAAACACAATTAACAGCAGAAACAATTTAACCAAAGCCACTCAGAAAATTAAATATCTGATTGTATTCTACTAACAGGTGTATTTATGACCTCACACAAGCTGTTCATAAGATAGAGAGTCAGTCACTGCAGTGTTGAACTCTGGTCTTTTCAATGTACAATGAAATGTGCTGAAAACAAAAAATCCCAGGGAAATCTTTATATGAGTCACATTAGCATTTAAAGGAAATACCAGTTCCCGAGAGAGAGAAAAATCTCAGCATTAGTTCCAGTTAATCAATTTAAACGATTAATTTATACATATTTTCAACAATGTCCTGCAAGTACATTATCACCTTTCTGGATTCTTCAGGGGAAATTAATGTTCTGCATTTGTACACTGTTCATTTGTATGCTTGCTAATTACTTAAATAATCAATTAAAACCTACGGGAAGCTGAACTGCTATTAAAGCAGACTAACCTTTAGCTCACTTTAACCACAGGAGGACTTGCTTCCATAAAATTTGTTTTCTTTATCACTCCATAAAAGCTTCTTTTTAAAAAACAAATTGAATGGAAACAGAGAAGCCACAGAAGAAAGAAGCAATCTAATTGCCCTTCATCTGCAATGGTACAGCAGGGAGTTGGAAGAAGTGCTAGCCAGCAGCGTTACATTTACAGCAAAGGAAAGTTTTTTTCCAGGAAAAAGCCATTATATCATCTTTTTATTTTTATTTATTTATTTAAAGGAAGGCACCACAGATTGATAACCAAAAAGTAATGCTATTGGTTTGACATGCCAGTATCATTTGTTCACAGTCTACACCAAAGGTTGACAAATTGTGGTCAACCTGAATTCATCATACAGTGTACAAGTCCTCTATCTCAAAACACCAAAAAGCAGAATCGCTACTTTCAATTATGTATCCTGTTAAAGGAGAATATAATTACTCCAGTAACTACAATTGCATATTTCTGCAGTAGATGGCACTTCCCTGCCAAATTTAATCCCAAACATATCTGTTCAACCATAGAAATACAGATGAGGAATGAGCATGACGAGAAAGCTATGTCTCTCAGCAGCCATAATAAACAAGAACCTGGGTGCATCACTGATATGCAATAACCCTGATCAGACCCCCATTTGATTGAAATCTTAGTGTCCACATAGAGATGACCTTTAGCAGCATTTGCTCTGCTGTTGTACAATAAATGCAAAAGTCATGGTGTACCTTTGTGGAAGTCCACGGTCTGTGAGTGTTTATAATACCATTGTATATACCTTTTTAAAAACTGCACAATTAATGCATGCTTAATGTTAAGGTCTCTTTTACAGATGTATTGTCTGATTGGCTTTTACTCTTTAAAAAGACACTACAAGCATGGCCACTAATTATATTTGTATTTTTACATGGTTATTCAGTACAAAGGATTACAGAAAAAAAGTGAGAATAACTTTTTGGGAACTTCTTTGAGACTCAGCACTTCCCTATGGTGTTGGGTTTTTGCTGTTTTGCGGGGAGGGTTGTTTTCTTTTAACTTTGTAATGTTCCCTGAGCTGATTATAAAGAATAGTTGCCCTCATGTCTAAGCCTTTGTTGTTCAGATATACAGAACCTTGTACCATTTATGTAAAATAACTAATACTGTAACTTATAATTACGATACAGAAATAGGGAACACTTTGTGATGAGCTTTTGTTTGATTTTTCTATTCCTTTACTGAATAAAAATGATTCAGAAGTGGAAATTAGAAAGGTTAGTTTAAATGGAAATACGACTCTCTATTTATCTCAAAAAATTACCATGGTTTCCATAACCTTGAGAAACCCCTTGAGTCAAAAGATCAATTAATGTAGAGATGCAGAGTGCTTTTCTAAGACAAATGCACCCTGGGAAATAATAGAATTGGATTTTTAGCTTAATGTCCAGCCTGTTCATTAGTAAGAGGAATCATCAAGGCAAGTCCATTGTAAATAAAAAATAAATACATACATAAAAATAATTTAAAAAAAGACTCTTGTGATGTTTAATTTCTATAAGCCATTTAGCAGATGTCTTTATCCATGGCAACTAACATGATCACACTAGCAAAAAAAACAAAAAAAACTCACCACCTCCAGCAGCACCTCACAGAGAACAAATAAAGTCATATAAAAATACAAAAGGGTATTAAACAAAACAGGGTAGAGAATAGTATAGAGTCAGAACAGGGCAGAAATAGCATGTAGGAACAGAAGACAGGTGAGTATTAAGTAACAGGGTTTATAGTTCAGAAACATTTGATGCGGTTTTGTAGAGTCCAATATAAATGATCTAGGCAAGTATGTTATGCAAACTAAAATACCTGTATAACTAATATATGAATTAATGACCCATTAATGAACTCAATGTGATTGTAGCGTACAGTGAGGTAAAAAAGTATTTGATCCCCTGCTGATTTTGTACGTTTGCCCACTGACAAAGAAATGATCAGTCTATAATTTTAATGGTAGGTGTATTTTAACAGTGAGAGACAGAATAACAACAACAAAATCCAGAAAAACGCATTTCAAAAAAGTTATAAATTGATTTGCATGTTAATGAGGGAAATAAGTATTTGACCCCTTCGACTTAGTACTTGGTGGCAAAACCCTTGTTGGCAATCACAGAGGTCAGACGTTTCTTGTAGTTGGCCACCAGGTTTGCACACATCTCAGGAGGGATTTTGTCCCACTCCTCTTTGCAGATCCTCTCCAAGTCATTAAGGTTTCGAGGCTGACGTTTGGCAGCTCGAACCTTCAGCTCCCTCCACAGATTTTCTATGGGATAAGGTCTGGAGACTGGCTAGGCCACTCCAGGACCTTAATGTGCTTCTTCTTGAGCCACTCCTTTGTTGCCTTGGCTGTGTGTTTTGGGTCATTGTCATGCTGGAATACCCATCCACGACCCATTTTCAATGCCCTGGCTGAGGGAAGGAGGTTCTCACCCAAGATTTGACGGTACATGGCCCCGTCCATCGTCCCTTTGATGCGGTGCACTTGTCCTGTCCCCTTAGCAGAAAAACACCCCCAAAGCATAATGTTTCCACCTCCATGTATGACGGTGGGGATGGTGTTCTTGGGGTCATTCCTCCTCCTCCTCCAAACACGGCGAGTTGAGTTGATGCCAAACAGCTCGATTTTGGTCTCATCTGACCACAACACTTTCACCCAGTTCTCCTCTGAATCATTCAGATGTTCATTGGCAAACTTCAGACGGGCCTGTACATGTGCTTTCTTGAGCAGGGGGACCTTGCGGGCACTGCAGGATTTCAGTCCTTCATGGCGTAGTGTGTTACCAATTGTTTTCTTGGTGACTATGGTCCCAGCTGCCTTGAGATCATTAACAAGATCCTCCCGTGTAGTTCTGGGCTGATTCCTCACCCTTCTCATGATCATTGAAACTCCACGAGGTGAGATCTTACATGGAGCCCCAGACCGAGGGAGACTGACAGTTATTTTGTGTTTCTTCCATTTGCGAATAATCGCACCAACTGTTGTCATCTTCTCACCAAGCTGCTTGGCGATGGTCTTGTAGTCCATTCCAGCCTTGTGTAGGTCTACAGTCTTGTCCCGAACATCCTTGGACAGCTCTTTGGTCTTGGCCATGGTGGAGAGTTTGGAATCTGATTGATTGATTGCTTCTGTGGACAGGTGTCTTTTATACAGGTAACGAGCTGAGATTAGGAGCAGTCCCTTTAAGAGAGTGCTCCTAACCTCAGCTCATTACCTGTATAAAAGACACCTGGGAGCCAGAAATCTTGCTGATTGATAGGGGATCAAATATTTATTTCCCTCATTAACATGCAAATCAATTTATAACTTTTTTAAAATGCGTTTTTCTGGATTTATTTGTTGTTATTCTGTCTCTCACTGTTAAAATACACCTACCATTAAAATTATAGACTGATCATTTCTTTGTCAGTGGGCAAACGTACAAAATCAGCAGGGGATCAAATACTTTTTTCCCTCACTGTATGTAGAAATATGCTTCTGATTTTGCATGACGTTCTTCTCGACATAAGCTTAAGTTAAGGGCAAATCAAGACTATATCAAAACAAACTTTTCTATTTTGCTGCTGTGGCTGTATTTAATAATAGAATAATACTGTGTTCAAAAACATCTTCATAACGCCATATTGCTAAAGTACCAAATAGACATGCCAGGGCAGCTTTCTAAGAGTCATCTAACCTCTCTTGCTTGTACCGAGAGCATGCACTGACGTCAGCTCCTATGTTGTACTGACACACACCTAAGGGAGTGCCGTGGACCATTATACTGTCTGTGTGGGAATATTTCTAGGAGAGGCCGACCGATACATGTTTTTTTGGGGGGTCCGAAACTAATACCAATCATTGGGAAGCAATATTTACTTTATTTATTTTTTTAACATGAAAACAGACCTTTTCTAGCATGGATCCTTCAAATATCTCCCTGTCAGAGAGAAATTGTGTCAAATATGCACTGAAGGCAGGCCTTTTACATTTTTACATTTTACATAAACTTAACATTATTTTTCATGATAAATAACAACCACAAATCAAACATTGTAAAAATAAATCAGAATAAGGGAGAATAAAGGAAAAATATTCATGTTCTATACATTAGAGCACATAATATGTTAGTGTTAAGTGCTGGTTTGGCATATTTGCAAGTCCTGCTCAGAGCTCAACACTGCCCATCACACAGGGGCAGGTTATTAGTGCAGGCAGCCCAGCCCAGCTGCGCTTGTTTTAAAGAAATGTATTTAAAAATGCCCTTGAAAGTGTAACTTATTTAATATGTATGTTAAATGTATTACAATACAAATCACAGCCAAAACACAATGTAGGATTTGAAATAGTTGTATAAATATCATGTATAGTTTCAGTTTTATCCAACATTGTCTGAGATGCATTTTTCACTCTCATTTTCTTTAGATGTTTTCCTGTGATCTGAGCTTGCTTGTCATTTGTTTGTTGATATCCAAGTCAACATCTTCAGTGAACATTTACTGTTTTTTATTTAATTTTAATTGCTATTGTGCATTTTGAAAAGCGATTTAATTAACTTTCATTCGTTATGAGGGTTTTAGTAAAACTCATGTTTATTGGTGTATGAGCCTGTGTTTCTCAGTGGGTGTGTTTCACCGGCGCTGCACTTACAGTCAGTGTAGAGTTGGAGCTTCCAGCAAAAACTAAAGCACCATAACGACTGTAAAACCAAAGAAACAGGTATTTATTTATTGTCTGAAGTCTGAGGGAGGTTTTTATTGTAATTTGAATAAAATATTTAGCCAATAGTTAGAGAAAATATATCGGTGGAATATGTGCCGATACATACATTCCTCTAAAAGGCAAATATCGGACGATAATATCGGTTCTTCGATATATCTGTCGGGCCCTAGTAACCGGTCTAATAATCAGAGCTTCTTACACAAGGTGACACACAGTCTTGTGCTGAAAAGCGAGAGAAGGAATTGTATATACAAACGTGACTCTGGTACTGTGTCGACCAATTACAGCAGCCCCTCTGCTGAAGCTAATTGGTCCCCTGTGACCAATGAAACTGAAGTATTGGTTCAGCCGAACTCTGAACCGTCCAATCGTAGCCCAGCAGAGCAAACAGCAGGACAGTACAGTACAGTACAGTGCAGTACAGCACCACTGCCCCAGTCAGAGATGTACTAAGCATTATACTATTCAGACACAGAATTACAATGTGGCCGCTGTAGAATATACATGTTGAAGTTGTGGGTTCAAGCCCCCCATAGCAAGTGAATATTTTAATAAAATAAGATTAGAATAAATACACCCATGCATAGATATCTAAATATGTAAAGTTTCATTATACTAAAAAATCACAACTGGTCCTGTGAGGCACAGCCAGCACAGTACATACACAAACTCACACACAGACAGATAACACTACAGATACTTTTTGTTCTCACACACACACACACACACACACACACACACACACACACACACATACATACATGGCTATTCAGAAGCATCCCATACAGCACCTTGATACACCCTGTCCCCTATAACATATCCAGTCCACTAAGACTCACCTTGTCTTCTACGACATGCCTTCTCAACCCTGGTCCTGGAGGAGCCCCCACTCTGCTGTTTTTTGTTCCAACCGAGCTCTCAATTATTTAATTGAAATAATCATTTCCTAAATCAGGGTCTTTTCATTGTTTTAAAAAATATAGAATTGTATAAATAACGTATTGAAGAACCAATTATTTTATTTCACAATTTAAAAAGTCAAATCTAAGCACATTGTTACTTCATTGTTTGAGGTTCAATTAAGTAATTAACATAATTAACAGCTCAGTTGGGTAAGCACTGTCACTGCACCAGTTTCAGACAGAACAGTATATTTAAGTTACCATTATTATTATTATTATTATTATTATTATTATTATTATTATTATTATTATTATTATTATTATTATTTTTATTTCTTGGCAGACGCCCTTATCCAGGGTGACTTACAACATAAGTGAAAACAAAGTGCAGAAATACAGTGAAGTACAAGGCATCAATCATTACAAATTCAATTTAGCTAAAACAGCAATTCAAAATACATTTTACAAATTCCAATTTACAATTTACAATTTACACAAGTACAGTAAGTGACTTCCTACATCCTGGACGGTGAAAGCTAAGTGAAAGACATTAATATTTAAATCAGGCATAGCCATGCCAAACTGAATAAGGTGTCAATGTAAAAAGGCAATGCAGGCTGACAACATTTGTATCACTAATCTGTTTAGTCTTTGATGTAATTTATTCTCAATTTAGGTATATATTACATTGCACTACACTACAATGTAAACCTATCTGCACCTGATATAAAAACAACCAGAAGAGAGACTTATTCAGAAGGGTGGATACTGTATGACAAATCTCAGAAGCATGACATTTCGGTAGTTTGTTCTTTGTATTTGAGTCAAGTGATAGCTGCACATATTACTTTTTGGGATTTCTTGCACAAACATTAATCTTCTGCTGTTGTTGGAAAGGAGCTTAATAACTCTGTCTCCAATTTCCTCACAGCCGTGGACACAGCAACACTTCACATGGTCTATGGAAACTATCATTGCTATCAAGGAGTGATATGGTGTAAGAAACATAACATCAGCTTGGATTGATAATGACCGAGTTGTCGCGGGGAAGACGAGTTCTGGATAGCGGAAACAATACCACATCACCGGAAGTCACGTCATGAAGTACTGAGGCAGCAGACATGCCGGGTTTTGACCTCCACCATTATTTGGTAAGTTTCCAATGTAAAAAAATACTGACTGACAAGGACAGACACGGACCAGTGTTGTACTGATAATATAAAAACAGGTACCAGTGGCAAGTGGTAACATTAGCAACTGGACAAGCTACACTAAAGCCCCTCAACACGCAATGTTGTGAGGCCTCGGCGGGCCAGACACCCCAGCATGGGAGGACCAGTAATGCTCTGTAATGCACCACTTCCTACCTTATTTGTAAATTAAGTCCATCCTGCTATCCTTTCTAGTAAATTCTCCAGTGGCTCTGTCATAGAAGCTGTTCCAAGAGGAATTTGGAATCTTCTTAAAAATAAAGCAAACTCCCTAGTTGACAGTGCGCATGTGTGGTGCCTAAACAAGCATTTTCAGCCAGCATAGAACATGCGCGTGATGGAGCTGATGCGCAGCTGCACACCTGACTTGGGCATACAAAGAGTGCATGCTTGAAGCAAGCTCAACCCTAGCCAGTTTTCCATTCTTAGATCGGATAGTTCTCACTGTACTCTCAAAATGAAAGGCGGTGCTTGTTCTTTGTGGAGAAAATAAATGGGGCAGAAGAAAATATACTTAAATTATATGATTTTAACAGAAATATAGTGATAAGATCAAGTGATAATAATATAATACAAATTAAATGTATATTATGTAGGCTACATTCTCTCATCATTTTAATTACTTCTGGTCAAGTACCGCTTACCTATATGACCGCTCGCCACTGGAGTATAGTATATGGGCCAAAGATAAGGCTGCATCACTTCTGTCCCCAATGACATTGTCCCCTACAATATGCCCCAGTCCCCAATGACATTGTCCCTTATGACAGGCCCCTGTCCCCAATGACATTGTCCCCTATGGTACGCCTCTGTCCCCAACAAGATTGTCCCTTATGACATGCCCCTGTCCCAAATGACACGCCCCTGTCCTCCTACATTATTATCCTCTGTGATACTGACTGAATGACTGATACACTTACAGACTGTAAGCTATATACTCCACTATTACTTAATTTTTAGTTTTTGTTTTGTACCAAAACTTAGCAAATTGAGGACCAACAAACATTATTATTATAATGCAAAGAGATTTTTTCAATACTACAACAGCAAGAGGTCAATAAAGGAGGAAGTGAAACAGATAAAGGGTAAAAATGGAAGTATCTTGGAAAACGAACAAGATGTGGCAAATGTTCTAAATGAGTATTTCACAGAGGTTTTTACAAAAGAAAAAACAGATAGATAACGTGCTACAGGTTAACAACCAGTCCAGTCAAACCCTAAGAGAGATCAGGATAAATGAGGAGGAGGTACTAAAGGGACTAGCAGAATTAAAAACAAACAAATCACCTGGGCCAGATGGGATATTTCCAACAGTACTTAAAGAAATTAGTGAAATTATTTATAGGCCGCTACCTCAAATATTCCAAATGACACTTAGAACAGGGGATGTGCCGACTGACTGGAAGACAGCAAATGTCACACCAATCCACAAGAAAGGGGACAAAACTGAGATTACAGAACAACCAATCTCACCTGCATCACTTGTAAAATGTTGGAAAAAATTATTAGACAGAAAGAGGAGCATCTTAATGAAAACCATATTCTTGGAGATAGTCAACATGGGTTTAGATGAGGCAGATCATGTCTTACTAATTTATTAGAATTTTTTGAACATGCAACTGCAGCTGTAGATCATGTGAAAGCATATGATATGATATACTTAGATTTTCAAAAAGCTTTTGATAAGGTTCCACACCAAAGACTGATCCTCAAATTGGAAGCTGTAGGCATTCAGGGTAATGTAAGTAGATGGATTATGAACTGGTTGATGTATAGAAACAGAGGGTGTCGATTAGAGGAGTTGCTTTTAACTGGAGTGAGGTTGTTAGTGGAGTTCCACAGGGATCAGTACTCGGGCCTTTGCTTTTTCTAATCTATATTAATGATCTGGACTCTGGGATAGTTAGCAAGCTTGTCAAATTTGCCGATGATACTAAAATAGGTGGCTCAGCAGATACACTCTCGGCAACAGGCTATTCAAAGGGACTTAGATAACATTCAGTTGTGGGACGACACCTGGCAGATGAAATTCAATGTGGACAAGTGCAAGGTAATACATGCAGGTAACAAAAATGTCCACTATAATTACACTATGGGAGGAATAGAACTAGATGAAGTATCGCATGAGAAAGACCTAGGAGTCTACGTGGACTCCTCACTTTCTCCATCCAAACAATGTGGGGAAGCAATAAAAAAGGCAAACATAATGTTGGGGTATATTGTCAAAAGTGTAGAATTGAGAACAAGGGCAGTGATGTTCAGACTGTACAATGCACTAGTTAGAGCTCATCTGGATACTGTGGACAGTTCTGGGCTCCACACTTCAAGAAAGATATCGCTGCTCTAGAGGCAGTTCAGAGGAGAGCAACCAGACTTATTCCAGGTCTGAAGGGAATGTCCTACTGAGAGACTGAGGAACTGAACCTTTTCACCCTGGAACAGAGGAGACTATGTGGGGACTTGATCCAAGTCTTCAAAATCATGAAAGGCATCGACCACATCAAACCAGAGGAGCTTTTCCAGATCAGCAGGGACACACGCACCCGGGGACACAAATGGAAATTGGGCTTCAAGGCATTCAAGACAGAAAACAGGAGACACTTCTTCACACAGAGAGGCGTCACAATCTGGAACAAACTCCCCAGCGATGTGGCTAAAGCTGAAAATTTGGGAACATTCAAAAATAGACTGGATAGGATCCTTGGAACTCTCAGTTATTAATGGACACCAAACAAGCATGATGGGTCGAATGGCCTCCTCTCATTTGTAAACTTTCTTATGTTCTTATGTTCTTAACATCACTGCTTTTGCGTTACATACTATACAGAGCCAACTTACATACTTACACACTAATCTACTTGCTATTATAATATAGCTGCTTTACCACACACTGTCACTTTGCATATATTACTACTCCTAACCTCACTTACGTGTTTTGACTTCAATTATGGTAACAACCTGCGATAGAACTGGTCCGGGGGTTAATAATTGGCTACGACTCAATTAATACAATGAGAAGAATACTAAGAATACAATGTCAATGTGTATCTAATGTATTCTGTGAGCTCCTGTATGACATCTTTTGATTGAGTGTGATACTTTTTGCTCTTGTATGACAATTTCAAGCAATGCAATACAGCACAATACAGTACATTGTAATAGTCTACATTATTTTACAAGTACAATACAATACAGTGTAGTATATTCTAGTGTATCACATTATAGTACAACATATAAGATTACAATACAGTGCATTACAGTACAATCTATAATTGGGGGACATCAATAGGCTTCTCTAGGTCAGCAGACTAGGCACTGAAAAATCACTTCAATATGTAAATAATAAAGTATAAATAAGTATACAAATATTATAATTATGTATAACAATACTTACATATACTAACTTACATACTATCATGTATCCCTGCTATATACTACAGCTACTAATCAATTACATGTAAATACTATTACTGATGCATTCTACTCCAAACCTACATACTACCAAAAAAAAAAAAAACATATCCAGAAACACATCATGCAAAAGTACTGTCTCATGCAGACAATATCTTCAAATACCTTCAGTTCTAGTTATTATTATTAGCTAATAATTACACATTTTATTAGGATTACTGTTGTCTTTGCATTTTCACATTGAAGAATTAATCAATCCACACCTCTATTGTGCCTTGTGTTTGTGTGGGTTTTACACACAAACAAAGCACAGCCTGGAGGTGCTGCACAGGGCAGTCATTTCAACAGCACCCGCTGCTGGCAACGTGCCCCCTCCCGTACGTCCCCACGCACAGCACGCACAGCACGCACACGCCAGGGCTCGCAGCGCTTCCGTGTTTACACACCCACGAAAGGAGGAGACGGCTGGCGCACAGCGTCAATTTCCCATTCAACCCGGAGCGACGGAGGAGAAAGTGGGAAAGACGGGGGACTGCATGGTATAAAGGAGGAGACCTCAGCCGCCAGGATCGCCTTCTACAGCGGGATGTTTTCGCGAAGGAGCCATGGCGACGTCAAGAAATCTTCACAGAAAGTTCTGGACCCAAAGAAGGACGTCCTGACCCGCCTGAAGCACCTCCGCTCCCTGCTCGGTGAGACAGCCGCTCGGATTGTGTACACAGCCAGCTGCTAGTGCGTCTATGCGTGTCGTAATGATCTGCTTTTTTAGGATGACATTAGCTGGTAAACACGCCGTGCTTTTGTCTGTCCCGAGTGTTGGACGGTAGTGCCTGTGCTGTTCCCGCATCAGCTAACCTGTGGGATACTAGTGGACGTTGCTAAGATCAATGCAAATTCAGTGGTAATCCAATACCTGCTTGGTACTTCCTTCCTGGGGAAAATGCACGGCTGTATCTCTGCTGTAACTTACCTGAGTCTCGCTGCTGCAAGTTTGGTGTTAGCAGTCGTGCTGGCTTGATCTGACACTGCTATGGGATTGCGGCAGCTGGACAACGACTGATTGTGTTGTTGTGGTCTTTGCACATCGAGGGTATTCAGTCAAACGCAAGGAAGCGAGTATTGAGGTTCACTGCAGTGTTGAGTGTGTGACGGGTATCTAGGGGTATAAAGAGTCCACTTTGAAGCCACCTCCTCTAGTCTGTATGCAGGTGTATTGACTGACAGGGCACACAAACATAAACCAGTACCCCTAGTACCCTTCATTTATGTTGTCCTAACTTGCTGAATGAGATGCCTTTTTGTAGCACGTTTTTTTCCTTCTGTGTATGGGCACACTCTTTTACTTTGGCTTCAGCTATTGAAATGGCACATCATTCACTTTAGCTCTTTGTTTTGATGTGGAAGTTGCGCTTCCTAAGACTATTTAATTATTTTAAGAAGGATGTAGCCTAGCTAGAGTTCTGTTTTGTTTCTTTCCACAAAAGACAGGCAAGATACGTGTGATCTATATACTTCTCAGCCTCTTAATGCAATGCAGTCATGCCATGCTATCTTTCTGTAACAGTTGCAAAACAATGCACTTACACTGTTGTTTTTCAGTTTGTGTACTCCCAGCCTCCCCCTCCCTGTATTTGTGCACTATGAACCTTTCTGATAACCTCCCACTGGGTTGTCAAAATGGGGGTGGGGAAGGATATCTGGGGGGCTGTGTTTCTGAAGCTTGAACTTCCTTTGGGGAAAGTAAATAAACTGTACTGCTCCTTTGATGGGTTTTAGCACATAGGGCAATTTAGCAATAGAAGAGTACACTCCATATACTGGTCAGGTTGCGTCCTTGCAGTTTTCCATAAGAAACTTCTCTATGAAGATAATTAATAAGGTCCTTCCTTTATGAATGGATGTATATCGCAGGAGTATACAGCCTTGTAATGGCTTTAAATTATTCAGTGGCTGCCTTCACTTTACCTGATGTAACCGTATACCTCTAGACTAGAAAATGATATATTGTTTGGGGGTGAATTATTTATTCATTGCATGTCAAAGCAAATATGATTGAATGGTTGGTTTAGTGAATTGTTTAAAATTGGAACATATATGCAGAAGTTCATTTTGCCTTACTGGAATTAATGCCTAAACTTTAATTTTTTATTTCTATTGTGGCAATTGGCACACATAAGGCTGGATTTAAATAGTATACAAACACAAACCCCCTCTGACATTCTGTTGATTTATGCCGGTGTATGGCATTTCACATCGAGCCCTTAGTGCCTTCTCCTGCTTTTGAAGGACTTCATTGAATGGTCCTAGGGAAATCAAGGAACTAAAGCACTTTCTAAACATGAGAGACCCTGATATGTGAATGACAATGCTCATATACTGATGCTTAACAATTCACACACGCTTTCATTTAAAGCATCCACTTTCCACCATGTGTGGGATGCCTGTTTCTGATTGAACTTCTCTTTTATTATTTCCAAACAAAGATTGCTCTGCTGTCCCCCCCTATCATTTTATTATCTGAGTCTAGTCTGAGGAATGTGCTGAGCTGTTAAACTGTGGACTGTTCTCAACCTGCGTGGCCTCTAGTGGACCACACCAGGTGCCTGCTCCACTCCTGAGGTACATCAGACTCAAGCATGGACTATTACACGGGCTTTAGTTTCCAGTCTTATTCTACCCACTGGCTCGTAGGCAGTGTTGCCAGCTTCATGCTGTCCTGGGTGCATGATTATCATTGTCCACCACAGTTGCTTCAATGGAGTCCACTGTGGCTAACAGACATTAACATGCATCAGAGTGTGTACTACAATGTTTTTGACTGCTTTCATTTCAATACAGATTGTAATGCACTTAAATCACAAGTGGATGGAAAAAAAAGATGACAAATTTAATATAAGCGACTGGTTTGCCTTTCTGGTCTGATATCTAGGCTATATCTTTTCATCCAAGTAACACCTTTAGTGATGCAGTGCAAATGTTACCTTTTATAAAGGGTTTCTTTGGAAAAGACACAGTAAATTGTAGGAAAGCGAAGTTTGGAAGCAAAATTGAGCATCCTAAATGAGAGTGCATCGTAAAAATCAATACACGCTATTGGATCTTTAGTAGCTAGGGAGTGCTTTCTTTTCCTTTTTCTTTTTTTGTCATGCCATTCAGCTTTAATGCCAGCAGAGGCAAGGACTTGAGATCTTGCACCAATTTTCCAGGATTCCATGCTAATGGTTAGGGGTTATGGTTAATACAATTAGACAGGGACTTTTGGTAGCCTATTCCCTGATGTGCAAGTAAGTTATGTATTTTGATTGTATGTCATTGAAAAAAAAAAATAAAAAAAAAAAGGCAATGATTTCCCTGCTTTGAGTTATCCTGCTGTTTAAGGTTACCTTATAATGGTTATTCTGGAAAAAAACACAGTTTATCTTGTCTGTGAAATGTATCTCAGTTGAAGGAAGGGTTTTCCTGGTCTCTGGCTCCCTATCCAGTACACAGGAAAACAGAGTGTGATAATGTGGTTTCGGGCTGGTTATCAATGGTACTATTTAACAGTTTTCTACATTTTTCTATCAGTTATTCTCCTGACCATTGTCATACCCATTTGGTTTAAAAATGAAAAGCAACCCAATTATTTAGATAATTTTAATAAGATAATTTAGTAATGTACTACTTTTGTGTCAGCACAGAATGAGAGGATTTGATAAAAGGCTTGCAAAGATGTGGGACCTTTTAATTTGAAGTAATCAGGAAAAAGCCTTTTTTTTTTTTTTTTCTTAACATAGAAAGTGCATTTCACGTAATTTTGTTACATGTTCCCCTCATTAATGCTCTCTGGACTTGTGGAATTATTTTAATGTTATAAATATCAGGCACTTTCCAACAGTTTCTAATGCTTTGAATATTAGAAAAAGCTGTGCTTTAAGAATGACCTTATATATCTTAAATTGGCCCTGCCTGTGTGTACAGGGTGTTATTTCTGTCTCATACAAAGTCAGTCAGGTGACTGTGAAAAAAGGATGCAATTTGAGGCAAAGGCAGACGGGCAAATTAGGAAGTGAAGTTTACTGTTATGCATATTGACAGGTGCTATGCTGTAATATTACTATGAAACTGCACTAAAGTGCGACGGTACTCTGCCAGCTTCCTGGTGATTTTAAGCTCTGCTCTCACCTGAAGGATGATGATGGTGGCATCCTCCTGAAGAACAGCTTCTCTGCAAAGGGCAGGTTGTCTTTATCATGGCCAACTGATGAGACTTTTCCCATTTCCCTCCTGATCACTTTTCCCTAATCAAGGACATGATCCCCCTTTCTGTGGTGAGTGAATCATGTTTAGTAGACTACAATGTGACTTTCACTGGAAATACAGGTGCACAAGTCATGACGAGTTGGTGCTAAATGGCACTAAAAAGTGTGCAGTCAGTGAAGGGTCTAAAGCATAGACTCCATGGCTGTCAGGGGCTGTTTGGTAGCTGCTGCACATATTATGCATATCATGCTTGGCTGAGCAGGCCTGCTATTATTAATTATGTGAAAGCCTGGTGGACACCTGACCATTTTGACAGAATGCATTATGTGTTGTCTGTGGTATTCCCCTCTATTTTTTAGGCAATGCAGAAACAAACCCCACAACAACTTTGAATTGATCTTTGTAAATAGATTTTATTTGAACCCTTTTATATTCAGGACACTTAACATAGGATTATTTTAGTTCAATGTTTCTAACCAGCATGAAAGGACAGCAAAAGACGACTCGCTGTGCTGTAGCCTTACCTAACCTGTTTGCCAAGTCAAAGTCAACACATTGTGGATCATGTGATGAGTTAGATTAGTGAAGTATCCTACACACCACCCTCCCATATTTATGCATGAACTTCATAAAAGAAAATGATTTGTGGGCACCCTCTTGGTCTTTTATTACCTGCTTTTAGAGCTGTGAAATCCACAGACAGGATTGTTTTGAACATAAAACTGGACTTGATTTCAGCCTGTGGCTGTATACGAGGACTAGCTGATCTTGACACAGTTGTCTGTTTTCAAACCCATATTTACTACAGAAGTTTCCTGCTACGTAATCAAGACACCTCATTAGTGCTTCTCTTTATGTTTATATATAAAAGCAATTTGTGGTTGGGTATTGCCTGCTGTTTGTTTTCCTTTTAGTGGCATGAAGGTGGATAGAGTACTTGTGCTGAATGAAACATTAGTGCTGGCTAAATAGCCAATTTTCTTCCCACTAGAGATAGAGTACTTGTGTTGCTATATTTGTAAATTTTTCTTCTCATTAATTGACAGTGAATCGGTTTTATGTGCTTTATTTCCATGTTGGCCATTGCTATTCCACCTAGTGTCCACAACTGTCGTACCTTGGTAGATATGAAGTAGACATGCCTCACTCAAATGCTGAGGGACCTCTGAATGAATAACCACAATCTTACAGGTGAGCAGTAGGTGATCGAGGTCATTGATGTATTGGCAGGTGAGGAATTCCCAGGCGACTTCAATCCATTTAGATCCATTGGTGCTCAGCCAAGCAAAGATGCACTGAAAATGATGGAGACATGACTTGTCACTGCAAACGCTGTAAACCACCGGAGAGCCACACTATTGCTTAGAAATAAATGGTGGAAAAACTTTAGATAACACATGTTATTTCTCAAATCACTAGCATTAGGCCTGTATATTACATTAAAAAACATTCATTGATATCCTGTTATGTCATCAGTTAGAAACTGGTTGTCTCCCCACTTTAGTGGATGCAAAAGGATTTTTGAAACGCTTCAGAGTAAGACTATAGATATTGTAACATTGAACTGTCAGCATGGGATTCACTCACACTTATTAAAATTGGTCTGGAGGGATATTTCAATTGAAAAGGTGATTATAACCCATCAGATCTCACCATGTTCAATTTTCACTGTTCTTCTCAAGGGGATTAGCTTTCCAGTATTCGTCTGTTGACACAAGCTTTGCTTTTTTGTAAAACACAGAAGTGTTTTGCGCAAGTTTATACAGGAAATGCTTGTAAGGTTAATTATTCTGATGGGAAATCAAATAGGCACCTATTTTAATGTCTCGTGACCCTGGATTTTCAGTGCATGACTATTTTCATGCTTATTGGGTCCTGTTTTATCAGAAAGATGCTTTTTAAAAATGATACCCATACCAAGTGTAGGTATCGGGGTTCTCACTTGTTATTGATGCCTGTTAGGAATGCCCCTCTGTAGCGTTTTGTTGTCGCCTCACTGCCAAACTACAATATCAAGTGATTTAAAAATAACCAGCCTCTCTCTCTCTTGCTGTCTTCTTTTTTGGCACTTTATATTACTACTTGTGTAGTATGGTTGACTGCTAAACAAGAGAAACTGAAATGAATGACAACCTTTTAACTCTTCTGTTTGAATCATGGCTTGTGGTCACTCTTACGATTCATTTTCAAGATTGGTTTTGAAATGATAACTCCTTTAGGCTAGTGTAGAGTAGGTAGAGTATATTTGTTGCTGCATTAGCCTACTTATGCATCTGTATTTTAAGCATAATGACTATTATGCTGTTTGCTGGTACTGAAATGTAATTGAGAAAAGTACAGTATGTTGTCATGGTTTTCTGTTACACTAAGAGATCCTAGAGTTAAACCATACCTTTTGTGATGTGTATGTGGGGAAAAAGCACACTTTTCACATTTCAGCTGTATGTTGACAAATTAATGGCTCCAGGAAGGGAGTTTGACACCCCTGGATTCTTGCCTTTGTTGTCTATTTTCAAATCCACAAATGTGCTTCACTACACTTCCTTCTCTATACTCACAGTTAAGCTACACCCTATTAGAGTGGAGTTAATGCAGCAATATAGTGCTATATTGCTCAATCCTGCCATTTTCATTTTTTATTTTACTTTAATTGTATATTATTGTTATGCCAGGATACCTATATTGCAAATCCCCACAGTGTGACTCATATGGGAGTGACTGTTACTACAATAAATAAGACTATTCTTCTTGAAAACTGTGTAGCCTAATCTTTTTTTATTTATTTGTATTTAAGAGAAATAAATTGAGTAGAAACAAAATAAAATAATAATTTGCACCAAATCAGGCCACTATTGATATCACCAGCAAACGTATGGTGCACTCAGTGAACTGGCACTGCTATAATCACTGCGCACACTGTGCCCTGGAGGCAGTGTTTAACTGAGTGCACTATTAAAGGGCAGTCCATTAGAAGACCATACGGAACTGCTCGAAGGGACTTTCATTTTCACATGCTTTCTTTGTGCATTTCTGATGATCATCAAGCTTCAGGCATTTTTATTTATTTATGTTTTTGTAATATTTAGATAAGCGCCTCTCCTCCTGTTGGTGTGTTTGAAAGGGGATTCAAATTTGAATTGTTTATACATGTAGTAGGCTATATTGTTTTATGCATTGTCTTCCTTTTTTCAGTGAATGATGAGTTTTAGTCCAACAGCATTTTAGGTGAAAATCAAATCTAAAAAAACAGAAAGAGCTGGTTATCAGTGTTAATAATGAATGTGTTAATGTCCCAGTAAAAAAAAAAAAAGTAATTTTCAGTAGTTAATTTGCATTAAGGCTGTGTTTCAGATCAATGCATGTCAGGCCATTCTGTTTTATATTTGCAAAATGGTCAGCAGTAGGATTGATTAGACATCAAGAGTTTACGTGTTGTCATGTCACTGAAATCCATGGAGAGGTTTCTGTTACTTGATGTTGTTTTGCACACCAGGCAGAGAATTATAAATGACATCGCTGACACTTGACACTATCCTACCAGTTGTACTAAAAAAAGAATGTAAAATAAAATTATATGGAGTCTTCATGGCACATTGAATAGCAAAGTGAATACCTGAAAGTGTGCATGCCATTCTTTTTGATTACATTTAACAAAGTTGGTATTTCATACAGCAGTGCTGGAGTGAAAGTAATATGGTTTTGGGTTATGTCTTTGTCCGCTTGGTCCTCCTACACTAGTCATTTTCTGCTGAGTGCATCTATCTATCCAGTCTGCTTTCAATTTACAGTATGTGTTTTAGGAATAGATATCTCATCATGGGATTTAGTAGTTTACAATATTGCAATAAAATGATGTATTGCTTAGACCATTTGGAAACCTAACTAGTCTAAGTATAGGTTAATTGTCATTGAGTCAATTTAAATCCATTGTGAAATGCAGGGTGTTGGTTAATCAGCTTTAACTTTACATTTTGTGACATTTGAAAGTCATAAGGAGGATTTCTTCAGGATTACATTTTTTTTAAGGTGTTGTCAATGTTATACAATCATTCTGGTTAGGTTCCAAATGAGACATCCGCAGAAAACAATACTGCTTGATGATGATCTAAGTCTTTTGAGTAATTACTTTCACAGCACTTGCATTTAATTTGATATAGCGATCAAGCAGTGTTATGTTTAACTGATAACAAAATCATATGAAACGTTGATTATCAGAAGGTGAAAATGTCTGTTGCAAGCAATCTGGTTGTTAAGCCAGGTACAAATATTTAATGCTTATATAATATATAATTTTTCGACCCTTAATAAGTAATTTAGGTATATAGTGTGAAAAGTATTTAAAGAGACATCTTTGGTGGAAAAATTATAATATTAATGTCTTCTTGACTTCCATACAGTCCAGTATGATACCACAGTGTTAATGGACTGGATAAGGGTTATTGTGCACTGGTTGCAAAAAGGAACATAGATTTTAATACCAGTATTATCCTACACATGGTTGCCATTACTAATTGCTTGTTACCAAACGAGACAAGTGATGGCATCTTAAGAATACATAATTTAATCTTCATTATTGTGATCATGTCTGATCCGGGGATTCCAATTCCTGGGAATCCGCATTACATTGCAACCTCTAATAAACGCTAGAGTTTTATAGTAAGTTATGAAATGCACTCTTAAAATCAGCCTTAAAGCTCCTTAAAAATGTGTTTAAGCCAACATTGGGCATTTCATGTGAGATTAGTTATTTATATGTCTTAACCTGTTGAAAGAGGTTGTGAAAATGTAATTGTTTAAGGTTGTATGTGAGCAGAATTCTCATTTGTGTTTATTGAACCTTTCTATGGTGATGTGCCCTTTTTTCAGTGGAGGTACTCAGACACAGATGGAATTTGTTGTAAATGTCTTGTGGTTGAGATTCATTGAAAAGCTTAATTGAAGCATAATCCGTAACAGTTGGTTACATCTATAAAAAAAAAATGGTCCTGTCAACAAAGTCCAAGGCTTGTGGGTGTGATTTATTATAGCAATCTGTAAATCTTTTAAAGTTCAGGCAGCGTATTAGGGCTTGTTGCTGTAATTTGACTTGGAATTGATGGTAAGGGAGTATTACAGTACAAGAGAACAGCTCAAACTGTAAATATCAATTGTGTTTTGGCTTTACAGAAATTACATAATTCATTGTGCTTTTTTTATGACCGCATTGTTACTTTCATCTTCAGTGCTGTTTCACACACACCAGGCAGCCGGTTTCAGACGTGCTGTGACAGATGCTTAGCTGGAGTTTATCACCCACTGTTTAGATGAAAGTGTAAACTTCTTCAAGACCCTGGCACCCTTGACAAACGTCTTGTTTTTAAGACTTCTCGTATACTGTCTGCGCTGACAGAATGTCATTGTGTTTATTGAATAATGGACCTGAGCCGAAAGACGCATTGCGCGTCATCTCATAGTAGGTTAGGTGGTCCAGTGTTTGAGAGTGAGGGCTAATTGCTAGTCTCACCCTGAGTAAGTTGCTTAACGTTCTTGTGCTATGTCCTAATGTTTTGCTTTGCTGCCTATTCCATTATTTGAATTGATTTGTTACATTGATGTTCATTCACAAATGTACTGTTGTGTAGATTATTAATTCCTTATAACAATGAATATGAAAGAAGAGCAAACCATGATGAGGCACACTAGACTATCAAATTGTCTGTAAAATTAACAAAATGGAGACCAATCTTACTCTTGGGTTCTGTTTTCAGAATTCGATTTATTGACTTGATAAAAAAGTAGGTTAGGTGGTATCTGGTGTGTTATACTATAAAATACAATGTTATATTGTACACACTGTACAACAATTGTAAAGCATTGCATTACTGTAGTGGGGGTGTCATTTCTGGATGTGAACAACAGAACTCAAGATCTGGTGAAATAAAGGAACACTGTGCCATAATCCCCCCAATTAGCATTGCAAAATATCTGCTACAATAAAAGCAGCAAACAGCTGCTCTTTCAATCCAAACACTAAAGATAATTCTTCTTTTGTCACTCCACTGCCAGTGCACGTTCGTCATGAACAAAATGTGAATTATGGTCGTCGGCTTCTGGGAAGCAAGAATTCACAGCCTACATATTTTTAAAGTTTTTTGTTTCTCCTACAGGTTTCCAAGAATGTTTAAAGTAGGTCCCATCTGTTACCTCAGATAATGACCTACATAAAATTACAACAGCAATGACACAGTACAGGATATTGTCCTGGGTGTCAGTCAGAATTATGCCTCTGGCCCTTTGGCAGGGTATTCCTAAGAGAGGTCAGTGTTTGGGACGCAGAAGATGGGCTTCTCCCTGCATCAATCACTCGCATTTGATTGTCCCTTTTTTTTTTTCTTCTAGAAAGCCAAGATTTGTTAAATTGCTATGACAAATGTGATGTACACTCGTTTATTTCAAGTAGATCGTGTTTCTCAATCCTTTATAAGAATGAAATGCAGTGTATTTCAGACTGTTGATATGATCTTAATGTAACCGCAAGCTGGATTTTGCACTTATCTCTGCAGGTCGAAAGTGTTGCTAAAGGGCATTAGTTTTATTCAATTCTGATTTAAAATGTTTCAGCAATTTAGCTTTTTACTAATACCTGCAACTCAACATCAACATCATTCAACATTGCTCATAATCACTCTGAATATGATCAGACATCCTGGTGGGATTTAATGGCCCCCGAAGACAGGATTTGTAATTTCTTAAATCCCCAAAGGACCTGTGAAATCTGAATATGAGGCAAAGATCTTTTGGTGTGTCAGGTATTTCATTAATCCTGACTTTCTTTTTTGTCAAGTCTCTCTTGTTGCAGATCTAATGTATCGTATTTCCTCAGCGAAAGATGCAATGTGCACTTAAAGGTGATTTTATTTTACTTGAGAAGAGAAGACAAAGGAAACTGCTGTTGGAAGCGTAACACTTTTTTTTTGTTGTAGCGTACGTTTAAAAGACAATCAGAATGAAATTGCTTTTGCTTTTTGCTGCCATCTGCTTCTAAGCCTGCCCTCTCCGTTTAGCTTGATATCAACCGTCTGCATTAAAGTCAACATTAAAATATATAACTGTACTGTATTTGTGCAGCTAATGGACCAAACACTGTACCACTATTAGAATTGGATATAACTACAAGGAATGCTGTAAGGAAATCCCTGCTATTGATTTGTTATGAAATGAGAGAAGGTGTATAGATTTGCAAGGACTATGCATATTTCCATCGTGTTACATCCACTTCTGAATACTGCTTGTTCTTTTGGTCGGGCGAAATCCAGGGTGTCTTGAAGGTGATGTGTTAATACCTTTGTATCCG
The DNA here is from genome assembly GCF_036373705.1 of Amia ocellicauda. Lineage (NCBI taxonomy): Eukaryota > Metazoa > Chordata > Actinopteri > Amiiformes > Amiidae > Amia > Amia ocellicauda. The sequence goes on from NC_089850.1 coordinate 12,841,526, forward strand.
ACCAATAATTATTCAGCTGTTCTATAGGCTTAATAAGTAGTCTTACTTTTCATAACTTAGTTTTTTACTTTCTTAAAGAATTTGGGCCGTATTAAATCAAAACTTTGACCCATCCGCTAATAGAAAACTACAGAACTGTACTCAGTTGCGACTTCATTTTTAATAAGATGGCACTTTCTTCCAATCATAAATGTAACCGCTATGTAGTACAGGTTTGTAGTTTTCTATTAGCGGGTCGGGCAAATTTTGTATTTAATCCGGCCCTTTGTCTGGATGCAGGATCAACCAGAAATTATAAAATAGAATATGACAGATTTATACATTTTAAGTCAGCAGAACACTTTAAATATTATACATGTATGTTATTACCATTTGTTTATTGTACAGGGTTTACCTTCATACTCAACAGGAGTAATTCCAAATTTATGGGTGCCACAGGCCCTAAGTAGTATAATCCTAATAGAAATTAAGGTTTCAGAAAGCTCAGTTGTCACAATTTATCTCACTCCACCTTTAATTTTTTAAATCCAGATTTTCCAAACCTTGCCGTTCTAAATAAAAAACAGGTTTTGTGTCATTATGAGTTTGAGTGAAGCCTTGATTACCAACATTTATTGTGAAATTAATGTGAACGAAAGTGGTCTAACCAGATACACCAGTTTCAATGTTATCCATTGTAAATTGGTCAGATGGATAAACATTCTAATATTTTTATCCTAAAAATTTTAACTTCTCCTCCGTTGTATTGAATTCTAGTCAGTGTTGGTAAATCTCAGTCAACTGCCCAAGTACTTATTATATTTACCAACTCCAGGTTTAACAGAATGTATACCTTAAACTGAACTGAAATGATATGTTAAATTAAACAGTATTTTGTGTTCTTAATTAAATATAAGTAAATAGGCCTATATAGACTTTTTTTGTATTTCTGTACCCTTGTACTATTAGAGGTTTACTCATTAAGAATCATATTGGTATTCATTAAATATATTAATCTAAGCCTCAGTTATTCAATTCCTGATTATCTAAAAAAGACAAATAGCTTTTTTTTTAAATATCTGTTCTTAAATATTACTTTTGTGATGTTTGGTGCATTGACTTTGAGAGGCTTAATAAAGAGTGGGTAGAGGTGAAATCTACTGTGCTGCTGCTTGACATCACAAGTTAATTAAGTAAGGTATTTGAGGCTGACCTCATGCTAATAAGAGTGGCAGCTTCAAGTTTAGTAACTCTTAACGCAAAAGGATTAGTGAACTACTTGCTGTAAAAAGTTATTGGACTAGACTGAGTAAAGGGATCTAAGCCCATCACAAGCCACATGCTGTTCAGGCATGCTTTTCATCTCCCTTATTAAGCATGACAGTGGATTCATTTTCAGGATTAGATTATCACTCCTAGATCACATTTAATATACAGATACCCCACAAAGAATGCCTTAGCTTTAATAGCTTGAAGGTCAGTGATTCCCATTGCAGGACAAAATGCCCAACCTCCCCTCTCTCACTTCTAGAGAAAGAAAACCTATTTTTGAAGGTCTTCATATTAAGTAACCAAAGTAAAAACAAACCGCATTCATCAGAACCTATTACACCATTTAGCAATGACTTATGATGCAGCCAGTAATTGTCATTAAGCACAAAGCATGATATAATTACATATTTCAGCCTTGGAGCCATTGTGCAATTTTAGGCTGCTGGATAGCTCTGTGTCTTACATTTGTTGAGTAATCTGGAGTTGAAAACTATACTCTCAAAACTGCATCAGTTGATTTCTGTATTTTCTAAGCTTTTGAATTGGGAGGTCTTTACAACCCTCCTGTTATAATCAGTCATGAATGTGAATGCATTATTAAATAAAGATGCATCACCTTGCCTGTGATTGACTAATATGCCCAGACTCCACTCATGTTGTGTCAGTAGAAGCATGTACCTCTTGTGGAATCATTACATGAAATATTTATTAGCTAGTTTTCCCATAGATCACATGGGTGTGGATTTCTGGACAAGCCAAAAGATGTCCTGTCAAGCTTGTAATCAACACCGTAAATTCCCTTGATTGTTCTGAAATATGACTGATGCTACCAGCCTTTGCTGTGATATACTGATTTGCCAGTTGTAGCAGATGTCTGGTGCAAAGGGTCTGAATGGTTGACTACTTACGGTGAATTGCATTATGTAACGAGAGACGAATTGCATTTGCTACAGCTGCCTACCATTAATTTATCATTAACCTCTCTCTGTGTGGTCAAAAGTCACATTTCAAAAACATAACTACTATGAGTTTACTTCCCAGGTTTTGCTTTATCATTGGAGCGCTCTATGTAAAGAGCTCCAGTTATACTGTGATTAAAGTTGCTGGTGAACAGCTTTGGATACCATGAGAGGAGTAGGTCTGTCTAGTTTGCTTGCTTGTTTTTTATAGGACAAATCTTATCTAGGCTAAATGCCCAGTTGCACACTGCCCTAGTCATAATGGGGCCTGTTTTGCCAGGCTGGAGGCTGAAGATGCTGGGCTAGATGCCATTCCTGTAAAAATGTGAGTTACACTGAAAAGTCTGTCCTCTCGGCACTGCAATGCAGCATCGCAGTTCGCCATTGAATTTCTAAATATGCAGGTGTTAGGCTAAATAATAGGCGGTCTAACTGAAGATTTAGATGTTTTTAAACATTAAGAAGTAATGTTACTGGGAGGGAACCCTTACAGTTACATTTTAAGTATATTAGATACTTCCTGTTTTGCTTCGGGTTTATAGATCTTGTTAGAACTCTGTATTTAGTATTTTCTGTGGCTTATTTTATCTCTAGTCTTTCACTTAGACTTCAGCTGCAGTATCGCTGTGTAAATGCAGAGCTTGAAGATTGAAATGACCTTCATGAGACTTAAGTTGATATTGTACCTTAACTAGTTCTGTTCTAATTTTTATTTTTTTAAAAGCAAACATCTACTTTATTTCTTTTGATCAGATTAGAAAAAGTTTAGGTAGGAAATGAATGTAGTGTGTGGCATATTGTATAGTACTGCGAGGTATAAACCAATGATATTGTCCAGTACTGCAGGGTATACACCAGTTATATTGTAGGTCAACATTGTAAAGCAGAGAACGTGCAATAGTTAGGACAAGGCCATGCTTGGAACAGAAGCGTTTCTCAAATTTGCATCAACACCTTAATGCAAAGAAAAACAGTGCAAAACAGGCACCTTGTTGGTCACACTGCCAGCGTCTACCAGAGTTCTCTCGGGCCAGTCAAAAGAGCTACACTTGTGCATAAAACCACACCATAGTTTTCTATCCTATACCTTATGACCGATATTCCTGCCTCTACTGAATATTATTGTTGTGTACTATATCCTGACTACTCTGTAAGGCATTTTAAGGAAATATTGATTACAAAGGGATTCATGGAATTAATCCTGCCCATTGTCAATAAACATAACTGAAGTAGGAGGTTTATTTTTTACATACGATGGATACTCTCTGCTACACTTATGCTGTTGTAACCTCTGTTTTCCCTATTCACGAGTAATTTTGAATATGTTGATTATGTTTTTCTTAGTTAGTTAGTATTGACGCTGCAACAAATTATGTTTGGCAGACACTTTCCAAAAAATGACGGTCCACTCATTAAAAACACACTTTTTAGAAAGATATTAGAAAGCAGAACTACACAGTTGGGGGGAGGTACCAGTCCTGACACTCCTATTTACCAATTGCCTGCAAACGGACACAAAAAATTAATAAATGAATAAAATCTTCCTGTGTATAAAAATAAATGTTTTTTTCCCCCGTGTGTTGCTTTATGACTCATCTATCAAAGTTGTGTATTCATTTGTAGCAGGAGAAGTATGTTAAAGGAGTGTACATCTTGCAGAGGAATATTTGTTTCTTTTTTTTATTATTTGAGTTCATCAGAGCATTAGTGGTGGCTTTTGTAGCATAATAAACATCTCAAAGACTAAAATGAAAAACTGATAGTGTTTTGTTAATTTATTACTTTATTAAAAATTAATTGGAGGTAATGTGTGTTTTGTATTTCATGTTCATGGTCTCCCACACCCGTATTGAGTCTTTCAAAGTCCTTTTATTTTTTTCGTACTCTAATCTCTCTGCAGTACATAAATTAGGCCTATATCTGTGTCAAGTTTTACTAATTAGTTTTCATAGTTATAGTATTGTATTGTACAACTTTCCAAAACCTATGGAAATATAGTTAGTTTACAGCAATATAATGTATGCAATATTTATTATATTTGTTTTACAGGGACATATTGGAATTAGTTTATTTTCCAGAATTTTGGCTGGAACATGCATTCAGTACTAAACATACCTATATTCGTCCTATTTTGATATTATTTTAGTTTATTATTAACAACACTTACAACTATATTATATAATATAATGGAAATAATATTACTCTGCCCCTGTCAATTTATGTAAAGTAAAAAAAAACTTGTTTTTTTAACTAAAGAAAAACCCTATTATCAGAAATCAACTTTTTTTTTTCTCATGATTGTTACAACAAATATTTGACACAAATATCCATGCTTTTCACAAAGTAACTATAAATTAAATACAAGATTTTGTAATTTATGTGTTCATTATGAGAGAAACAATAACTTATTTGACCCTATATCACAGGATTTGTAATAAACTTTTCCGTATAATATTAAGTGAAGTAGTACTTTTCCTTTTATTTCCGTCTTGTAATCTTTGCTGGAAGGGATTGCTTTCAAACTCCAATGATGACAGTGTACATGGGTCGTCTTCAAACAGCAGGGCGACCGATTTAACAGCTGAACACTTGACTCATGTCAGAGAAGGATGATCCTGGATATTTCAGCTGTGGTTCTAATTCACATTCTGGATGGTTTCATCGAGTTGTTCTCGAGCAGTATGTCATCATGGTGTGTGTTCGCTTTCCTTCTTTGTAGCAAGGCTACAGTGCCACACTGTGAACTATCTAGCAGTGCAGAGTGGAGGCTTACCTGGAGAAATTATAGCTTCTTGTTCAGATTATTTCAAAAGCCTTCTCGGACCCAACTTGTAGTGGGGCAGTAGGCCAGACTGGGTCTTTACTGAGATTACTTGATGTCTTGTTTAGTCTGGGTTCATACACTTTCTTACCAATCAACTGTACTTCAACAAGAAAACAAAGGAAACGGTCACTTGATCCAGCTAAATAGTGAAATCCCTTTCCTGATGTAAACAGGAAGTGTTGAAACCTCCAAAATCTATACTTCCTTAAAAATCTTACGCAGAACTGGAGCTTGAATCCTCTTTAATCAGACTGGTGCTATAAGGGGCGGGGCATACATTTTTAACCAGTTCTAATGAGTGATAGCTGTTGCATCCACTTGTGAAATCAGTCGTGCCATGGTTGGGATACATGAGAAGATGAGAGCAGTGTGGGGGGCCTATTATTACATGCAGACCACGACCATGTTCATTAGACTGATACAAAGGTTGGGCCATACATCAACTTCATGCTTTTAAGAAGAAATGTATTGACTACCCTTATATGTTCAAAGTGTTTAAGGGAAACATTGATGTCTGAGAGCATGCATCTGCTATTAAGTATATTATTTCAAATCAAATCTGACAAGAAATTGATTTAATGCATTTTCTGTATAATATGCTGTGGTTGTGATTTACTACAGCAGTTGTTTAGTTTACTGAAAGATTCGCAGAGATCAAAAATTCAACAGCTAAGGGGTTTAAATCATGAGGCAACCTTGTATAACCTCATTCGCATTTATTTGCGCAATAGGAAGTGAGCTTTGGTTTGCGGCACCAACTGTAATTATCATAAACGCCACAAGGACATTCCTTCTCACACCAATAAGATGTTACACACATTTTACAGCACAATATAAATTAAGCATTGGTTGCTTTATAGAAAAGTTCTATTCTCTGCTCGCCGGTGAAGATTCACGTGTCTTACAACAGTACGAGAGCTTCCATTTTTGCTAGTCAGCATTGTTGCTGGAATGCAGTAGGAAGTGCCTGAGTTTTCCCTTATCCGAGCAGTTTCTCCTCCTTCCTCCTGGTCTGTGTGTGCTGCTGTGTTTGGCCTCTGACCTGAGGATATGCAGGGACAACACACCCACTGGGGTGAACCCATATAATACTTGGTGAACTATTTTATTTTTTCTTTGGGATGCTGTTGATGAGTCATTCAACATGTTTTCCTGAACAGCAGGAAAGGCTTGAATACAATGCAACATGTTGACAACAGAAAATGTGAGCGGGGCAGATAAGAATGGTTCTGAACTGCCGTTTGATTCCCTATAGTGCATTGTCATCAGCAGATTTCTTCAGTGAAATAGTTTTCTTACAATAGTTCATCTAACTTGGAATCTTCCCTTGTTCGTTGTCTGTCTTTTCATTCTTCATAGAACTAGAAATTAGTTTTTCTGCTTACGTACAGTATGTGTTGTACATATTTGGTTTCTTCTTGTAAACCACTTGGTTCCAGCTGTATGGCAATCTTTCTGGCATAAAGATCTAGCAGAAATCACCGCTAGTATAAAGGGCCTGAGTGAACGTTTATGAAGTTTCGGAGTAAAAACTTAAACATATAGTTCTAAATCCAGTATTTCTTATACAAACATAGCCTACTGTACATGTTTCTGACACACTGCTTGAAGCAGCTGCCAGTTCCAGGTTTTAAGGCTAAAGCCCTGCTCTCCCCCCCAATAGTTGTCAAATTATAATACAAATGCATACAAAATTTGGTATTTCTTGGATTGTAGCCTAATTTCTATTCACAGTACAGTGAGGGAAAAAAGTATTTGATCCCCTGCTGATTTTGTAAGTTTGCCCACTGACAAAGAAATGATCAGTCTATAATTTTAATGGTAGGTGTATTTTAACAGTGAGAGACAGAATAACAATAAAATCCAGAAAAACGCATTTCAAAAAAGTTATAAATTGATTTGCATGTTAATGAGGATTGATCCCCTATCAATCAGCAAGATTTCTGGCTCCCAGGTGTCTTTTATACAGGTAACGAGCTGAGATTAGGAGCACTCTCTTAAAGGGAGTACTCCTAATCACAGCTCGTTACCTGTATAAAAGACACCTGTCCACAGAAGCAATCAATCAATCAGATTCCAAACTCTCCACCATGGCCAAGACCAAAGAGCTGTCCAAGGATGTCGGGTACAAGACTGTAGACCTACACAAGGCTGGAATGGGCTACAAGACCATCGCCAAGCAGCTTGGTGAGAAGGTGACAACAGTTGGTGCGATTATTCGCAAATGGAAGAAACACAAAATAACTGTCAGTCTCCCTCGGTCTGGGGCTCCATGCAAGATCTCACCTCGTGGAGTTTCAATGATCATGAGAAGGGTGAGGAATCAGCCCAGAACTACACGGGAGGATCTTGTTAATGATCTCAAGGCAGCTGGGACCATAGTCACCAAGAAAACAATTGGTAACACACTACGCCGTGAAGGACTGAAATCCTGCAGCGCCCGCAAGGTCCCCCTGCTCAAGAAAGCACATGTACAGGCCCGTCTGAAGTTTGCCAATGAACATCTGAATGGTTCAGAGGAGAACTGGGTGAAAGTGTTGTGGTCAGATGAGACCAAAATCGAGCTCTTTGGCATCAACTCAACTCGCCGTGTTTGGAGGAGGAGGAATGACCCCAAGAACACCATCCCCACCGTCAAACATGGAGGTGGAAACATTATGCTTTGGGGGTGTTTTTCTGCTAAGGGGACAGGACAAGTGCACCGCATCAAAGGGACGATGGACGGGACCATGTACCGTCAAATCTTGGGTGAGAACCTCCATCCCTCAGCCAGGGCATTGAAAATGGGTCGTGGATGGTATTCCAGCATGACAATGACCCAAAACACACAGCCAAGGCAACAAAGGAGTGGCTCAAGAAGAAGCACATTAAGGTCCTGGAGTGGCCTAGCCAGTCTCCAGACCTTAATCCCATAGAAAATCTGTGGAGGGAGCTGAAGGTTCGAGTTGCCAAACGTCAGCCTCGAAACCTTAATGACTTGGACAGGATCTGCAAAGAGGAGTGGGACAAAATCCCTCCTGAGATGTGTGCAAACCTGGTGGCCAACTACAAGAAACGTCTGACCTCTGTGATTGCCAACAAGGGTTTTACCACCAAGTACTAAGTCGAAGGGGTCAAATACTTATTTCCCTCATTAACATGCAAATCAATTTATAACTTTTTTGAAATGCGTTTTTCTTGATTTTGTTGTTGTTATTCTGTCTCTCACTGTTAAAATACACCTACCATTAAAATTATAGTCTGATCATTTCTTTGTCAGTGGGCAAACATACAAAATCAGCAGGGGATCAAATATTTTTTTCCCACACTGTACATTGTGCTCATGCACATTTTCAACAAGGAACCTTTTTAATTGATTTCCAAACATGTTGATCCCCAAACACAGCTTCTGAATGAGACTGAAATTGAGTTACTTTCTGTACCTTCTGTTCGACACAATTATGCTGTACCCAATAGTGGTGCATACTGTTTGGAGCAGCTGTAAGACCTTTTAAGATTACAAAGGACTGTGAAAGCTGGATTTCAGATTTCAATATGGTATTTGAAATGACTGAAATACACTAAACTTGAAGGTGAGGCTACATTTTGTGCAATAAGTTTACTTTATGAAAGTGGAATCTTTCAAAAGGTAAAAACTGAAGCTATTCTTTGAGCTGGAGTAATGGTGGTAGTTGACCTTGAAAATGTCAAGAGCAAAGTATTTATTCAATGCCATGTGAAGCACATGTTTTGGTCACCTCATCTTTTACTTGTACAAGCTGAGGCAGCAGTCGGTCATATTATCACCAGTGCATTAAGTGAAGGGGACTTTAAGTAGTCATTCTACTGGGATTTCAGCCTGCAGTCTATTAAGGGACCTCAGGTCAGATTTACTTATTGAATGAGTTGCTTGGGATTTCGAGCTTCCTTCAGAGCTTTTCTTTAATGTTTAGCTGAGAAAGGCTCAACTGAAATGATACAGACCATTCTCATTATCATGACACAGGTAAGAAAATGTTTGGGGTATTCGTGAATAAATTTTAGTTGGTTTGTGAAGGCAATAATGTGCTTTTTCAAGACAACCCCCCCCTTCCCTGACAGTTGTGTACAGCAGTGTTTCCCAACCTCTTCAAGCCTGAGTCACACCTGCTTAAGCTACAAATATATTTTGGCACTCCAACCCCTCCCGTCTGCCCATCCCATTATGAACTTCAAAACCACACAATGTACTTTCAGTGGGAAATGCACGCTTGTCCTAATGTACTGAGTTGTGTAATTCTGGTGGGAGTTATTTTTGCAACGCAGGATCACATTTCAGAATAAAGCTTCTGAATATTAGTTGACATGAGTTGTGCTCCCCGTATGCAGTTCAGATTTTGTTGTTGGAGGTGGGTAGGTAACCTGTTGATGTAACCCAAAAAGCCACACCTATTCAACCTATTCAACTTCATTCTTTTTGTGGCACAACAATCTTGGTTCAGTTCTCTGAGGAAGTACTTCAATGAACGAGGCTTGCTTATTTATGTATTTTTCTCTTGTGTGACTTTAAAAAGAATTCCATGTAACACTTGATATACACTTGTATAGTGTAACTGTAGAACGTGCATCTTTATCTCCAATGTGTTCACTACCTCCCTGGCTTCAGCTTAATATCAGTCAAAATAAGCTCTTCTCATTGGGCCAGTTACTTCATACACATACTGTTCACAATTCACAGAATGTCTTGATTTACAAAATTGGCACATCTAATCCCCTTTGTTTGTGCGGTGAAAGGTAACACAAACAAATTCACACCATACTCACAAGAAAGGCTTTAATTACTGCCTGATGCTACATTAAAAACAGTCAGATTAATTTTGCTTTGTAAATTATGACCTTTAAATCCACATTCATTAAAGAGGATTACTGGTTTAATCGAATTATTAAAAAGTTAGTAAATCCTGTGGTAATGACAATTTAATGCTGTTACTTTAGGCTGTTTTCATTAATCCACTTTGTAGTTTTCTGCATTTTGTGAAATGCCTAATACAGCACTGATTACTTAATGTCTCAAGAAAATCGAAATCATGAAAAAAAATGAAAAAACAGCTGCTGTTTCGGTGCATTTCATGCAAAGCAGCAGCCCAATCCGCATACATTGTGGGTGAAAGAACGGCCTTTCTGGCCTTCAGGATGATACACCTTCATGGAGCATACTGAGGGAATCCCAGGAAGGGGGATAAATGGGTTGCTTTTACAGGAAATGAACTAGGATAGCCCATTTAATTGATGGGTTTCCTTCCTGTTCCTATATTGGCAAGGCCATAGGAGAGTTTTGATGGCCTTACTGGTAGTACTGTGAGATGAAAAACAACTGCTTAGAAAATGTGATGCAACCTGCAACTTTTCAGCTTCTCTGATGTACTGTAAAAGCATGTCTTTCTGCTCCCACCGAGTCTTAACTCTGAAGCTGTGATGGGACTAAGAGCAGGAGAATGTAATGGGATGTGTACAGTGAAGGCCCACAATTTCACACCACAGCATAAAAGACATCCCTTAGGGCAAAATCTCTATCTATTTTAATTAAAACCATTTCTCATTACACAAAATAAATAGAATGTTTAATTTAATATACTGCAGTGTCCTGTAAGAGATATTCAAGTTGTATTTGTCAGATGGGTCTTCGGAGCACAAACAAGTAATGAAAAGGGATTGTTGTCCTTTAAAAGTGGCAGGACTGAAGATTAATGTATTTTCTGTGCTGCTGTGACAAGGTGGATAATTTGAATAGCTGATCTCTGGACTATGTGGTTGGACTTAAGACAATACAAATTAACATGGAGGACTTTGTTACTGGCTGTCATTGGCCACTTGCTTTTATGTCTTGAAAATTCCTGACACTGCGATTGCCAGTAGGATTTAAGTTACATTTGAAAAGGAAAAGTTGGGACAAGGTCAATGATACAGAAGGAATGTTGACATCAACACCTGGATGACATTTTCAGTATTGCATAGGATATAGCATATTCCCATAAACTGTCTACACTTTTTAATATGAAAAGTGTCTTTCTTATATCTACTTAAGTGTTAAGTACATTGGTCATGCAAGTGGCTTACAGATATAAGAAAATATGAGCAGAAGTCTGAGAGTCCTTCAGAGATTGAAACAAACACATGGGCCTATTTTTTCCTTAAACAAATTTTTCGTTTGGTGGTCTGGAATTGATAGATTTTTAATTGCTGCTACCATTGTACTTGACTAACCACATTTGAACACATTTGTCATTTTAATTAAGCTATTTGTTATGACTACATGTGATTTGTATAATTGTCTCACCTTCTAAATGCAGACAAACAGCTGTAATTGAGATCCCACTTTGTTACAGCAAATTTGTTTTCACATACCCTGAGGCAAACCCTTTACTTTAACAGCCATGTAGACTCCAGAGGATTTCAGTGTGCTGGGAAGAATATGCTAATTTTCCATGTTTCTCCTGAACACCACATAGAATTTGGGTTATCATCAGCTCTTTTAGGATATTATCACTACAGAGCTCATTTATTCTGTTCCTTGAAATCTATACACCTTTATTAATGGGTCTAGCTCATGCTAACATTTACTTGAACTTTTTTTTCTATTATACTGTTGTAGTTTGTTTCTTGCAATATGGTTCAAGATCGCACACCTCCTTGATCAAACAGATAAACATTTTTTCATTTTTCAATTTCAACCTAAACAACTTCCTGCTTTTCCAAACATAGTTTAAATATCAGATTAGGTTGCAAAATTACAAAACACATGATCTGTGTCCTGACTTTATTTGTTCCACGAAGATTTTTGTTTTATTTATTTTTTTCTTCAGAGATTCATGGTTTTCTGTTTCTTAAATGCTTAAGTTGCTGCTTATATAACAATACAAAAAATTGTATTGTTATATTAGTTTTGGAAATATATTTAATAAATCACCAGATGAACATATCAATTTGGAAATTATGAAAAAGTTTGTCTATTCAATTTGTTCTTTATTTGTAGTTATTTAATATTCTGGTTTATGTTTCTTTCATTGCAGACATTCTTGAAAAGGGGGAGCTGAAAACGTTCTTCGAAAACAACTGCTCTCAAATTTATTTTATCTTCTATGAAAATTTCATTACACTGGAAAGTAACCTAAAACAAAAAGGTAAGATTCCCTTTGAAGACTAGTAAAACACTTTATTACATTGCACTGTTATCAATATCCATGAATTACTTTAGATTTTAAATGACTTTCTAACAAATTAAGAGAGAATACTCTTGTTTATTGCCTGCGAACAAACAGGTGTCCTGCAACAGGAGAGCCAGTAGTATATCTGTAAAATCACAAAGATTCAAATTTTGGACTATGCAAGTCAGCATCATGTTACCTTCAGTCAGGAAAGCAATGAATACTGACCAATGTGAAAAGACCTTCCCAGGAAAGAACTCACAGACATACCAAGACATTAAATGACTTTTAATAGGCTCATCAGACATCGCTTCACATTTCAGTAAGACAATGATCCCAAACACACAGCCAAGCTGGCAGGGCAATTTCTGAAGAGAGGAAGGATCACAAAGCAGGGGAGGCCTGCAGGCTCAGCTGACCTGAATCCAAATTAAGTGTGAAGGGTGCTTTTGAAATAAACTGTGGCTGAAAGGAAGTCATTTACACTCCGACTTGCTTACACTGAGGACTGGGGAAATGGTTCACAGGATAGATGCTCATCCAAACCCACTCCACATGATTACACTGTAATCAGAGGCAAGGGAGGACACACAAAGCACTAAATGAGTGTGTCTGGATATTTTTATTTGAGTATAATCGCAATTTTAGATTAGTTTTTCCTATTTGGGGTTTTGATTCAACAAATACAGCATGTGTGGTATCCTTATGTAATGACTATTTGAGAAATCTGTTCTTAAACTTGGAGTTGCATCAACAGTAGGTAAGGGACACAAAGATGTATCATGTAGCCTGCAAAATCTAAAAACCCTGGCCTCATAGAATGATGCTTCACCCTCTGTCCTTACTTTCCTTTTCAGACTGGTCAATCCAATTTGTCTCCATTGAGGCACTGATTCTGTCAGTTTCACAATACTTAACTTAAAGTATATTTCTTGACTACAGTGTGCCAAGTAGAACATTTACTAAAAAAAAATAAAAACAGTAGGAGTTTACATTGTACACAAAGTAAATAAGGTAATATTCTAAATATCACGCCAGCTAAATGTCTTTCACTGTGGAATAACTTATATAGCCAAGTAGAGCTGTATTCAAAACATTTATCTACACTGTGATTCAGAGATATAAACCTTTGAAGGTTCATTAGATATTTATACAGGAGCAAATACAGGGGCACATGTATTGAGACTGACCTTTGGAAATGCAAAAAATATGCACTGAACATTTTCATTGCAACAATTTGTAAAGTATACATTTTGCCCATTGAATATGTATTTATGAAGTGAGCCTATATATATATATATATATATGTGACAATGTAGCAAGATCACTAGTAACTCCAGCATGTGAGATTAATGAGACAAATGTTTTATACATTTCCATAAACCACCTGCATTTAAGTGCACAACTAAACCAATCCATCCAGACGGTCACAGAGCAGTGCAATACAGGGTCTTTAGCTCTACGCTACAATTCCTTTTGTTTTTTTAAATGATAAATATATATTTTTGTAACTGAAACAATAAACACCAATAAGGAAAATGCAAATAAATAACACAACTTCCCTCTCACCACTGGAACTGTAGTTAAATAGCAGTATTATATAGATTTATACCAACATAAATACATGCATACATAAGTAAATAACGCTGTTTGAGGTGAGTGGGAATTTTAAGGTGTGTGTGATGTAAAAGCCCACACACAGCAACAGTTTTATACAACTGAAGTCAATCCAGATGGCAGCTCGGTTTAATCTCCGATACAGGATCTGCTCAGAAGAATAAACAAGACCAACGGCAACATTTCTGTCAGCTCCTGTAGCTTTGCGTCACTGCTGCGGTAGTCTGGGGTGAACCTTATAAATAGCAGAAATCCAAATAATCCTTTATGTATTAAAAAACAAAACAAAACTTAAGACATCCCTGTTTACAGACACTAGTTATGTCCAATGGCTGTAGATCACATACTTGTTGTCTTGCAGTACAGTGAAGTAGTGCTAGTTTATATGATTGACTATTAAGACTCTGTATTAATGTCAGTTAACATGTTCGTGTTTTATTTTTACAGGGAACAAATCGCAAAGAGAGGAGCTGGACTCAATTCTCTTTCTTTTTGAAGTAAGTTCTGTTGTAAATTGATACTAATGTGATGAACATGTATTAACATCAGTATTGCTTTAGACAGAGGTATAACAGGAGAAATGACATAGACATTAAAAAAGTGTTATATCAAGAAATATCAACAAAAATCTTAAAAGCCAACTAATGCAAATTCAGTCATTTCCATAGACGAAATCTGAAAGCCCTGCTGCAGAATTTGACATTTTTTCTTGTAAGCAGGGGACTAATTTAATGGGGACATACATAGTGGATTGTATACAGCTGAACTGAAGTAACTTCACACTTGGGCTGTGGTTACCACCTAAGTGCACCATTATTACCCCCTATTACATAAGAGAGAAACGGATCCTTTAATGCTGTTTGTGCCGTTGGTCACATGTCTGATTAGATGGGTACTTATTTTAGTTAGTTTCCTGAGGCCACACTTGCATGTATAGATTATTATTTTGTTGGTGGTGAATGATGAAAGGCATACAAGCGGGTGTTCTCTGCTGTTTAAGGAGCCATTCAGTGTACTTTGACATTTATTTAATCATGACCTTGAGTGCCCTGAACAAAACTTATTAAAATAGCACAGAGAGGTTTATTTTGCTTCAATTAAAAATTCTTTATCATATGAGGTAAAAGTACCAAGTAGAAGTAGAGTGATTGTTGTAATGGAATACTACTTAAATAATAATAATTAGTGTCTGGATAATTATTTGCCAAACATAACCTTTGCACAAATTATCAATGCAATTTCCCCCATAATGTTTAAATAATACATTTTATAAAGTATGGTGAGTGCCTGCTTTTGATTTATTTTGAATCATAAATTCACTATGTATTATTGCATTGGATATTTACACCCAAATCAATAATCAATGCCTTAAATAACTTTTGCAAGACCACCAAAAAGTAATTCTGTGAAATGCAACACATGGTGGTTTATGAGTGTTTAATAAATAGATTAATTGAGCAGACAGCAGAAAAAAACTATAACTTAAAAACTAGAAGTTTAATTACAAAAAAAAAAAAACCTAAGTAGCAGTAACGAAGGTAATGTACGGCACTTATCCAAGGTTTAAATCTACTGGAAGTGTTTTCTTTAGGTTGGGTCAATTCTCAATTAACTCTGAAAAACGCTGACTATGAAAATCATAAGCTTACTCGGAGCAATGCACTATACAAAGTATTGACCCTTGTCTTGCATGATCATCACCTATTAAATACTAATTACATTAGTCTCTGTTTGAGTTATAAATTGAAAGAACTTTATTTTGCCCAAAATACTGCACAGATTCACTCCTATTAACAGTATTGTGAGCCAAATAACCTTCATTAAATTGAGAAAGCTGTAAATGGAAAAAAAAACTGGCTTCTATTTAACTTTCATGCTTTGGTTGCACCACTGGTTGTATTCTGCCTTCTTTGTCACTGAAACCCAAGACTTTACACAAGACACAAAACCAGTGACATTAATCGCTCACCGCCCTGCCCTGATCCTATTTAAGCTGGCATGTAAACTAGAAATGAAACTGTAAGGATGCCGATGCATCTCGGCAACAACGGATTAGGATTGGAAATGAAGTAGTGAAAATAAACACCAGAAAGTGAGATCCCTACTATAGGTCACATGTTTGCACGCTGGGGGGATCCCTATATGCCGCTCGGAAGCCCACCAAATTTGATTTAGAAACCTGTTTGTTTGACACATTTTTTAGATCATGCTTAGAGCATTTCAATTCAATTTTGTAAGCACTTTTTTTTCTCTTGAATACCAGTTACAAGGACTTCCTGCTCTCCTTTTTCAGTTGAACTCAAAGTGTGTGTCTGTATCCTCCCATTGTTCAATGGAGAAGGTTTCAGGTTTCAATACAAACAGTTCATTATCTGTAGTTACTGTGTGCAGCTCAGCTCTCTCAACTACACTAACGCATAATGGGAATTCTGTCTGTGTCCGTCATCTCGTCTGCTGCTACGTTTGACAAAGACCGTCCTATTAAGAAATATTGAAAAATTAGCATACAACGTGTACAGTTTATTTCCATGAAGATTTTTTTTCTTTTTCTGAGTGCAAATGTCAAGAATCACTCAGTGTAAAATGCGCGATCGCTGTACCTCCTGCATCAATAATTTAAAATCTGACTTTCACTGAAATTCCATATTGACAGTGTTTTCGGGGTTTAAAATAGATTAAGTGGGATTTTACAAAGAGACCGATTGCATTGTGTGAGATCACTGGCGTTTTAAAGAAGCAAGAGTGTAGCCCACCCACCCCAGAGCCTAAATAAATATATAGCTTTTATATAAAAACATACCTCTCTGAAATATTGATGGGAAGAAGCAGTACTGAAAGAGGAGTCCTCCACCTTTTTAAACTTCCATCTTTTGGCCTTTTTGTCTTTATGCATGCTTATTTCAAATGCCTCTTTATTTAGAGCAGCTGTGCCTTCCCACCCCTGTGCCCTTTGCCTGTCAGAACTGGGCTGGCGTGAAAGTAGGGGCTATCTGTCTTCATAACTGCATGATTATTTAAATCTAAATATTTTGATGTTCCCTTTGTTACGGCACCCGCTTTAAACACCCCCAGACTTCCTGTTTGTTAAAAATTGATATCTTCAGCATTAGGAGCACATCTGTATTTCACGTGAAATGGCAATAAAGGGACTTAAAGACTCCTCCATCACTATGAAAAGGGGGATCTGTGCATGCTTTGATGTGACAGTTGTTCTTCAGACAAAGTGTATTTCCATGACATACATTTTAATGCCAGTGCTAGACAGCTGCTCCCTGTATTGTTATTTATGTGGCTACAGATTAAACAAACATCCGAATATGCGAACCCTCTTTTTTTGCTCCCCCTCCCCCAACATCTTCATCTTGGATCATCCCCGGGGTTAATATCACAGTGAAAACTGCTGTGGTGTTGTTCCTTTGTTCTCGCATGCCTTAGTGCTCTCTTTGTTTCTGTTCCAGTCTGGGCATTGTTTTACACAACGTTTTGGCAACGTGTGGCAGAGAAATGTTTTTGATTCGAACATATCATATCGTATCATGTGCTTATCTTAAGTGAAGTTTATTCTATAATAATCTCTCCTCTCCTTCTGGTTGCTCTTATTTTATTAGTGGGAAAACCAAACAGACCATTTTTTGTTGTTACTTTTATCACTTATCAGCCTCCACAATGTCACATGCATGCCGACTTCCTAGATATCAAGGGCAGTTGGGAAATCGGCCTCTCAGAAGTCTCTGGACTCAGCCTTGAATGCCACATGCCCTCCTTTGGTTTATTGTTTCAGTTCAGAACCTGACTCCAGTCCCACAAGCGAAGCAAGTACAATAAAATCAATCAGGTGGGAAGTAGGCATCAATTAAAGCAATTATGTGATAATAAAATCAAAACGTCTGGAGTGCATTTCTGTTCCATTCCCTGTTAGGTGAGCATTTACTATGGATGATAGAAATGGAGAAAAATGTAAACCGCAGAAACGATGACCTGTGTCAGAGTGATAAATGCAGCCGAGGGTCTAAGTGTCACTGCGGTCTGTGTGGAGCACAGAGAGGCGCCACAATAAACGATATGAATAGGCTGCTGAATGTGCCGCTCTTGTCTTGATATGAATCAGTCTTTCTCGTGTTTGTTTGTTGATCAGCGGGATTAGCGTATCAGACCCAACAGAAGCTCACAGTTGTTTCATTGAAACACTTTTAATTGTTCTTGCCGTCTGTTGGAAGCTGGGGCTGGATGATGAGCTTTAAGGATCAGAGATTTTGGGGGCGGCTGCAAAGCTCCAGTACAGCCGTGATTTGCATAATTGCAGCACTTTGAGTTTGTCTTTTATTTAAACCAGTCTATGTACATACATGCATACACGTAGATATAAACAATAAAATCACCTTTGTGTTTTCCAAATACACTGCTGGACAATGCTACAATTCTTAATTTCCTGTAGTATTTAATATTAAATGGTGAACATACTTATATATAAGAAACACAAACAATAAGAATATTTTAGTTTTTTTTGTTTTAAGGTTCATTTGAGATTGTTTTCTAAATCTGCTTCTCTGTAGCTGTGGTGATAAAAAATGATAGCAGGCATCTAACTTTACTAACCCATACTGAGGAAAACTATAAGGTACACAGCAGACACCACAATTGTCAAATCTAATCTAATAAACTGCACATGCATACTTATACTTAAATAGGGCAGATTGCTTCATCAAATGTCCATGTTGCTTTAAACTATGCAACAAGCACGTTGGTTGTGAGTATGATCTTGTGATAAAGGAAGTGGATTACACTGTGGCAGGGTGTTGTGTATTATTCAGAGCTTGAGGTGAGGAACATCTCTATGGCGCCTCATCACCACCTTAACCCCTGACACGTGTGCTTTCACAGCAGGACCAGAGCATAATGGCATCTTTGTGGGGGAGTATTTTAAACAGTTCATCACTGTTTAGTTATACCATGACAGCCTCCGAAATAATTTCCATTTCTCTGACCAGCTCTGTTTCAAAGGGCCATACATAAAATAAGCACACGTGCCAAAGAAAACATTTGCCGCAACCTGAAATTATTTGCATGCCCCCCTGCATATTGTATTAACACACCCCTACCCTACAGCAGCCAAATATAATTAATCAATTAGCTGGTGTCTCCAAGCGTTATGGCCCATGCTGGTACAGTTGCTGAGAATGATTTGCATAGCTTGGCTAATCAGGCTTCAATTCGAAATAATATTTAACTGTATTCCTTCTGTGAATGTATAGGTTTTGTTTAATAGCTCATTGACATTATAGTTATGTGACAGCTATACAACAAATGCAAACATGCTTAAGGAAAAATGTGTAATGTTTTATTGAAAATTCACTGAAAATTCTCATCTTTAGATTTTTTTTTTGACTGACTCTGATTGACATGGGGGCAATGCATTTGAAATAATGAGATGAATACATTGTACAGAAAGACAAAGGCATGATCTTTGCTTCCAGTAGTAAAATTTGATACCTTGTCTTTGAAAGAAAATGTAACCCTCTTATGCAATTTTAGATCATAAGATTTGATAATTCGTGTTTGTGGAAAAAATCAGCAAATTGTAATTCCCTTTGTACAATTTGTATAATATGTCTTTAAGAGACTTTACATATGTTCAAATGAACATTACAGAAATATTTTAATATGTATTTTTTTTGTGGTAAGAGCATGCTATTATCCTACATTTCCACAGCATTAACCCTGTAGTTGCAGATTAGTTTTCTCCTTTGATGTCCTGACTTGGAATTGCCTTGCTTGGCCGCTGTAGCCCTGCAGGGGTGTGAAATGATTGGCTCCTGCTGCGTCTGGACTCTGAGACCAAACCCCAGGGAGATGCTGCTTTTTTCCACCTCCATTTCAGAACCTGTCACACACTAAGCACTTGCTGTGTGTGTTTTGGCTGTTAAGTTTAATTTCATGTTTGATTAATAAAAGTGCTGTCTTTCAGATTTCTTCCATTTTACATTAAAAAAAAAAGTTTTCACATTTGTATTTTGCTTATTTAATATTTTTTTTGGCTTAACCATATAAAAACACATCACAGACAGATAACAAATATGTTTCTGCCATCTTTCAAACTTTCATCTTGTGTGGTTGTCTTTGAAAACCACCCTGCAACAGGAAATGTTTTGTTGTGTTTATTGTGGTTAATGCATTCAGGCTTTGCATGTCACAATTGATACTTGCATAAAGTTACTTGAAAATCATACATTTAAAAAGATACAACAGCAGCTGACTGAGGCTGTTTTCCTCATCCACTAAGGAGGACCAAATATATGTTAGCAGCCAGACATTTCTCTCCATTGTCTCCTGATCACCGTTTGTATAACCACACCCATTAGACCTCTTCCTGGCACTCTTGAAATAATCACTAAACACCACAGCCGATTACACCCGCAAGCATTCTGGATATCTTAACCACAAGTTACAGTTAGTTGTACTATACATGGGCAATGGCGCTAGGCATCCAATTAAATCTGATGTCACAAAACTGATCATTCCTAGAGTGCCCTTGCTGTGTCCAACGCAAGGCCTGGGAGTCTGGTGTGCACGTCAGGGTGTGTGTGTCTGGGAGTCTCGTCTCGTAATAAATAATGGTCTCCAATAAACAACTGAGCAGCTCTTTAAGCTTGCCATGTCTAATGTCCTTGACACGCACACACCAACTATTCATCATTCCAGCTCAGCCGTGCTATCTAGTATTTTGAATGCTTTGTTTATCAACTTATTTGCAATGAAAATGATCTCACTTTCAGTTCATCGGGATATTGTTAGGCTACTGCTTTTCAGAGCTGTGCATCTAGTTAATTCACTTGGAGAAGCGTGAATGTACTGTCCTTCTTTTCCAAGCATGCCTTAAAGTATAAAAGATTTAAAAAAATACATGTTCTGCACATTCTGTTGTCTTGTTCTGTTCAGCACTTCACCAGTTCCATGAGCTTTTTGAATTCTCAGGCTGAATCTTTAAATGAATGTGGGGGGGAGTAGCCTAAGCTTTTTATTAAGATTTTGTGGTCAGATACATATGATGTAGGGACTGAAAATGAAATTAATATAATGTGGTTAAGCTAATAAACAAATAAATATATATCTTGCTCACTGAAAAGACGCACAGTAGTAATTTATTTAGTCTCGGCTTATCTTTTGGAGCTGAATTAATCGGTTTTGATTGATGTCAGTTTACATTTTCAGTATAAGGAGAGATGAATACAACCCACTCTATGTATAAGTTCAAAGTAGGTCATAAGGATAAACATGTCTGATATTTAGTAGTTACTGACTCCCTTGAAAGTGTGTGTGTCAGAGTATTTGTCACTTGCTTATGTAAGCTACACCATTTAGTGTTTTGAACATGAGGTATAAAGGAAAGCTGTGGAAACTTTTTAAAATGCAGACTGAAAATCATTACAGTACAGTAATCATTACAGTCTTATACTGTAAACACAACTATGTATATTTCTCAGAATTTCTGTTTTGTCTGGTGGGAGTTGCAATAGAACACATTTGCATATTTATTTACTTACTTATTTACATTTTTTAATTTTTAGATTGCAAAGTCCTAAGCAGGTTCAAATCATGCTTTTTGATGCATATAAATTTAAAGACATGGGATTTATTGAGAACTTATCTGAATTTCAAATCTTGTTAATATGATCATGCTCTCTCTCTCTCTCTATGCAAGTATTATTTGATAGGCTCTGTACCTACGTTGTTAATATTTTATCTTGTTATCTTTTGTAACGATCTGACCATTTTCCTTCACGCACTTTATCAGGTGTCACCTTCCATTTTTAGTGTCACGTTTGCTTCCTTATTTTATTCACAGTAGAAAGCACTGAGCAATATGAATATATTTTCAAAGTGTATAAATATGTATACATGTTAAATAGTTACTTTATACATGCAGTACTTTAGTACGATCTGATTTGAGTGTAATTTTGGAATAGTACATGGAATCTTCTTTGATGTTTAACATAATCCTTCTAAAATAAAGCTGTATTTATTTGGATTTGGGATTCACTTCATGAAAGGGTTGGTTCTTTATTTAGGTCACTGTTGTAACTTTGTTTGTCATGCAAATAAGTAATCCTGTTTGGCTCACGTGCTTTCCATAGATGTAGTGTAAACATTGTGGCTGTGTTTGTTGATGTGTTTTTTGTTTTCTTTTCTTTAATATATAAAAATGTTATACTGTATGATTGTATGCAGATATTGTGATGTATTTTGTTATTGATTTAACTTGTTTGAACTACTTATGCCATTAAAACAGTTGCATTTCTAGATTTTTGTATTTCTGTGATTTATGCAGTTGTAACGTACAATTTAATGGGTTTATATATGTTATATAATAGAGAGCTTAGACTTTACTTTATAAACAATGTTTCCACAGTGTTAAGGAGTTGTCAGCAGGTTGCAGTTTTGTTTTCCAGAGTGTTACGTTCTGGGGTTTAAACTGTACTTTGTCTCCCAAAGCATTGTGCTCATACTCATACGTGCATGAGTACTTTGACCTGGTCACTATCCACCTGGAGTAGGGTTTCAGTAATCATGTGACTTCCTCCTCCCCCTCGCTCCTTTCTGTCAATATATGGAGTTTTTAGTCTGCTCAGTTTCCATTTATGAGCTGTAAACTTTACAGGATTTGAAGGCGCACCTTTGAACATAAGTGGCAAGCAGTTTAAATTTGACAGGTCAAGAAGAACAAATGAAAGAAATTTTACTTGATGGTGTATTTCATAATTTGTGTTGTCTCATTTGACATGCAATGGTTTTAAAGTCTGTTTCATTTCTGTAAAGCAGACACCCTCTAATGAGTGCATCTGAATTATTCAATGATTGTTTTTGTTTTTGAACCTGAAATCTTACTTGACATTTCTTTGAAATTCGAACCGATTTTGCATTGCAAATTTGCATTTTTGTTTAGGCCTGTTTAACCTTAAGCTGGTGGTTACTTACTTACTATAGTCTTACTGAAAGTATTGCAATTAAACTACACACATAACTTGTCTGTGAATCTATTTTGCTATATGTCTATTTTTGAAGTAGAGAAGTGGGAGGAACATAGAAGCACAATTAAAATATTGCTTTGAGTTTTGTCCTAGTAAATTCTAGACACTGTTGAAAATTATTCCGAGTCATGACCACACTCTGGTTGGAAACCTAAGTACAGATCATATAAATTGAAGAGTTGACAGTCCCCAGAAAGACTTGCTTTTGTAATACCACATCTTTATGCCAAGTGTAAAGTAAAGGATTAGAGTAACCCAGCAATGAAGACTGTTTAGCTTTTGTGAGACACAGCAATGCATTATCGGCTGGTAAATTCCATTGTTACGGTTGCTATTTCAACGCGGCAGGGGGTGCTTTTCATTTGTGAGCGCTTTATGTTTGATGGCAGGAGAAGAGATGGATATTAAGGTATTCCTGAAACAGATACTGGATTAGTTAGAGCTCATGCTGTGTCTTCAAATACGTGGTTCAGTTTTTCCCTGGCATTATTGGCAATGAGTGAATTTATCCTTGCGATCAATACCTTCCATGTAGTCCTTTGCAGTGAACAGTTGCTATACAGTTAAACCAAACCTAACAGACATGATGACTTTTGACTCTGTTAGATGCTCAAAACTATTCAAACGGGATTCTCATATGTATTCTCTGAATAGAAGATTTTTGTATTGTACTAAAATTATCATTTTCTTATCAATCACCAGATAAACACATCCTTGCTATTGATAATTGATCCTTTGTGGCGATCAATAATGCTTTTAAAACCAGATGTAATGAACTACACATCACTGTCATCTTTTTTTCCCAGTCAATTTTAAATAGGTTAATGTAATTAATATAATGCCGTCTTTGACCCTGATGAAAAACATTGTCCTTTAACTGAGTTGTTAATTCTGCAGTTAATTATGTTAATATAACTTATTATATATATATATATATATATATATATATATATATATATATATATATAATATCATTAAAAATGACATCTTCTAATGATCTTTCATATAGCCGAGATTACCTTAATGCAGCTTCAGCATATTTACTACTGATGTATGTATTAAGTGCCTTATTTCTCATCATGTGAGACCATTAGAAAGAAAAATAAAAACTTTGTACAGTTTTGCAGACCTTTGTTCAATTTGTAGATAAATCTTAGTTTGTACAAAGATGTTTATGATGATGTGTTATAATATGTAGACTGTTACATCTATGTGATATATGTAATTCCAGTTCAAGGATTTAAAACTATCTGTTCATCCCCTGGGAAATTCAAGAAAAATGTATTAATTATATCAATTACTTAATAAATGTATTTTTTCTTTTGCAGAAAATTCTTCAACTTCTGCCAGAAAAGATATATAGCAGATGGCAGTTCCACAGTATAGGTAAGGATTATTTCTGATATATTAACAAGCAACTTATGGCCTAATTGAATATTAAAAACATAATAGATTGATTTTACAGTTTGGTATTTTCTTGTTTTGTTATAATGACCTATACTCACAATTTCACAATGTCATTCTTCATTCAGTTATGCCTATTATTAGACCCAGGAAGCGTGCCCAAACTTGGTAGTTTGGCACTTGTTAGTCAATAAGGGGCCAAACAAACAACTACAAAAGTAACTGGGTCCTTGAATTCACTTAGATGGCACCAATATCCTGCAATTATATGAACTAAAACGCTGCAGCACTACAACACGCCAGCAATAACATACCCGTGTCTTACAATATCAGTAATGGTTTCATGGATCAATATTAATAATGTTTAATTGGTTTTGTTTATTTCATGTTAATGCTTTTGTTATTGCAGCAGAAACTACTGATATGAGAGTGGGTCTGGCTAATATGGTTAGCTTTAAGGCATTCTTTAAAAAAACAAGGACCAAGTCTATAACAATGGTCTACAATTTTCGAAAAGCAAACCTTGAAGGTATGAGGCGGCACTTAGAAGAGTTAGACTGGAGCACACTGGATACAGATTCAGTCAAAATGTGATGGTTATATTTTAAGAATATACTACTTGAGGCTCAGGAGAAATTTGTACCAAAACATAGCAAATTGAGGACCAAACAACATTGGCCAAAATGGTTTAAAAATATCAAGAGAAAGAAAATGTTGTATAGCGCATACAAAAGGGATGGAGACTAAACAAAATACATATAATATGTTGAGCTGCAAAGGGATCTTAAGAAAGGGATCAGGAAAGCAAAGAGGGAAATAAGAAAGAGACATAGCTCTTGGAGCTCAAACTAATGCAAAGAGCTTTTTTTCAATACTACAACAGCAAGAGGTCAATAAAAGAGGAAGTGAAACAGATAAAGGGCAAAAATTGAAGTATCTTGGAAAACGAACAAGATGTAGCAAATTGGCCAGATGGTATATTTCCAACAGTACTTAGTGAAATTATTTATAGGCCGCTACCTCAAATATTCCAAATGACACTTAGAACAGGGGATGTGCCGAATGACTGGAAGACAGCAAATGTCATACCAATTCACAAGAAAGGGGACAAAACTGAGCCAGGAAATTACAGACCAATTAGTCTCACCTGCATTACATGTAAAATGTAGTTAAAAATGATTAGACAGAAAATAGAGGAGCATAATAATGAAAAACATATTCTTAGAGATAGTCAACATGGGTTTAGATGAGGCAGATCATGTCTTAGTAATTGGTTCCACACCAAAGACTGATCCTCAAATTGGAAGCTGTAGGCATTCAGGGTAATGTAAGTAGATGGATTATGAGCTGGCTGATGTCTAGGAAACGGAGGGTGTCGATTAGAGGAGTTGCTTCTAACTGGAGTGAGGTTGTTAGTGGAGTTCCACAGGGATCAGTACTCGGGCCTTTGCTTTTTCTAATCTATATTAATGATCTGGACTCTGGAATAGGTGGCTCAGCAGATACAATCTCGGCAACACAGGTTATTCAAAGGCACTTAGATAATATTCAGTTGTGGGATGACACCTGGCAGATGAAATTCAATGTGGACAAGTGCAAGGTATTACATGCAGGTAACAAAAATGTCCACTATAATTACACTAAGGGAGGAATAGAACTAGATGAAGTAACACATGAGAAAGACCTAGGAGTCTACGTGGACTCCTCACTTTCTCCATCCAAGCAATGTGGGGAAGCAATAAAAAAGGCAAACAGAATGTTAGGGTATATTGTTAAAAGTGTAGAATTGAGAACAAGGGCAGTGATGTTCAGACTGTACAATGCACTAGTTAGAGCTCATCTGGATACTGTGGACAGTTCTGGGCTCCACACTTCAAGAAAGATATCGCTGCTCTAGAGGCAGTTCAGAGGAGAGCAACCAGACTTATTCCAGGATTGAAGGGAATGTCCTACTGAGAGACTGAGGAACTGAACCTGTTCACCCTGGAACAGAGGAGACTACGTGGGGACTTGATTCAAGTCTTCAAAATCATGAAAGGCATCGACCACATCAAACCAGAGGAGCTTTTCCAGATCAGCAGGGACACACGCACCCGGGGACACAAATGGAAATTGGGCTTCAAGGCATTCAAAACAGAAAACGGGAGACACTTCTTTACACAGAGTCGTCACAATCTGGAACAAACTCCCCAGCGATGTGGCTGAAGCTTAAAAAAAAAGACATATTTCAAGATACCATGAATATTTTACGCTTCTATTTTTTGGGGTAGTGTAAGTTATGCTGTTCATTATTCTCTTACATTTTATAATAAACATCAAGAGTTTGAACCTAATGAAAGCAGGAATTCTGTACGTGTTTAGTTTGCAAAATATGTAACAGATTTTTCCCATTGTTGTCGGCTTTAACAAAAACAAAACAAAAAATAAACAGTGCCTTTAACTTAGTGTTATCCGTATAATTCAAACACCTGTTTACTTGCAGCAGCTTAACCTAATGTAATTCTCCAGATCAGGCTTCAAAATCCCTGCTTTAATAGGGAGATTTGTTTCTAATCCCTGTATTTGAAAAGTAGTTGTCACATTTTTCCCATGAGCAGTTTCATTTTGCACTGTTTTCAATTGTATGTATATTTAAATCTAATTTACAAAAGCTGCAAAGATAAATTAATAGAAGGCTATACGCTCAGACACCTTACAATGCAATTCTCTCCTTTTAGTCAGTTGAAATATGGTTCCAAGTAATCAGGCATTCACTGGAAGTATGAGTAGATGTTTTGTTAAAAGTATAATATACGACCCATATTATTTTACTGAAACATTTGTTCTTGACAGAAATTATATTTTCTTCATATAGGATTGTTTTGTAGATGTTACGTAAAATAGCTGAACTAAGACCTAGACCAAATCAACACTTGGACAAATTACTTGTACTCTTGTACTCCATCATATTTTGGTTTATATAGTCAAGAGTGCAATAGCACAACAATCACATGACCATTAAGGAAAAATACAGAACATTGGCAAGCAATGGCTAAAAGATTTTTATTTTCTCATATAAGCAATATGTTCTGTAACTCTTTAAACATTTTTATGATACATCTGTGGACCCCATATCAAACTGACTAAGGCTGTGCTTACTGTACCAACCCTGAACTGTGATATCTTTGGTAATCACCCATTGTTACAGATAATAGATAAGCGTAATGTAAAATCCCTAAAGATGGTTGACCTTGTTGTGAAAGAACTCAACAAGGCAATATGAAACACATCCCTTTTCCTTTGTATGGCACATCTGTAGTGCAAGCAAGTGCTGTGTCTTATGGTTGCTTTGTTCAATTCTGGTCACCGCACTACAAAAAGAGTATTGCTGCTTAGGACGTAGTTCAGAGGTGAGCAGACAAGCTAAATTCAGGACTGTAGGTGGGTTGCTTGATCCAGGTATTAAAAATTATGAATGGTATCCGCCATGTCAATCCCAAGGTCCTTCTCTGGATGAACAAAAGCACATTGACCCAGGGCCACAAATGGAAATTGAGTTTAAAGCCCTTCAGAACAGAAATCAGGAGAGTGGTGGCCGTTTGGAAAAAACTCCCCAGCCATGTCATTGATCCTGACTCCTTGGGTTCATTCAAGAATAGACTGGAAATTATTACTCAACGAGCATTTTGTGTCAGATGGCCTCCTCTTGTTTGTAACCTTTCTTAGATTTAACAACATGAAACACAGACGCAACAGTCAGCTCCAAAGAACGATTCAAACATTTGCACACAGTCTTATTCAGCTTAAACCGTACTATACTTTAAAGAATGTCTGTCTTGGAAGAGTCAGGTATGCTTTAAAAAAACACAAAACACAAAGCAGAATGGTTTGGGAGTGGGGGGGAATACTGATCTTCAAAAATGCGTATTTTGAAATCTAAATGCGGAAGACTTTTACCAAAATCTTTTCCAATTTCAGTTAACCTATTTGGCTAATTGTTATTAATTGTAATTAGTTAATTGAATGCAGGCTTTTATTTATTTACTTTTGTTTTGGTTTGTTTTATTGATGTTGATTTATCACAAGCATCATCTGACCCAATCCAGCATTGCAGCTGGGTTCAGCTCTTTTCTACTCCTTCCCCTCTGCATTATTTTAATATCTGTAGAAATAAATCACAGGAAAACGATAGTCAATGCAGCCAGCCTTAAACGACTCGTATTGAAAGGAAATAATTAGTCACAGAAAGAAAGGTAAATAAAAATGCAAATTAGTCTCATTTGAAATGCAAATTGGTAATTAAATTATGCAGCTCTCCCTTTCAGCATCCTGGGTATTAAATACCTTGGAGGAAATGATAACCTCAATTATAATGTTATATTTGTCAAATGCTTTATTGGGGGGGTACATTGGCGAGGCAGGGATCACTGCCTGAACTGTTGATAACTTATTTTTCTCAGATCTTTCTGGATTGTAAACACACACACTGTGTCAAATGTTCCAGGAAATCCTTCATTGTTAGTTTATCCTTTAATATTTTTCTGTGCTGTTCGAAGCATAGGCTAATTCTGTAATATTTCCATTTATTGTAGGTCAAAATATTTGCTCAGAGTGGGACGAGTGTTTAAAATATCGATGCTGTATTTTTTCTAATGTCACTGTGTGCCTTAATTGTAAAACTTCCCTTGAATGAGATCATAAGACAGAACAATAGAAATATTACTTCAAAGTCCACAGAGACAGAAGGCTTTAAATTTTCATTCCATAGACGTATTTCTGAGACCAGTTTCAGATTCAGAACCATAACCGGCTACATTAAAGAAGCAAATTAATAACAATAAATAAGATTCAGGGTGACAACTGAGTGGGTTTGTTGTTGTAGTCTGACAGATTTTAAACCTACAAGTTTTCACAACATCTTTGCAGGGCTAATGTATGAATTTTGAAATTAACTATTATAAGCTGAGTAAACCATTTCGCTCAGAGGGCATAATCATCAATA
The DNA here is from genome assembly GCF_036373705.1 of Amia ocellicauda. Lineage (NCBI taxonomy): Eukaryota > Metazoa > Chordata > Actinopteri > Amiiformes > Amiidae > Amia > Amia ocellicauda. The sequence goes on from NC_089850.1 coordinate 12,870,751, forward strand.
CAAACATGAATATTATACATTGATTCTGTATAGCAGTCTCGAAGTGCCAGAGGTGTGCTTTATCAGATGAGACATGTATTTCACTTAGTGAATCTTTGCTTGAGTGAGAAAATTAGGTTATCCACAGAAATGTTTATCAAATTCAATAGATATTCTCCACGTGCCATAAGTTCCTTCAGTTATGGAGTCAGTCATATCATGAAATCAGTGTGTTTAAAAATAATTCACTCACTGGTTCATACACTCTTATTTGAATTCATTAGGGAGGTTCAGGGAAGTCTGCTGTGAAATTAAATGTAAATCCCGGGGCTCATGGGAAATATCGTGATTACTTCAGATGACGTCTGCGTGTCGTTATACTGTTCTTGATTTTGTCACATACTGGTCATTGGGTGGTGTATTTCAATAGTAATACTGGTTATTTGCTGTTGCCAAATGAGCACAAATGTGAGACTGTTATTAAGTTGTTTGCATACAAAGCTTTTTGACTGGATATCATAAAATAGCTTTATTTGACACATATCATATGATATTTTAATAAAATAAGAGACTCTATGCTGTTGCATTATGGTTACATTAAACCAAAATAGTTTTACTTGCTGACATGCTAAGGCTTAATATTACAAATATTTGAGTTTGTAGGATTGTTGTTTTATTCTAAAGTAATATTTTTTAGGGTGAAGTAGCTCATCAAAGCCGTTTGAAGTCTAGCCTACTTGTAGTACCTTGTGCTGGATTGTTATTGATTTACTGTATTGTTTCAATTAGTCTACAGTGTGCTGTGATTTATACTGCATTGAGGCAGTGTGTCACTGGGAGCTATTTAAAAATCACACAGCGGAATTTGGTCATTAAAGTGATGTCTTTTATAGAGCATGACATACTTCCATTCTCAAAGCCAGATTTACTGACGCAATAACAAACTTTGAATTAAAGATTTCTTTAAAAGCGTCTTTTTTTCTGAAGTGTTTTATGTATTGTGCCATTTCAAATAATAAACTGTTGTCGTTTAATGAAGACTATATATATATACACTCACCTAAAGGATTATTAGGAACACCTGTTCAATTTCTCAGTAATGCAATTATCTAACCAACCAATCACATGGCAGTTGCTTCAATGCATTTAGGGGTGTGGTCCTGGTCAAGACAATCTCCTGAACTCCAAACTGAATGTCTGACTGGGAAAGAAAGGTGATTTAAGCAATTTTGAGCGTGGCATGGTTGTTGGTGCCAGACGGGCCGGTCTGAGTATTTCACAATCTGCTCAGTTACTGGGATTTTCACGCACAACCATTTCTAGGGTTTACAAAGAATGGTGTGAAAAGGGAAAAACATCCAGTATGCGGCAGTCCTGTGGGCGAAAATGCCTTGTTGATGCTAGAGGTCAGAGGAGAATGGGCCGACTGATTCAAGCTGATAGAAGAGCAACTTTGACTGAAATAACCACTCGTTACAACCGAGGTATGCAGCAAAGCATTTGTGAAGCCACAACACGTACAACCTTGAGGCGGATGGGCTACAACAGCAGAAGACCCCACCGGGTACCACTCATCTCCACTACAAATAGGAAAAAGAGGCTACAATTTGCACAAGCTCACCAAAATTGGACAGTTGAAGACTGGAAAAATGTTGCCTGGTCTGATGAGTCTCGATTTCTGTTGAGACATTCAGATGGTAGAGTCAGAATTTGGTGTAAACAGAATGAGAACATGGATCCATCATGCCTTGTTACCACTGTGCAGGCTGGTGGTGGTGGTGTAATGGTGTGGGGGATGTTTTCTTGGCACACTTTAGGCCCCTTAGTGCCAATTGGGCATCGTTTAAATGCCACAGCCTACCTGAGCATTGTTTCTGACCATGTCCATCCCTTTATGACCACCATGTACCCATCCTCTGATGGCTACTTCCAGCAGGATAATGCACCATGTCACAAAGGTTGAATCATTTCAAATTGGTTTCTTGAACATGACAATGAGTTCACTGTACTAAACTGGCCCCCACAGTCACCAGATCTCAACCCAATGATGTGGTGGAACGGGAGCTTCGTGCCCTGGATGTGCATCCCACAAATCTCCATCAACTGCAAGATGCTATCCTATCAATATGGGCCAACATTTCTAAAGAATGCTTTCAGCACCTTGTTAAATCAATGCCATGTAGAATTAAGGCAGTTCTGAAGGCGAAAGGGGGTCAAACACAGTATTAGTATGGTGTTCCTAATAATCCTTTAGGTGAGTATATATATATATATATATATATATTATAAAAAATGTTTTCTTGTTTCTTAACAGTTTGCCAAATCCTAGTAAATACTGTGGAGATGGGAAAAAAATATTAAAAAAGGAAATGGAAGCAGAATGGATGTTTAATTTCCTGGAGGATTTTTTTTTTTCTGACTGTGCAGCATTTAACATGGCGATGGCAATGCCAGTAATACATGCAAATCCAATTCTATCTAATGCTTATTTTTCAGATTCTATAATCAATCTTCCCTTTGTTCCAGGATCTATTTTAAAGAAGCTTTTGCACACTGGAAACTCTTTCAAGGTAACAGCATTTGTCATAATTATATACACATAATGCCCAGCTGAAAAATTACTGAGAAGCTTTCTATAAAGCCGATCAACAGATGCTAACTGATGCGTTTACAAAAGCAAACAACAAGCATATCTCGAGAAGTGCACTGAATACCGAACAACACATTCACTTCCCTAGCGTGTACCATCGCATATCCCTCCTTGTTTAATCTTTTTGCAGTGCCACATTTTACAGAATATGCTGGAATAGGAGCGTTAAACCGCTTATAGCAGGCACACTGAAGAAGTAACAACCGTACAGAGCAGATGAGATGATCCCACTGTGTCATTTTAACAGTTGTTTCACTATTGGAAATCATGGCCATTTAAAGTAAAGTGTAAACCTGGGGAAACTAAATTTACTAAGGAATTTTAGCATACTAGACACTTTTTTCCATCCTGCATTAGGTATAAATCATGGCAAGGGAAGATGAGTGCCTGGTTGTGTTTTTACACTCAAATGAACGTACAAATAATTGATGCTGTTTACTGGATTAGTTAATAATGGGAAAGGTGATGTTAAATCTCTAAACAATGTGGAAACATGGCTGTAAAATTATGCTTGTTTTTCATCATTCCAGATAAGATGTGAAGGAATCCGCCTGTTTTTACTGTGGCTCCAAGCGCTGCAGAACAATTGCTCTGAAGAGCAGCTTTTAATTTTTGCGTGCCTGGTGCCAGGGTTCCCAGCAGTGCCCTCCACCAGGGGTCCTTGTACTCTGGACACCATCATTTACAACCCGTTCTCCAACCCCCCTGACGGTGAGTGCCGCAACTTGCACGGGTTTATTCCTTTGTTGCCGTGTCGCCCACTTGTTTTGCTATTTACACAGATTCATCCATGCGACCTCTGTTTTTAATTAAAAAGCACAACAAAAACATGTTCTATGCACAAGTGCACTTCAAAAAATGGTTCAAAACCATACAGTCAGCAAAAAGAAAACTAACCTGTTTTCAGTAAATAATCTGGTTCTAAATACCGAGCACCTTTAAAAAGTTTAATTTCACATTGCCAATTTTCTTGATAATTTACAGTTCTTCTGACAAATCTAGTGCTTTTGATCTGAGTTCCAGCAGTTAGGATGCTGAGGTTTAATCAGTTTATATTGGCTCTGGTGTCGACAAAAACAAATATAATCCAGTAAAGAGACTATATCTGAAATCAAACTAAACAGAAAAATAATTTCTGTGTCGCAACTGAATATAAGACAATGGAGTGCATCTGAGCCCAGTGATGTCTCCTCCCACATGGAGGTTGTATTTGTTCTTCTTCCGCTGCTCTAGATTTTAAGTGTCGCCGAGTAGTACGAGTCTACCAGCCTTGCTTGAGGAAATGCAGGGGAAATTACTTCTAGAGTTTAGTTATCACTTATGTTTCACTCATCCCTCATTGAACTGCTATTCCTGACTCAGAGACCTACAATCCTGCAGACTCTGCCCCCTCAATCCCCTCTGCTTTCAGTCACTTTAAGATTAATCCATTGTTAATGGTGACCTGTGTGGCCAATGTAACCAGAGACCCTGTCTCAACCGTGACATGAACCCAGAGCTCGTGCCCCCCTGATAATACTAGAGAATCGTTTTGAATGATTTTATGACAGACTTTGCTTACCTTTGCTTACTTTGGAAAACTCATAATTCATATTTATAATAGTTTACCATTTACAGTCATTAACTACTGTTTCTTAAGCACTAGCTACCTACAGTTTTGCAATTTCCTCATTTGATAATCAGTTTGTTTTGTCGCAATAAAGCCAAGGTCATCCCTGAAGAGATCACACCTCTTGTGCCAGCCGTAGCAGGTGAAAAACTAGCCGATGACCAGACCTGTTATATTCTTCAAACTCTTCTGAAGTACATGGTCATTCAGGTGAGATGGGCGATGTTTCGGCCTCTGCAATAGGGGAAGAAGCACGCAGAATGTAGTGTTAATGAAAGTGTAATATTCTAGGACGTCCTCTTGTATTAAAATTCTCTAATAATAATATAAACGCAAACGAAGAATCCCTTTTGGAAAAGCCCTAGCTGCACACAACTCTTTTAGTTCTGCTTTTCAACGTACTGCTGTTTGTACCAAAAAGAGGTTTGTAATATCTAGCTCTTCCCTACAGGGTTCAACTATTTATGTTTTAAACTGTTCTAATTTCTTTTCACACCTCCAATGGCATTTCCTACTCTCACTGTAATTAGCAATTTCACCAGCAGAAAACCCCCCACTGGCAGTAGATAAGATCACTGTCTGCTTTTCTGTTTTTATGTGTGCTAGGCTGTAGCTTTCTCATTAATAATATGTTGCAATTTCTGCACCACGCTCAGCTTTTGACTTACATGCATGTTTTTCCCATCTCTTTCTGTTGTTTTATCACAAAGGCTTCAAGCTTGGAGTGGAGAAACCGAGGAAACCAAGACACTGGCTTCAGGTTCCTCTTCACGCTGTTCAAGAAGTATTACCTTCCCCACTTGTTTCCGTCCTTTACAAAGCTAACCAACTTGTACAAGCCTTTGCTAGGTGAGTTTTTGTGGATTTGTGAAACGAGCAATTTGTTTAGTTTGTTTATATGATCCCCACCCCCATACTATTCTTGGATGAAAATAAACAGAATGCATTTCAGCCAGAAATACTGAATCTTCTTGGTACATTCTTCAGAATCTCATAGCTATTTTAGGAATTGGTTTCAGAACGTAATTCACACAGTAATCTGTATTCAGAATGGCTTTGTTCTTTCCCTGGGATTTTGTATTTCTAAGCTTCTTCCCCCCTATGAAATAAATATTCAAAAGAATGATTATTAACTCTTTGAGCTATGAAAGGGATTCATTTTCTAGACTTTGTGAAGTAAGAAGGCCCAGTAGAGGACTTCCACTCCCTCTGTTCACTACTGAATTATTTATATTAATCTTGATGGGTAGCTTTCCAATATTTTATTAGAATTTTGTGGTAAATGATGGGCAAACAACACACTTCTGTCACAAAAGAGAGATCATGTGAATGCCAGTTTGTGAGGTTAATCGTTAACCAGTTGCCCCTCCCTGGTGGCAATTTATCAAAGTCCAACATCTTCCCAAGTGTCAGATTTGTAATCTTTGTTATTTTAATGTAAGGGATGTCATGTATAAATACACTATAAATAATTCAGATACTTTATGACTTACTCATGCACTTGGACTCTTCAAGGCTTCATTAGACCAACTCTCGTGAACTGTGTAGTTTCAAAGTACTCTTCTACTGTTGTGCAGCAACATTTCTGTGTTGAACTGTTCTGCTTCAAAAAAAATGTTGAGTGTGTTTCCTATCATGCAACAGCAACAGCCTTGCAGACGAGCGACTCTTTGTGTTCTTTTGTAGATATTCCTCACCTGAGACCAAAGCCTTTATATGTTCCTGTGACTCGCAACAATGAGAGCACCTACTGCACGAGGGACCAGTACTTGGCGCCACGCGTTGCTTTTATTAAATGGCTGGTGACCTTCTTTCTGGAAAAGAAGTACGTCACGCCAGCGGTTCAGAACACTAAGAATGGAGCCGAGGTGCTTCCCAAGATAATGCAGGTAAGATCGCGCTCTTTCAGTCTGAAATCTGGCAAGGCTAGAGTGCCACCTTAACTTTCGTACTGTATTCACATTCTGAATATCATATACTGGTGTTATGTACTGTTGAAGCCATAACAACTCGTGTGTGTTGACAGACTGTGACTGCGGGCAGTGCCAGTCAGGACAAGAACGCGGAAGTGGAGATGAACGGCCCCACAGAGCAGGACAAGAGCCACTCCAACAGCAGCACCCTGTCTGACCGCCGACTCAGCAACTCCAGTCTGTGCAGCATCGAGGAGGAGCACCACGTGGTCTACGACATGGTGCACTACATCCTGCTGTCCACCAGGGACAACGTCAACTTCGTCAATGAAGTGTTTCATCAGGTGGGCACTGTTTATCTCAAGAGTTAGGATCTTAACTGTTAAAAATCGGAGTCACAGTATATATAGTAATACAACTACTACTATGTCTTTGTTCATACAAAACCCTTCTTTGTTAGGTTAGAATAATTTTGCATTGTTTTGAAGCGGAAGAACTCCTTCAGTTAGTACTTCGTCTACTTATTCTTTGTCAGAGGTATTGATGGGAGGTTTTTACATGATTGACAGGATTTGGATTTACGCTAATCAAAAATAAATCCCACAAGCATGTTTACCTCGATTCTGTTTTGTGCTGTTTGGAAAAATAACACTTACTGAATTCAAACAGTTGAGATGTGTGTCTTCCTTATCGCATGGCAGTGCTAGTTTAAATGTTATTAGCATGGTGATTTATCAGACTCTGAAGGATGCTGAAGATGAAAATAGCTGAATAGTATTAGTGATCTGTAAAGAATCTGGAAAAATTCAGTTTACTTATGTAATGTTACCCAGTGAACTTGAAGTTGTGTTATGATGCCCTCTTGTGACTGATAGTGATATTTCAGGTTCATTGAATGATGCTGGAAAAACTACAGAATCCCTTTCTGTGGCACTCACTGACCACTGAAAATGTAAATTTCCACTTCTTTTCAGTGTAGATTGTATTTATTTAGGATTTATTCCATAATATCTGTAAGTGTATCAAAATATGTTCTCATGACATTCTAGTGATCATAGACATTTTTCAGAAAAAAATAAACTGTATAAACCCATCCTTAACAATCACACTAAGATAAAATGAGAGTCGGAATCTGGATTATTAAAAAACATGGTGGGAAAGTAACCAGTGTTGTATAATGATGTGAATTTGTCATATATGATGATTGATTGATTTTGCAGGCATTGTGTTTGATTGATTACATATAATTTAACCCTTTTTTAGGCTTTTCTCTTGCCTTCTTGTGAGGCCTCAGCAACTAGAAAGGTGATCAAAGTTTACAAAAATTGGATTCTCCAAGAAAAGCCAACCTTTATGAATGAGCCAGACAAGGGCAAACAGGAGGAGGAGACGGAGGACTCTTCTGAGCTGCTGACCGAAACTGACAGCAAACAGGTACCAACTGGAGAATCAGTACTGCTATAATGGGCAGGATGCACACCCTGGAATATTCAACAAACCTGGTGTCAAGTAAGACAAGGGAGATAATGGCTAAGTTGTTGCTCTCTTAAAAGCCCCACTCTGATAGTCAGAAGCAAAATAAGAATCCTTTTCAAGTCAATTGCGCTACTGCAGTACTTTCTAACCACTGGGGTTTTGGGTGTCCTAACACTGGTATCTGTTTGATAACATGTTTATGGGAACAAATATTGGTATCGGGGTTTTTTCCAACCAATACAAAAATACTCTTATTTTGTATGCTTGATTTTGGCCAGTGCCACCTTGTTCCTCACCTTTCTTGGCTCTGGATCCTTACTCCCACAAGCTGACCGTCAATGAATGGATGTCTATAGAGAGGGGAACACTCTTTTGTCTCAGCAGGTGCCGGAGAATCCCGGGCACAAGCGCTCCTCGAGTTGGGGCCGGACGTACTCTTTCAGCAGTGCGATAAGCAGGGGCTGCGTGGTGGAAGAGAAGAACAAGGAAGTCAAGGCTGGCATCCAGTCTGTGCTTCAGGTACCATCCATCTCTGTACTATTAGTAATAGTAATATTAATAAATAAAGGACAAATAAAGATGTGTGTGTGTGTGTGTGTGTGTGTTTAAATCCTGAAATGAGTTTTTCGTGTTTCTTTTATGAACAACATCCCTGTCCCATTTTGTCTCCCAAGGTTTTCTTGACCAATTCAGCAAATGTCTTCTTACTTGAGCCGTGCCATGACGTGCCCAAGCTGATGGAGGACCAGGTGGAAGTGTGTAAAGGGGTGCTCTACATTTACCGACGGATGATCATGGAACATGCAATGAATAAAAAGACATGGTAGATATTTAAGCATTTCTTCAAAACGCAGATTTCTGAAGTGTAAATGTGTATTTGCTTAAAAAATCCCAGTAATGCAGCTACTTCTCACAGTGAAACAGGTCCAAATCTGTAGCTTTTGTGAAAAATGTTTGGGTATTTATTGCTGCCAACTTTACATGCCCCTTTGGTATCATTCAGGTTTGTTACATACAAAACAATGATGTGAATCTGTGAGACATTATTTTGCCTTTGACTGACCGTACCTTTCTATTACTGGAGAATATACATTTTAGCATTTCTTTAACAACATATTAAAGGGCGGTCACCTGCAATTTGTGCCCAAGTGAGTGAAAGAAATGCAGGGAAATATGTTTGTGCTCTAAAATATAAAAAAGTTGGGTACAACTCATTTGAGCTCTCCCAGTTAAAGGCAGCTGCCAATGACACATTGTGTTTGATCAGGGAGCAAATGCTGCAAGTGCTACTCAGGATCACAGAGTCTGTGATGAGGAGACCCCTGGAGACCCAGAAAAAGGATACTTTTGCAGAGAGCCTGGCGGGACTTCTCTTTAGGGTGAGTGGGATGGGATACAGGGGCTTCAAACTCTACAAAGACGCCTATTTCTAAATAATAACTTGAGAACGGGGTTTAGTACGGGTGGTGTGGAGTATTCCTCTTCAAGTCTCTCTCTCTCTCTCCCTGCCTCTCCCATGTGCAGACGATCATAGTGGCCTGGGTGCGGGCCAACCTGAGCGTCTTCATCTCCCGGGAGCTGTGGGACGAGTTGCTGGCCGTGCTGTCCTCCCTGACCAACTGGGAAGAGCTGGTGACCGAGTGGGCCAACATCATGGACTCCCTGACCGGCGTGCTGGCGCGCTCCGTCTACGGCCTGGACATGAGCAGCCTGCCCCTGGACAAGCTGAGCGAGCAGAAGGAGAAGAAGCAGAGAGGCCGAGGTAGCGTACCTGCACCAGCATGACTTCCCAAACATTCCCAGCTGCAGCAGTCTGTTACTACTCTACAAATACTGTTACACTGGAGCCGGAGATCTCTATGGGTTTTCCAGCCAGTGTGGAGTCCGGTAATGGAATAGCCAAACCACCTGGTTTAAGGTTGTTCTTTTGCAGAGCATTCTGAGAAAGACGTGTCTGTTTTGTGTCGAGATGCTGACCAGTTCTTTAGGTTGCTACCTCTCTTTTGTTGTCTGTTGTGAAGGTGTGATTCCAGACGCTCAGAAGGCCTCTGCAGTGGGACGGTCTTTTTCTCTGAGCTGGAGGAATCAAGGCGACGTTCAGGAGCCCATGAGGTTCAGGAGCGCCACCACGTCCGGTGCTCCTGGGGTGGAGAAAGCCCGGAATATCGTTCGCCAGAAAGCTACAGGTCAGTACTCGTTTTCGTATTTGCTTTTAATTATCCCACAATTTTTTTTGTTTTGGCAATTCATGACTTCATGAGAAAATAAACATTTAACTTTTGACCCAAACTTATTTCTTTACAAACAGGTCCACTTATGATTATTCCTGTTAACTGCACGATATCTACTTTTATCTCTCTTCTGTGTTTTTTTTTGGTATAACTTTAAGATGGGTGGATTGATGAAAAGATTGTTTCTCCAAAAATTGCAATTTTATATATATTTTTACTTTTCTACAGTCAGTGTATTCTAAGAAGCATTCTTATGAAATTTAAAGCTCTGAAAATGAGGACAGTTCTCTTCAGATGTTTATTATAAGACCAAAGCCTCCTTTCACCCATTGGTGGAAAGCTTTTACACAAGAAGCATGTTTTACAATGTTTTCTGGTACTGCATAGAATAATGAATCAACCTGAACTCCAATAATAAAGGAAAACATTTCATTATGTGTCAAGGCTTACCTTGTGCGATATACCTACCTATTGCATGAGCCATTAGGCCACCAACACGGTCTGTAATCCCTCATAGTGGTCCCTTCGTTTGTTACATTATAGACAACATGTCTGTCAGTGGAAGGGTACAAAGAACTGTTTTCCATAATAAAAATGAATGTGTAATTAAACAGTGCCTAAAGTTTTAGTGGCACATACATAAGTCAGGAGACAAAAAGCCAGATGTATTTGCTTATGTATTAAAAGTGAATCTATCATTGTACAACTGCAGGAGTGTGGCCATTAATACAACAATCATTTATGTAGCTGCTTATCAATATGAGACCACAGTGTATCTTCAATACCTCCACAAAGACCATGTTAATTGTTTGCTGTCCTTCTGCGATTCTGGTGACCAACCTAATCCAAGATAAAATGTAATTTAGTTTCTCGCAGAATAGATGCTAATTTTAGGTGTAATGGAAAATGCCTTTGTTGTATGTATGTATGTATGTATGTATGTATGTATGTATGTATGTATGTATGTATATATATATATATTTATTATTTATTTATTTAGTTACTTTTAAATGGATTAGCAAGTGCCTGGTAGTTGCCAGGTCTTACCTGGAAATTTGTCATCAATTATTGTTTCCCCAAAGCCTGGCTCTTCTATGTAAACAAAAAAAAATCCACCGTCTAGTTCCAAATTGGCAGGACCTGCAAATGCATTTCCTTTCAGGTCTATGATGCTAATGCAAGTGACGTAAAAATGGTCCAAATGGTGTCAAATGTATATATTTGGAATACTCCCTGTAACAAAAAGATCACGTGAGATTGAATTCACACCATATGTTTAAGGAACTCTTCTGGAGGGCAGGCAGACATGAGGCATAATGGTTGCCATTCAGGGCTTTCTTGTATGATATTCAGCAAGTCATTACCTATGCATCTTACTTGTATTTCGTGCTTAATTGGCTCACTGAGCAAATTGTGTTCTCCTCGATACAATAACACGATTGCACTATGGACTGTGGCGTGCAATGAAAGAGTGCATTTCAGCCGAGGCTTTATGTGCCTGTGTGTTCCTGAAAGGGTAAATCCTGATCACAAAAGACAAGCAGATGGTGTCTATTGTCCTCCTTAGATGTCACCTTTTGAAAGGCTACATGTTTCAGAGTCAGCGGTTAAACAGAACTGATCCCTGTTGACAGTTTACAAATTGGGCTGTCCACATCACCTCATAAATAATTTACAGCCTTTTTCTCATTTTTTTCTTTCTTTTTCTTTCTTTCTTAAGAACTCTTAAAGTGACAGGTTGGTTATGAAACAGTAGTGTTACATTTGGACAAATACCAGATTGTCTCTCTTGTCTCCTTCCAGACTATCCACAAGACTATAAACTCAAACCAGATGTCAATTCTGTCTATTACAATACCTCATTAGGTTCAGTTTTATCTCTGTGTCTTTATTTGTCTTGCCACCGACCCTCTCCTCCTCTCCAGTAGCCCAGCAAAACGTTTGTTAATGTTGTGTGGTTTAAAAACAACAATGATAAAAACAAAAAGATACAAAATACTACTGCTGTGTTTGTGTAAATATCAAGAGCAAACCCTGTCAGAAATAGAGTATCTGTTAACAAGTTGGATGCCTGGTAATTTGAGTTAATGTGACTACAAAGGCAACATCAGCCTTTTCTTGCTGCTTGTACCTGTTTACTTGCCCTTCTGTGCCAGCTGTCTGTGTGCATGTCTTCTACTGTGCTTTTAATTAAAGTATCACAGCCAGGCAGTTTGCAGAGGCGTTCACATCAGGATGCAGGAATAGGGAACACACTTGCTCTAAATCATACCGAGTGGTCTTTGAATATATGTATTTTTTTGATAATGAATTATTGCTTCTATGCAGTATGAAGAGCTTGTTAAGTTTTAAACAGATGTAGTTCAGCCTGAAGGAGAGCGCTCTGAAGTTCCTTGCCACTGTATGTAAGTGAGATGAAAACACAGGCTGCCTCCAATTTCTCTTTACTCTTCCTAATTGGATTTTTCATGCATTGAACTTCAAACATGCTAATATCCCCCTCGTTTAAAGAATTCTGAACATCAATCACGGAGCCATCTTAATAGTTTCATTAGGAATATAATTAAATGCTTATTAAAATGCATAAAAGGTAACACTATACAGCAAATCTCTATAAAAAGCCATAATTAAAATGTGTTGTTTGCGAAGCGTAATACTCTTCCTTTTCATAACCTTCTGACAGATTAAAACAGAAGCCCAGTCCGATATAGCATGCTGCCATTGTTCCACTACAGTCTGAAATGTGTGAAGCTGTAGACTGGATCATATTTGTTTTATAACAATAGATAACATTAATTTTCTGAACACAGTGTTAAGCATGCAATTTATGGAAATGTTATCGCAGGGTTTATTTATTTATTTATTTATTTTATTTATATAATTTTAGGTTCTTAATTAAATACCAGCATTTTTTCTTCCAGATTGCTAGACATTTGACTGTCATACATGAATTCACTTACGAATAAAATTAGTTTTTACATATTGTAGAGAACTAGTTCAAATCTTTTGCTGCATAATATAAAGAAATACAGATTCTGATCTCTCATAATAAATAAAATAAACAAATAAAATAAACATAGTCTTGCAAAATAATTGATCTTAATAGCACAATTACCATAAAAAAATAAGAAGGAAGCTTTTGTTGATTTTATGGCAGGAATTTCAGAGGGAAAAGGTTAACTGATGTGATCAAAATAAAGCATTTTGTATTCAGTGTATAAAAAGTATTTTGGTAAAAAGCCTGTATTGTGTAATAATGTCGGCCCTGATCATACTACATTTCTTTCAAAAGCTTTCTTGCAGTCCACTGTACTGATCCCCAGCGAGACCCTAAACTGAAGATCATTTTCTGTGAAATTGCAGTCACTGATGCTCAAACCATTTAACCGATCTATGCCTTTTTGTTACCTCTCATGTGTGAAATTGTTAGAACAGGAGTGTACTAGTTCTGATAGCAGTAGGGTTTTTAACAATGGCATGTATTGAAGATTTTGCTTGTGATGTGAAATTGATCATATCCTTTTCTCACTCTTTTCCAATGGAAGCTAAGCGAAGCCAGTCTATCAGCAACTGTGTGCACCTTTACGAGGCTTTGCCTGCTACTAAAAGCGTGCCTATGCTTCTGCACACTGTGAGCTCTTTCTTGCCTGGTATCTCTTCCAACTCTTGCTCTCACAGACTTTCAGGTAGTGTACTGAAAGCTATCTTTTACTTCCCTTCTGACCCCTCTCTTTTCATTTCTTGAATTGTCTGTGTTCTGCTCCCTCTCGTATATTGCACGTAGGCTACAAAACTGAACTTCATTGTGTATACATTTACAATCTTGTTTTATCTATTCAATGGGGGGGGGGGTATTTCAAAAGCATAGTTTTAACAGTGTATTTTTGCTGTTCAGTTCTTTTTATTTTATTAAGTAATCAAAATATCTGACAAATTCATAAATTACCTGTTAATACATTTATTTGTAATGCACTTGTTCAGATTATATGATTTACAAAAAGGAAACAAATTAATAGATTTTTGGAGTTAATGTTCTGGGTGGCATATCCTAACTGAAAACAAAATTACAAATAGTTATGCTTTTCTTTGCTCATATATTAGCAGATTGTTGAGTTATGACAAAAATGTCTGCATTATTAATAGAAGAGCCACTGACTATGACTATAGTGTTATAGATCTCCACTATACGTGTCAAATGTAGCCCAATAAAGTGCAGGTAGCACAAAGCTGATGTCTTTGGCCACCTGAGAGTGCTGACGCTGTGTTGTTCGTTCCTGCTGTCTCACCTCAGAGGTGGAGGAGGGCCACGACTGCGGCCCCGATGGGGAGCCAGCGGACGGAGAGCAGCTCCCGCGAAGCAGCAGCACTTCAGACATCTCACAGCCGCTCTCGGACACCTTCCAAGGTACCATCGCCACCGTCTTACCCTCTGCACACCAGCCACCAGACACACGCATGCAAAACAGCAGTGTGTCACATCTTCACTTCACTTCACTTCAAATTTAAGGAATACAATTTAAATAAAAGTACTCCCTCTTGTACCCATTCGTTATTACAGCGACCAATCTGTTTCTGATTGGAGAATAACAAGGTGAGAAGCATGCTGTGACAGTAAATTACCAGTAAGAAATAACTGAAGAGAAAGAAGTAAAATAATTACTGTTGAATAGAAAGCACAAGGTTAAACAAAACGTAGTGCACTGACAAGAGCTCAGCTCTGCTCCATTGATATTTGTTGTTTCTGAAAATGACTTCGAGGAAAATTAATGACAGCCCTAATATATCTGTGTATACTTGTACACAGACACAATTATTTAATATTAATAAAAATAGTTTTTACATAAAAATATGCATTTTCCACACCTAGAAATGCGTGTATTGTTCATCATCCTTCAGGAGGCTCGGGGTATCCATTAATTACTGAAGCCTGTTGCTGCCATCTAGTGTGTAATTAATTGGTTTAGGTTGTGAGATTTATAACAGACACTGTGTGCGGTACTTTCAGCTTTAAGCCCATAATGCCGTCGGGGTTTAATTTGGATGCAAGACAAGCACCAAATCAAACTAAGAAAAATATGTTTTAAAGAATTGAAAAGGAGACCTCTTGGGAGTTAAATGAAATACAAATAAAAATTCTGTTGAAGAATATGCTTGGTTATGAAAATGTAATACTATGTAGTTCCATGGCATTCAAGTCTCTAAAAATGCTTTAGCCTCGGCAATCTTAATTTCAGATCTTATAGATTTTGTTTCCTCAGTGGAATTAACCATGTTTGTATTAATCCCAGGTCAGAAAAGGGAATCCTCACCAATTTCCAACAGTTCAGACCCAAGAGCTAGTGGTTTAGAGAGCAACACACCCGGCAGGAGAGAGAGCGAGCCCCCTGTGGTGAGTCCTTGTGTTTATTCTGCACAGATAGCAGCCACTGGGATATCGCCAGAGGTCCTAGTTTTCCAAGATAGAAAAAAACTAAATTAGGTGGAAGAAATAATGAAAATCTGCGTTTTTCCCAATTAAAATATTACATTAGAATTAAGTATTCCTAGCCACATTTTTTTAATTTAAACGTTAACTATTTTTAATCGAGGTGGGAGCCCATAGAGCCTTAGCATCAGCCTAATAAAACAAAACTACAAATGGGCTGCATCATTGTAATATTCCAGCAAAACAGTATTGTCCTTGTAGGGCGGAAAAAAGGCACTGTATTTTATGTAAAAACTGCAATGGAATTGAAACTGGTATATTTTATCCTTACTTGTAATGTCATCTTTGTCAACATTTTGGTTGCTATTGTAATAGAGTTGCAGCATTCCAGACACATTTTCAAATTTTAGGCGTTGAGCACAGAAGAGAACCCTAAGTTTGATAAATCTTCTCTCCACCTCAGCTGAATTCACACTCAGCTGGAGGACAGCAACTGCATGCTTAGACAAATCAGGCAAGCAGTCTTCAACAGCCTTCCAGAAACCGAAAAATTCTGGTTTTCCAGGGCAAATGGATTTCTAGGAACCCTGGATGTAACACACATATTCCCGTCCATGCAGTTTGCTGACAGCTTCGTCCATTTGTTTCCTTGCCCATGTTTTATTCAGGATATTAAGTTAACTTTTGGGATTTTTGATAAAATGGAAATGGAAAAAGTGGTCGACGGTTAAAAGCCGGTCAAACAGGGCTGCTTCGTTGCTCAGCTGATGGAAAAACCTGCCACAGAACTCCAGTTGAGCCATGTAGGAATCGCGGAATCAAGTCTGAACTTCGTCACTGCTGACTGGGACTGGAACTCATCCATGCTACCAAATGCTGTCAGGGTTGAACAAGGTTTCTTCCGTGTTTCTGCCAAGGGTTCTTGTCTTGTCCTCTAGATTCACACAATGTGATTAGTAAGAGCTGCTTTATTCCTCCTTACCATGCTAAAGTCCTCCATTTTCTCCTGTGAGCTTGTAGTGTGAGAAAACAGGGTTGCTTGGGAGCACACGCCCAGTAGTACAGTTATTATGGCGAGCTGAGTTGATTAAAGAGGGCTGATTCAAAAATAGGGACGGTATATATTGCTGGTTACAAATTTAAGAAAAGGTTGTCAGAGAATGCAAGTTTGGAGTTGCTAGATAATTGACTCTTTAGAATGCTCTCTAAAGATCTGGACAAACTATTTCATAACCTAAGTGATCCATCTTGTGTTTCTTCAAGATTTTAATCCGACGGAGCAGTAGTCCTGCCGATCTGGACTATCCCGGGGACTTACCTTCCGGAAAGATGAGTCATCGGGAGAAAAGTGAGTTGCGACGGATCATGTGACTGTCTTGGAATTACTCAGTGATGTATATGTTCAAGAGGTTTTTGCACCATCTCTTATAAAATGGTGACTATGAGTTCGATTTCAGTTCTGCTGCATGCTTAATTGTACAAAAACAAAACCAACCAAAATGAGATCAATAAAGAAATCTCCTTTTTTTAGAATTTCTCTTGGACAGGAGAGAGATATTTAGCGTGACTGCAGTTTGGTTGATGACAGCCTTATAATTGACTGCGGACTGCTTTCAGTGTGAAGCGTGGAGTTGCTGCGAATGCATTTCTCACGGGTTCTCAGGAGCACTGACCTCTTCCTCTCTCTCCTTTCACTTGAAGCTGAGAGTGTGAGCAGTGAGACCTCAAATGGCTACCTCAATGACGCTGATGTCAGCATGATGTCATGGCAGACCTTCGAGGAGGAGCCCGACTGCCAGTCTCCCCACGATGTCACCATTGACCCAGACTCCCAGAGAAGCCTCCTGCAGCTCAGCCCCACTGAAGCCCTCACAGGTAACCACTACAGTACCCAGCAGTCATCTCCAGTGACCGGCTTCTAGTAGTGACATCTCGGGTTCATGTCAAGTGATTTACATGGCAGCGGATTTCATAGTTGGGATTCTGAGCTGTGTTGGGAAATTTACAGATTTCATGCATAAAGATGTGCTCTGAAAATACAATTATATGCTCCAAAAATGGCAATCTGTTGACTAACACATTTTAATTTCGTTTTTGTTTTCTTAGAACAAGCCAGGTTTAGTGTTTGGTAGGGGTGCATGTGATCGCATAGCTTTTGCTTTTTCCATTTTTGTTGTAAGGAATTGAGCAGTTCAGGAAGCTTCATGAGCATCAACACTGAGAATGCCTTTAATAGTTACATGCTTTTTTTAAACATTTTAACAGATTTTCACATTTCAGAGCACAAATACGCGGCCAGATGCGCCCTCCTGCCTGGGACAATTTATATAATCTCAAAAACACACATGGATGGCTACCCATTGTGCTACATCTCTGTGCTAAACTGTATTCATTTGTTTATTGCGGAAAAGAAACCAAATATTGAATGCAGTATTGGGTCTTTATAGAAATGAGAAAAGAAGGCTCAGCAAACAGTCAGATTCCTAGAAGATTCCACTCCTATAAGATTTGGATGTTTAAAAATAAAAATAAACCTGGTTTTGCATTTCTGGTAATTAGTATATTGTGTAGCTGTTCAAATATTCAGACCATTCTTTGTAACATATGGCGAAGTTACTCCATATTTCAGCAGATGAGCTGTGCATGTAAACTATACCGTTTAGTTCTGTGAAATACTATCAACACCTATTCAATTTAAAGTTCAATAGTTGAGTCTGTGCATCAGAAATTAACATAAAGGACTCTGACCTTTACAGGGATTTGCATATGCTTCCAAAAAAGCACAGAGATCATTTTCTCCTTTCTTTTCTTCCTGAAAATGGATATGATGCATCTCCTTGACATGCACAGACTAGATCCTTCTCCACAGGCTAGTTAGCGTGCATGTAGCAGACTGCTTTCTCGGCTTGCACTGCTAATCTCACTTTAAAAAGGAACAAGGGTGCACAAATCAGTTGGAAACGTTCTATAAAAAACATCTCTGCATCTGCTTTTTGCTTATTTTTGTAATTCATTCTGCTATTTTGCTTTACAGCTTATGATTCCTCTCTAGCAGTTTGGTCATCTAACTGTGCTCAGTCCCACCTGTGTCTTCTCAGATAAACGGTTGTTTCCCTGGGACTCACTGACTAGAAAACCTAAGTAGTGAACGCATTAAGCCCTTTAGCAGATTATTCTGTGAGGATTTTTGCTGCTTATCAAAGCAAAAGCTCTGGCTTATACTATTCTCTTGAACCTTTTAGTAAACTTAAATAAATGGATTGGAAACCCATTGATGTGTCAGGAACAGAGCTATAGTATTTGTTACACATTTACAGATCACAAGACTAAATCGGTGGCTTCATACATGCTATAAATCTAAATGCATTCTGACGGTGTCTTATTAGCTGAGAAGCCGTTTCAAATACAGATGCATATTTATAAAAGTATTTTAAAGACTGCTTGCTGAATGTACTAGAAACTTTTGGATTCACTTCCTGTCCATCTCTAGTAGTACTAACATGAAGAACATGCATCTGTTTTTGAGGTCATATTTATCCTAACCATTTATCTGATGTTATTTATAGAACGTTATGGGCCAAATTATCAATTTAAAGGAATCCACATAGATTTATGGCAAATAAAGAAATTAATAAAATATGCCCATTCATGAGGGAACACATCCAGTGCTTTTTATCAGTGTATTTCATGTGTAAGAATAGCCTGTAGCTTCTCGCATTCAATACAGTTTGGAGGAATACCCTGTTCTTTCCATTTCCAGTCAGGCTGATGTGCGCAATTACAGCCCATACTCCAGCAGTGATTGCATTTTGCAGAGGCAACTTTATAGCAACATTATCCTTCTTATTTGGTTTGCCATTTACCTGTCTGTTATGTTTTTTTGTGATTGGTTTGAATCACCAGGTGTTGGTAGCGTTCCAGTTTTGTTTTTTTTCTTTTCTGTTTGCTGCTTTGAATAGAAAGCACTTAGTGGAGAATGAAGTGCAGCAAGCTGAAGGGACCAAGAAAGGGGCAGCAGCTGGTAACATGGGGTGTTTATTCCCATCCCTACACCTGCTTTACTGGACGTGTACTTGACAAGTGCCTCACACTGTAAATGCAGGACCATCCACCCTTCTTTATTTGCATTTTGCTTTTTTCTTGTGCTTTTCCGTTTATTTTTAAAGGCAATAAAAAATATAAAATGTTTGCTAATATTTGCACTTGCTAAATAGTTGTTTTCAAGTCACCAATTTCTTTGAACTTTGTCTGCACAGGAACTGCTACTTTTAAGAGACCTGTAGGGGTTCCAGTACATATTAATATTTTAAAAATATGTTATTTATGGTAGTTATTCACTATTTCAGTCTTACCTCAATCATGGAGACCAAAAAGCAATACATCCTCTTTCTTGAGTAGACCCGTATACAATACTACAAACCACTATGAACAGAGGGGCCCAAATAGTTTGCCAATGTTATTGCATTCAATTGAATGTTCAGGCAGTTCAGGCGGCACTAAACTATCTCACTCCTTCAGACTACAGAGATCTGTGTTGAGTGACAGCTGTCTGAACCGTGTAATAAAACTGAAAAGATGTCACTGTCTGGATGACTGTAGATCAACAAGCCCAGTCAATGTCTTCATTTGTCAGGAAGAAGTCTGTATAAGCAAGGCTGGTGTAATATCGCCTCCAAAGGTGCTCTTCTCAATATGCCTTTGAAATTGAATAGAAAACGTGTATTTCTGTGATACTTTCATAAAACTGAATAAAACTAAGGGAGGTGAAAAGGGAGGAGAACTGGGATAGGAGGATGATGCTCTCCAGGGTCAGTAATGTCCAGTTTAAAATACTTTTTGTACGCCGTCTGCCGGCATCAGAGCTTATGATGGACTTGAATTGTAAAAACACACCGCGTCTCTGATAAACAGTTCGGCTCTGTCAGCACAAAGCTCAATGCCATGCTCAGATGGATTCATATAATGATTTCAGAATGGCTTTCATGGTGAGAGCTTGGATTCTCCATGCAGTAGGAGCTGAATATGGAACACTTTTCACCGGCGTAGGGGACAGATTCGTTTTGTGAATCACCAGGGATAAGTCAAAATACAGAGCGAGGAAACAGTGAAACAGAAATGATAAGCACTATGCTGTGCCCTTGAAATTGGGATTGATAGAATGTGTTAGGGAATGAGTATTAATATTATGAATCATAATTGTTTTTAGTAGTTGTAATATTTTCCTATATGTTCAGACGTGAGTTTTAATAATCATACGGTAATAAATATTTCCATGCAATTGTATTTGAATGATTTACCAGTGGAGCGGAGTTCTTTATTTGTCTTTGTGTTTGTCTGTTTTTCTGTTCAGGTTGTGATTGTGCCCTCCCTCCCCACTCCGCACCTTCCTCCCACCCCCAGCCCCCCTCTGCCTCACCAGCTTTGCTAGTACAACCCGACTGCAAGGACTGCCCCCCCCTCCTGGAGGAAACCATGCATCAATCTGTATTGCACATGCCTGAGGACTTGGGTACTTTCCTATCCCTTTTCTCTATATTGATCGATCTGCCTCTGATGTTGATTTCATTCTGCTGGAGTGACCTGGGAAAGAGCATGCGCTGGTTCACAACAGGGTGTCCTCTCCGTGGCTCCCAGTTCATTTCAGACACCTACACAATCTGTTTTCTGTTTTAAATTGAAGCTTTTTTGAAATTATACTTCCCTTTTATGCTATTTGTGTTCAATAGTGCATGCTGCTATTTGTTTATACACTTCCCTCTAGATACCATCATTTGTTGTTTTTTTAAATATTTTCCCGATGACTCCGTTTCTTCAGCGCACAGGTGAAGGCCAGATGGCTGCCGTCTCTGTAGGTTTACCTGGAGTGCTGTCGTGAGCTGAGCCCTTGTCAAACGAAACAAAAGAGTCTGATTTATTGGACTTTCATCCGGAGAACTTTCTGCAAGCCTGTTTTGTGGAAGATGTTAATCTCATAGACCTAACAAAGCATTTTAATTGGGAGGCTTAGAAAGTGTGTTCAGTTAGACATTCCTAGTTGTCAGTCCCGTTTCTTTATCATGGAAAATCGTGAACATGTCTGCCTTGTAAAGAAGCTAAGCCATTTTCAGTGTTTTCTACGACGATTATTATCAGATTAATATTGGCATATGTAGCTCAGGGGATTTCCGAATCACCTATGGCTGCCTCTGTCCAGGCCTTGAATGTTTTTCAATAGTTTTTGACTCATTATTCTTGAGAAAAGCTTTTCAGTTCTCCAGATTTTCCTCAGTTGCCATTAAGCAGATCGTCCTGTCAAAATTACCCCATGCATATTTTATGCCAGCATTTCCTGACTTTGAATTTTGTATCTGTGCTGCGAAAACCAACAGGAAACTAGCTGGAGTAGCCATGCCAGTAACATAATATTATATAAGCAGTACAGAGTAATACAGTGACATAACAGTACAGAGTCTTGAAACTTGAGCCTTGAAACATTTATTTAAAGACAACAAAATCTACTTAATATAAATGTGATGTATCAATTTATATTATATAGTCTGTTAAACAGTAGTATAAACAAATACATTGTTTTGTGTACTATTTTTATTAAGTTTCCCACCGGAAATATTTTAATATTTTAGTTAATATCAAAAGTCAAACAATCCTTTTTTTAGGGCTTAAGCAGAGCTTTTAAATTTTTGTATTAATGCCTGTATCTGTATTTCTTGCGCTACAGAGAGAGATATCTATGTCCCAATATTTAACATGCAGCTATAAATTAGCTTTTAATGTAGTGGTTTCAATTATTCCCATTGAACTGCTCAATTTGAAATCTGAAGTAACTTTTCATTTAGTTTTAATACAGATTTGTGAGACTTCCATGCATATTATTGTTATCCTTCTAGTTATTTGGTGCATACAGGAACTTTTATTGTTAATTTTAAATGTCCACCTTACAGGATGTTGTGTTGCAGCCTGCTTTTTTAAACCTTAGAGAGTGCTGACTGTATATCTCCCTTTACAAATTCAGCAGGTCCATTTAGAGCCTCCCTCTGCACTGTCCCCTGATACAGTGTTTATACATTTCACAGACTTTTGTGTAATGCCACATATAGGGTTGTATTACTCATTCTCTGTGTGTTGTTTTCTACAGGGAATCTGAGTCTACAGAATAATGATTACAAGAGGCCTTTGACTGCTGGTCGGCAGTGATGTTAACTTCCGATGTCCTTCCTTCCCCCACAGACAGCAGCGAATGCCTGGCCGATGACATTAGTATCATTGCGGGGGGCAGTCTCACCGGCTGGCATCCTGACTCCGCAGCTGTGCTGTGGAGGAGGATTCTGGGAATTCTGGGAGACGTCAACTGCATCCGCTGCCCCAGAATCCACGCCAAGGTGTTCTGCTATCTGTACGAACTGTGGCACAAACTGGCAAAGGTAATGCCCTCCACAGCCAGTAGGGTGTCTATTGGGGGTAGGCTATATGCAGAAATTAGATTCCATCACAGAAGTGTTATACCAAATGGATACATGGTATCAGAACTTCCTGAAAGTGACAGCTCATTAAAAATGGTTTACCGGTTGTGAGTATCGTCTATGTCTTTTCTGATTCTAGATCCGAGATAACCTTGGTATAAGTGTTGATAACCAGTCTTCTCCCCCCCGGCCCATCCTCATCCCTCCGCTCAGAATGTTTGCTTCCTGGTTGTTTAAGGTAAGATGGGCTGGTGCTATTTTATTTGGTTCTGGTAAAAGAACAATTCCAGTTTATTTATTTGTTTGATTGATTGATTGATTCGCAGACAAGCATTGAAAAGATAATTGATGCATACGTACATATGATGTTATTTTTTAGGCAACTACTCTGCCTTCTGAGTTCAAAGAAGGGAAGCTACAGGCATACAAGCTAATTTGTGAGATGATGACCAAACACCAAGATGTCCTCCCCAACTTGGATTTCCTTGTGCACTTCTACCATGTCATGCATTTGGGTTTTACCAGCGAAGATCAGGTAAACTATTGATATGTCTTCCCTCTGCTGTGCCGGGTCTCTCCATCTCCAGTTGAGATGCATACATTTTCCCTTTCTCAAGTCTGGTTCCAGTGGAAATGCCTGCACTGAACCCATTACGATCCTTGGATCACTGAGTTGTTAATGGACACCAAATGACACCAAACGATGGGTCGAATGGCCTCCTCTCGACTGTAAACTTTCTTATGTTCTTCTTATGTTCTCATTCAGTGACCTCTCCAAAAGTCTTTAATTGAAGGCCGTATTTAGATTTGTTTTTTCCTGAGTAACTTTAGATGTTTTATTATAGACTTTGATTTGCTCTCAGAGTAATGTGAGATGAATCTATAAATCATTTTTGGTGGGAAATCTCGTCCAGAAAATGTAATGATCCATTATCTCAATGCCCACCATTCAACTCCTGAGGCCGGTGCTTCCTGAGATTTTGCATGTGTCCAGTAGATGGCGATCTTGTCTAATGCACAAGCTTCTTTTCTTGGTAGATTGTCTTCTGCTTAAAATCTAGAATCTTTAAATTTTTCAAGACTTATTCTCTCTGCAGTGCTGTAGGAAATACAACATATTTTTATGAGTTAATTTAGACTTTTGTGAAGTTGAAAATCAAGGCATAAACATTTGCATTTTCTTTCTCTGGTGACATGGCATGCTTTTGTTAAACTGACAGCCATCAAGAATGTATTACTGTTGTTGGTGTTTTAGAAATGCACGGCATAGAATATGAATCCAAGTACATTTATAATTCCTACTGTAATTCCTCCTATGCTGAGTCATCTCTTTAGTACATGAGTTTATGTGAATTATTTTAAGTGAGCGTGTCCCATGTATTCCTCATGGGGGTGCTGTCGATGGGATGTTAGGTTAGTCCTGTATGTAATGTAATTCTTAAATGAGGGAATCCTATGTCCTGTCGAATATATAAATCGATTAATGCATGTACTTTGCTTTAAGTTAGATTGTGCTCCAGCTGTTCAGAAACTTATAGAAAAGCAAACCAGCCTCCTGGCATCTCACAGAAGAGGCATTTCCTGCAGCCTCTTTAGTGCTAGGAAACATTATACAAAAATAGACTGGTATGGATGCCTTTTCACTGCGGTCTGTCTCCAATCCACCATGTTTGAACCATTGAGGTGTCAGGCTGTTTGTTACATACGACTGCAGGTGTGCATACTGTGCAGTTTTAGTGCTGCATTGGCACAAACCTGCAGCACTAGACATCTGAGACATGACGTGGATCCAGTGTGCCAAGAGCTGTACAGTACCCTTGTATAGGCCATTGAAAACGGTCCCGGCTTCGGCATCCGTATTAAAATCAAACAAAAGGGAATGAAGGCGATCTAAATGAATCTATCAGCGCACAACCTAGCGGGTTTTCAAAATGTTTGTTGCACCAGGCTGTGATAATGATGTTGATTGTGCTTGTGGAATTGGTGTGAATGGCAGTGAACCAGGCAGGCACACAGCCATGGCGATAAGCTTCATTTACAGCGACCATGAGTGGCAGATCTGTTAACAGACATCAAGCTGAAATAATGCAATGAGCAGCGTGCTCCTTTGTCATTCAAAGCAGCTCCATGTGGTGGGTTTGTTATTATTTTATTTCAGCGCCAGGTTGTTTTTAGTGTATTTTCCTGTGTTGTCATCTCACATACAGTGTGGTACAGATTCAGTTTTCGTCAATATCATAACGCAATATCAGAAGCATATTGTTCAGTGACTCAATCTTTCATGGCGGTCTCTGAAATTGAACTGTTCCCTTCTGTAAAACATTTCTCAGTAGTAACTGTGTTGTTTTATTATCCTAACCCTTATATGGGTTTACTGCAGTATACTGTGATAAAACCACAGTAAAGTGTACTAAAGAAAGTAAAAGCATGGTACAGCGTGGACAGGTGTGGTAAAGCATGACAAAAACCATGGCAAAATGAAGTAAAGGGCAGTGGAAAACCATGAGAAAATGGCCAAATTTCCACTGGTAAACTTTCATAAAGGTAGATTGTAGAAATAGAAATTGTGCATGGCACAGTTTGTTTTTGTTTCTCTGTATCCTCTGCTAAACCTACACTGATCCCTCCTTCCTCATGCATTGTGTTTGATACGAGCCATTGGTTTGCTGCTCATTGCACACTTTTCCTCTCTCTGTGTGTAGAGAATAGAACTGTCACTCATCTTTGCCCATCCCACGAATACAAGCCCAGCCAATAATAAAGCTCCAATATGCAAATGTATTGTTTTCTTATTTTTTTGCTAGTTTTTTTCTGCTGATATGTAAAGAATAGAACATTACCGAAGATGGGAAATGCTAATACAGCTAATGCTACATCCTCTCTGAGGAAATTTCAGTGGAGACGGTTGGCTTAAAGATCAGTAGAATTAATCTTTAAGTGAGAAATGTTTAGGGATGTTACTTTCAATATAATTTAATGAATGACCGCTGAGTAGTACAAAAATCATTAAGTGCAAGTACGTCAAACTTTAGTAGGCTGTGTTGTTTTACCGCTGTATGATATTTTTCTGTTTATTATTGGAACCATACAGCTGTCTAACAAACAAATCCTCCTCCTGAACATGGTTTACCAAAATGAGTAATTATTTCAGATATCAGATTCTTGTCTCAAGCATTTTTCAGGAATTGATTCAAAATACATATCGGCACATTAGTCACATGCCCTTCTTATAAATAAAATGTGCACTTGCAAATTTGTCCTTTTTTTTTTTTTAGAGAGAGAGAGCCTTGGTAGAATACTAATTGTGTACAAATGTGGATAATGATGATGATGATAATACAGGAAGTTTTGGGTAAATTGTCTTTCAGGCATGATTTCATATGTAATCATATTTTGACAAAGCCATTATTCAGTATCTGTAGTTGCTAACACCATGAATGTTCATATTACATTTCTGTACAGGTGGTAAAACTGGGCTTCTTCCTCAAAGCTTTTTGAAGTGTTTTTTTGTTTGTTTTTGTTTCTCAGGTGATGGTGTGGCTTTGATCTGTTTTTACAACAGCATTATTCTCACGTTTGGCTCAGGGCCATCTCCAAAGCTACTGGGTATTTCTTCAGTGCAATGCAACTCTAAATAAAAATGGACAGTTTACACTAATTAAATTCCTATAAAGTAAATCAGTTGTGCTGAAGTGTGTATCACGTCTACATATCAGCATTTTGACTTGGCAACGACACAAGCTTATTATCAATCCACAAAATATTTCCATGTCATTAAATAATGTTTGAGCTCCTGCCGTGTATATGTAATTAATTAGCAATTCACGTCTGTTGTGTATATTTAAAAAGACTTATTGGCAGAACGAGGAGCGTATCAGTGTTTGCATCTAGGTCTTTCATTGTATAGAAATGAGATGGAGCTGGAGGGATTGTTATATTCTTTGGCTTTGTTATTACAAAATACAATATGGGGACTTCTGCTGTTGAGTTGGCAGAGGCTTATAGGGATGTGAATTGGAGCGTGTACAAATTGGATGGAAAATAGTCTTCTTGCTACACAATAGACAAACAGCTTGGCTGTTTTACATGAAAAAGTCCCCCCTTTCAGCAATAAGCTGCATAACGTGCTTCACAGGAAAGCATGTTAGGTGCATCAAGTGACATTTGAAACACTTAGGAATGAATATTCTTCATTTAATTAGTTTTATATATCTATATGATTGATGGTGTATGTTTATGCTCATGTGATTGTAGCCAGCTGTAGTTGCGTGGTGGTTCAGGATGTTGTTTTGTTTTTGTCAGAACCTTTATACTGAATGGTATCTTAGTCAGCAGTGACGATACACAGTTAATTAAGCTAATTTCAGTTTGGAGTTTGTAGGGATCAGTGTGGTCGAACCTTTTCAGGAATGAAGCCCAGGTGTGCTTCGCAGAACAGCGTGTTTTTCGTCTAGAGACTCAGAGCATTTTCAGTTGGCAAACTCCCAGAGCCCTGCGTGAACCCGCACTGTCAGTTTGTGAAGAAACAGGTGAAATCAATTCATTAACCATTAACACTCAGCACTAAGGGCAATCCAGCTGGTCCTGTAGCATGCACAAATCAGTTCAGATATCAATATGCCTAACAGGGTTTATTTGTTTTGAATACCACACTAGCGATAACTTAGCATTATTGATGACTGCAATTAACAACTTTTGGCCGGCATAAGTATGATGAAGATCCCTAAATATTCTAAATCTGACAAATCTGACATAATTGTGGATTCCTGGAAGTGATGTATTTACTTTCTGCCGGGAATGAAATTAGAAGCAGTCATGTCTGTGGTATTGTCTGGGTTTTCTACATGAACAAAATTCAGCATAGACAAATATCGAAGCTTGGGGTTCAGTTCAGCCATATTGCTCTGCTTCCTTCTACTCACAAATGTAGCCGCCATTAAATACGGGTTTGTAGTTAGTGGGTTGGTTAAAGTTTTGATTTAGATCCTGCCAAAAGTAATTTTAACTGTTGTGAAATTCAATCTAACACTTTCACTAACAAAATACACTATGGGATTTTCTTCAAAGATATCCTCAGAAACTATGTATGTGATGTTTCATTAGAAAGATATACAACACAGTGAACATTTTTGAAAACATATACAATCTTAATTTGTAATACCCCCAGGAAGGTGAAATTACCTTAAACTCATGCAGACAAAACCTAAATTACTGCAAATAAAGCTATAGACTTTCATAGCTGTGTTCAATGAGACACTCATTGTCAGTAGCACAGAAACTCCCTGCTACAATAAAATGGAGGCTATTAATGATTAGCTGCATAGTGTTGAGCTATGCTATTACATCTGCTATGATCAGGACTGAGGGGAATGAACTACCGGTATCTCATATCAGTTTGCCATTTATATATCAGTCAGCCGAAGACAATCTTTGAAAATGCCTCTTTGCAAACACATGTATATTTAACTTACCATGTACAACATATATAAAATATAATATTTAACATTTTATGTGTATATATTTTTTTATTGTTTTTACTGTTCTATCTACTATGGACCTAGGGCTGTGCCGGTAAAAGGTATACCGCCTCACGCCCTCACCTCAAATAATTATCGTGAATACGTCTCTGTTTGGTGCTGCGGTAAGGTCACTGCACTGTGGTGCGGAGATCCGGGTTTGAATCCCTGCTGTGTCCGTTCTATGAGCAAGGGCTGCGAGCATAACATTTAATTCTAGGTTAGATTCCTACACCAGAAAATACAT
This sequence comes from Amia ocellicauda, assembly GCF_036373705.1. Taxonomy (NCBI): domain Eukaryota; kingdom Metazoa; phylum Chordata; class Actinopteri; order Amiiformes; family Amiidae; genus Amia; species Amia ocellicauda. The sequence goes on from NC_089850.1 coordinate 12,899,254, forward strand.
TATGGCATATTATAGTAATATATATTTTGTACAGATAATTGTGGGCTATTTTTGTTGTGTTTTAGTATGTAGTATTTTTATGCTGGGAAGTGTGTCTTTGCATAGATAGCTCTGAAGTCAAACACATAGCATGCATTTCCAACAAACTATGCCACTTGCTTGCCCCCCCCCCCCCCCCGGCTCAGGTTGACCAGTCTCATGCATTGACGTTGAAAACTTGAGCTATGTGGCTTTTGTCATTCACTTTCGTCATTCTGCACAGAATCAAAGCAAAGTCTGAGCATTCATTGTCTAAATGGTCAGATTCTGTGCAGAATGACTGAAATCTGCGTGACGTGAAACAAGCGACAGAGGGATGCCTGGTAGTGCTATACTTTCTATAGGAAGCCTGCTTACTTACAATATGTTGCCAGAGTTATCGCTAAAAAGGGCTGAGATTAAAGAGTTGAAGAGACTACAACTGCAGTGGGTGACTGTTGGATTTAATTAAAGGCTGTTTTGCAATCGTTGTAGGACATTCATTATTTGATCTAAATTAAAGTGATCAGGTTTTATGTAGCTACTGAATTGAAAACTATCTGTTATTTATGATTTATTAATAGATCTATTAGTTTTATTTATTTAATTTGTATATGACCACATACTAAATCTGTTATTTATGATTTATGAATTTTTTTGGGTTTGTTGATTTTATAATGTGTAACAACCTCCTACCTCTTCCTGTTAGGATATATTTCTTGATTAAATAAAAAGTGAATTTTAAGTATAAAGCCTTTCCTTTATCAAGAGAAAATCATGCTTCAATTCTGTATCAGAAATGAGAACACAAATGATTCAGGAAATAATTGTGCAAATTGTGAACGCAGATTGCTTGAGACATTTTCATTTTTTGTGTCTTTTTTATGATAATTCTTCTGAAATAAAACGACAGCTAAAGATAGCCTCATTTTGTCTCAGGATCTGAAAATGCCCATTTTCCAGTATGTCTTATTGCATTTCTGGTAAGTGGATTTTGATTATAATTAAAACTTTTCAATCCTCAGTTTCCTGTCCTTGGGTTTCAGCTGCACTGTTTGGGAGGGGAAGGGTTAACCAGCTTTCCCAAATTGCATTAATGCACCTTTTGTTGCTAAAAACCTGCTGTCAGCACGAGGGGATATAGTGCCTTTTCTACAAAGAAATCTCAAATTATGTTTCTGTAATTATACATACAATGGAAATGTTTTCAGAATTGCCACTTCCTCTAAAATGCTCATTTTGTGTAATCATCCAAAGGTTCGGAGCCACTAATTACCAGAAATTGTTCTACACATTACATGTTCCAAAGGTCAATTATAGGAGAATGAAGAAAAATGTCAATCCAACCAAATGCGTAAACCAATTTTCTATTACTGCCGCAACATGTTTTCTTTATTGCTTTTGTTTTTTTCCATTCACTGTTTACAAAGCATTCAATTAAAGTGATTCATTTACCAGGTACTGAGCAGCTGAACGTGGCTGGTATTTACAGAACAGAGCTTTTAAAAGGAGGAGAAAAAGCGTGACTCTATTTGAACTACCTGATTTTTTACAATCGGATTGATATAGGGCAGATGTTACTGGTCTGCACCTTTTCCATAAACATGTGGCAGTGAGATAAGCCGCGCATAGCCTCGCCATCGGCTTTCTTTACTAGCTCCTCCGAGATTCATAAAAGGCCTACAATTGTGAAAAACAATATTGAATAATCTCATTAATATCTGGAATTTTACTACAGTTTCTCTGAGCGCGTGAGCTGCTCATCCTTCGAGTTGAAACGAATACTTCCCAGTCATACGAAACATCTTGTCTTTCTGTCTCTAATACTGAGCTAGAACACGGCTTCCTGGATTTGATTGGGAATGCATCTTTATGATGTACAGTAATTGCTTGGTTATTATTTTGCTGAGAATAAGCAGAGGCTGTATTAATGGGTACATTGATCATGCATTATGAATTTAATGTAAGTGCTTCAATGTACATTTTTGGTTAAGGTCTGTGGAATGTTGCTTCTTATTTTGCATAGCCGTACTTGTGATTTGGGAAATAAGAAAGCATGAAGACTACAAAACAACAGCACCTGCATATAGGACCGGACAGATAGGTAAAGTATTTTGCTTCTCATACCCATCAATTACAGAACCTAGTATTTTCAATCTGCGGAGTACAGCAACTTCTGGAATCTTCTTCTTTTAAACTGAGAATTCAGAGAATGCATATAAGTCCAGTGGTTTGAAGCTCTTCCCAAATCAAATAACCCATCCATTCAAATACATCATGCTTTAAAATGCCTCGATTGGTATTCAGGAAGAGCTCGTCTTATGGAGAAGGCTGCTAATGACAAAGAAAATTCTGTCTTTGTGGTTTAACACCTTGTATCTGTAATATATTACATATTGGAACGAGAATGTTCAGAATAAGGATTTAGGTGTTGCATTACTGTGCAAAGATGCCTCAGATCGTCTGTGCATTCACACTTACAATGCACATGGAGGGGAGGTGTATTGTGAGGGTGAGAGAATACACGTGTGCACTTTGAGGAGAGTAATGCTTTCCTGTATAGTGCTGCTGACTGAATCAGTGCACTTCATCGTTTTTACTCGGACCTCCATACACTTACGGAAAAACAAGAAGTAAACATGAAGCATTAACTGATTATTGAGTTAGATTGTTTATGTGACAGGCCACAGTATGTGACAGTATTCCCACTTCACTGTTTTTGGCATTTCTATAGTATCTAACAGATTCACACAGGAAAAAAGAAAGCTAATAAAACAGTATTATTTTACAGATCTGTTTTTCACTATGCACATTTTTCTGAAGTTTAGAGATTTCAGAAAGCTGTACAATTATTTTAAGCGTTGCTAGATTGAGGCTCGATTTTGTATCCTTTAAAACATTTTCTGTTGCAAGGACTTTGGAACTGCATTGCTACACTGTGCCATGTATTGTTACATACACATGTATTTATTTTTGAATCAGGGTAAGGTTTAAGCGCTGTCATATTGTGGCTTAGATACTTCAGCTCCAGTCCCTTGCTTATTGAAGGGGGGGAATCAATTTAGATATGTATACACTGCAAACGCTGTATTATGCTGAACTTTCCAGCACCAATATCTGATGCTGCCTGCAAATATGACAGATGGGTCTTTAATAGGAAAGCACAGTTAACAACATGGCTGTTTACAATATTAATCTTCAAAATATGCTTCGTTCTGCCACCTTGAAAGCCAGGTTTGCACAAATCCCTCTTTATTGCAGCATATGTCAACAGAAATGAACTCCCATCTGCCGCTGGGTTGCTCGGTGCTGGGCATTCAGCGACTGGGGATCACAATACCTGGGCCCTGTTTGTAATTACAGGTGTGTACTAAGGAAGGCAACACATTAATCAGCCTTTTAATTATAGAAAGGTGAGTCTTTTGTTCAACCCCTACATGCTGAATTCACTGGGCACTGTGATACCAGAAGAACCCATCTGCTTCTTTTCTCAGAGTATGTTTGCTTTGTTGGATATTGCCTGCTGAGGGCTGAGAGGATTTAAAACCCCCCTGTTTAAATATTAACCTGGCGGAAGGGCTTTGGCTCCACCTCTACCATTGCTGTACCAGAGTTATCTCGTTTGGAATCGGCTCATTTGCTCATTCATTACAGCTTCCAGGAAAAGCCCCCCCGTCGCAAGGGCCCGCTCCCATTGTTCGATACACTCGGCGGCCGCAGCCAAGATGGGAGCAGTATTGGTCATAAACCACTTACTTGTTACTTTTTAGCGTCTTAGCGCTACAGATTGTGGGTTGTAGGGTTCGGATTGCGAGGAGCTTGAATCTGGAAGGCTTCAGTTTTCCATACAGGGCACTGTGTACTGGTTTTGTCCAAATGTATTTAAGGTATACCCCTCATCTGAAAAAGGTATAAGAACACAGAACTTTCTTCACTGTGTTTGACATGAACAAAACAAAATCACTTCAAGAAAACAAGTGTCTTGATGTAAAGAAGAAATATTTTTTTTTTTACTTGCCAAGTCAACATAACTATACAAATTGTAGTTTCTCTGTCCAATAGGAACTATCATATGAGCTGTAAAAGTACTGTTTTGATGGATCTAATTTCCTATGGTTGGGGTCGACAAAATTAACCCCAGTTATTACTTTCCACAGATAATCTCAATACTACTAAATAAATCAAGTAGTTAGTGTTAATGTTGTTGTTGTTTTTTTTTTTTATTGAAATACCCTTTAATAACTTGGATTAAACTTGTTTGGCAGGTTTTGACTATTGCTGGTGGTTTATAATCCTCAATCAAAAACAGATAATCTTTGACATCAATTCTATCAACTGTCAAACTTAAATTTCCAAACAGCTTAACATTTTAACTGATTTCTCTCTCTCTTTCTCTCTCATTTGCAAGTGGTTTCAAAGAGGAGGGCATGTGGAGGGCAATAGAAATACAGTTGTACAGTAATTCACAACAGATATTTGGAAACGATCTCTCTATTTATTTTTTGTTGATTTAGTATTTCTCTTATGTTTTTCCAGGACGTGCTGAACACAGTCATCAGGCACTGCTCCCCACGGTTCTTCTTTCTCGCCCTACCTGGCTTCACCATGCTGGTGGGCGACTTCATCACAGCTGCCGCCCGGGTCCTCAGCACCGAGGTGCTGGAGGTGAGCATGACGGTGTTTAAACCTCACCCTCCGCCCAGCCCCGAGAGGGATGAAACTGCAGCAGCTAACAAGGTTCAGATTTCTGCCCTGGAACAGGTGCTCTGCTCATTAGTGCGCTGTGAACCTGGGCTCTCGGGGTAGATGCCATGGCAGCCGAGGTGTGAAATTGCAGTATAAAGTGACTCGGCCCGCACTGCAAAGGCGTTTCATCAAAAGGCCAGATTGTGAGAAAAAAGTCACCAGCGTAGAGCCCTGACACACCAGCGTCACAATCTTGGGTTTCAAATGCTTATTAAGCAGGAGGGCCGAATGTGGAAATTTCCAGGTGCACAGAACAAGAGGCAGGGCAGATGTGTGGACATCCAGTACTGCCTGCTTTTGCTATCAGAATTGTTTGATTGCATGGCCTTAACGTAAGGCAAACACTGTGCAAATAGTTCCATATGTTTAAGTACACAAACAGTTTGTTGCAGGTGGTTGTCTGTCATTTACAATCAATTGAACTAGACCTTTATTACGGTAGTTTAAAATGTAAAAGCACTCTGAGACCCACCTTAAACATCGAGTCGTGTTTTATTTCTCACTTTAGATAGTTATTTTGTCACTAAATATCTCCTTAAAATATTAGTTACGTATCAAAGCCATTTTGTTATAAAGCTAACAGATACCGAATGCACACAATTAAGTTTGTTCTCGAGTGTATATAGAATATTTTACCAATATTTTAGAATTTCAAGGTATAGTAATCATATGTATGTATATAAATAGTAACACAATCGTGATGTTTACCTGTGAAATTAATGATGTTCTATAAATAGTAAGAATGACTCGTTCTTGTTTTTGAAGGCCCCTCGGATCGAAGCACAGACTGTTCTCGGATCTTTAGTGTGCTTTCCCAGCCTTTACCAACAGATGCCCTTACTGCAGACAGTTCCAGGAACCTCTGATATCATCGTAGGGAACGAGGACATTAAGGTACCGAAAGCACACTGTGTGACAGTAAAGGAAACAACTGTCTTAATGTGTATCTGCATTACTGCTCAGAGCAGCTGGTAAAGGGACAAAGTGCCTGATATGTTTGTACACATCAAATGCCTTTAGGGTTCATCAGTGCTGTTGTTGTTCTTCTTTCAGGACTATTTGATCAACATATTACTGAAGATTGCAAGGAATGAGCCCAGTGAGGGTGCAAGGTATGCGACTGGACAGAGAATATGCAATTATATGTATTATTATTATTATATCCTAAATATGTATCCTAAAGTAATTACTTCATTTTTTAACTTTCTAATATAAATTCTCATAAAAAGCCACTGGAATAAAGTAGATTATGCTAATGACTAATTAAGCTGCTGTGAGGGAGTATTTCCTTTTGTAATGTTCTGTAATGCCAGGGCGGAGGGTAATGTGTTTCATTTTGTGTAGGTGTATTGCCATTTGCAGTCTTGGTGTCTGGATCTGTGAAGAACTAGTGCAGCAATCCAATCACCCGCAGGTTAAAGATGCAATAAACGTCATTGGGGTAACACTGAAGGTACGATTTCCAAATATTATCCATATTTTATGTTTTTTTCTCTTTAAAACGGTTCTAAGTGGTTATCCAAAGCACAAGGTGACTGTTTAGTGTAGTTATTGTTAATGGCTTTTGGTTTATTTAATCAGAGTGTAATGATTGATATTGTCTGTCTTACTAACATGCACTTAAATTGGCAACTGAAGGCCTTGTTAAAATACACACTGCAGATAGCAGCATAGTCCATAGTGAATTAATTAAGTAATATGTAATACTGTAGGAACCTGTACTGCATGCATCATTTTTGCAAAGAAACTGACTGTTTGTCTGCATACACAAGAGACCCCATTTGGTCAAGCCAACTTGAAATTTAGGCAAAACAAATTTCTCTTGAAATCTTAAGTGAATATGATCCAAAATATGAGCCAAAATAACATGTAATAAAATGTTTTAAGTCTACAATTTTCCTCAGCTTTCTGTAATTTCAGCCCTTTTGTACACTGATATCTGTGCTTCACAGACCTATTACCTGCTTGGTACTCAAATAGGTTTTGGAAGGAATCTGCGGTCACCAGAAGACAAAAAATAAATAAATAAATGTTGGTGCGGTGCCATTATTTTCAGGCTACCTGTTCCCATTGCAAGTGTGTGCTCAGAGGATATGTGGCAATTTAAACAGTTTCATCATCCAGCCTCCTGCTGCAGCAATTGTTGCACTAATGGAAAAGTAATCATTTCCTCTTAGGAACTTGCAATGAGGAATAAAGTGTCCAGAAAAAAGGAAAAGCTAAATAATTTGCTAAAAGCAGGTGGTGAACTCTAAGATTTAGTATCTTAGATGGGTTTCACGTCGTGTTAAAGCATATTCGCCTGATCGGAGAGTGTATACTGGGGATTGAATCCGACTTATATACATAGACAATACTTAGCACCAAAAATAAACAAGTACATACTTATTTAACATACAGGTGTTAATGCCAGTTGGGGGTACAGTACCATAGTTTCGTGTAGTTAGTAATTTTGTTTTTTCTATTACATATATTCTTAATGAAGGTCTTATTACTGAAATGCTTACTATTGAAGAAGAAAAAACACACAGGCAAGGGTCATTATAGAGGAATGTGAGAATGAGATACTTGCTCGTGTGTTACTCATTTGGAAAGAATCATAGAAACACTCAAGCTGAAGGCTATGCATGTATATTACAGATGCTCAGAACTCATGCCGCTTCTTCAGATCCGCTTAATAATAAATACTGACACTCCTGGCAAGACTCTTGACATTCATTCTGTAGGCTTTTGTAATGTGTTGCCAAGGGCAGAGCATTGAAGGCCTGCAAAAGAACTCACTTAGCTTTTCCAAGTTAAAATACAAGGTTTTGTCTCCGAACGTATTAATAAATTTTGCTCTTTTGGAGAATTTGAAAGCTCAAAGCTTATATGTTTGAAATTTTACAGAACAAAATGTAAAGAAATGAAAACTACCGTCATTAAGAATACCTCCTGTAGTCTCTAGTTCCTCAGTTTTCGAGAGCGTGAGTCATGATTTTTTTATGATGATGCATCCGATTTTTAGCCGTGTGGAAAAAGAAACAAACAAGTGTGTGCATCCCTGTCTCAGCTTTGATTCGACGTGTGGAGTAGGGCTTAGGGCTTTGCTCCAGTAAAACTCCATCTGTGTAAATGGGATATTGTATATCAAAATAATGTGAATTACTTTAGAATAAGGATAAGCGTATAATGAAGTTTGACTGCTGTTCAGTCTTTCAAAAAAATAAAATAATAATTAGTACAATCTCAATGTTTGTGCCTATTTAAGACAACCTGACCCCCCTGAGTATAATGCTGTGGCAGATGTTTTTCAACACTTTTTCTGCTGACTTTCTTCTAATGTAGAAAAGATTTTTGTTTAATTTTTATAACGTGATTTTCTATTCACGGGGCATAAGTACAAGAAAGGTATTGTTTATTATATCACGCTGCTACTGCCTGACGCCTGCATTTCCTCTGCAGAAAATTGCCTTTAATATTAAAACACAAAACAATCACAAGGAAAAAGAAAAACGGTTAAATAACACTAAGCACTGATGCCTTTATAATCCATCGTTCTTTTCCCCCAGTTTTCCAATAAAGCGGTGGCCCACGTAGCCTGTGATGTGTTCCAGCTTCTGATCTGTCACTGGCAAAACCTACAGAGATACGAATCCTCTCTTCCAAAGAAAATCACTGAAGTAAGTAATGCGGCCACGGAACAAGCTGAGCCGAGCGTGCGTTCCCCTGCCTCCCCTCCCCTCTGATAAAACTCGCTCGTTGTTCCCTCAAGCATTTTCCCAAAAGAAAGTGTACATTTTAAGGCAAAAAAACTCTCTCGCAATTAATTTTTCCATTTACAGATTTTTGTGGCCACAATAGCATTCCTTCTGCCGAGTGCGGAACATTCTACCATGGAAGCTGACAAAAAGGTAACGTTGTAGCAGTACAAACTCTCCCCTCCTTTATTTATAGAATCTGCCGAGCACCCGTCAGTTGTAATGGAATTCTGTGCAAGCCTGTCTTCCGGAAGCTTTCCTGCTGCCTAATTGATTATTTTTGTGTAGCTTGTTATGGGCGAGAACACAATGTACTACTAATGGAAGGCTTCTCTTTTTTGTATTACTTAGCTAATGGTATCACTGCTCCTCTGCCTGCTGGATTGGTGCATAGCAATACCTCTGAACACACTGCTGGAGCCTATTACCATGCCTGTGCTCGAAGATCCTTCCTCACAAAAAGCCCCTCTGTTGGACTATATTTACAGAGTAAGTATGGCTTTATAGCCTTGCTGTCTGCCTCTTTCTTTACCTTAACTGGCTCTGGTGAGAAAATACATTACTTCAGATCAAATACATGTGTTTTTGTACACAAAAAGTGATGCCCACAGTTACAGAAAAAAGCATGTTATTTTCAATGCATTTTGGGAGCCCATTTTTCCTCTCGATTGAAAATGGAAGAGACCACTGCTGGTAGAAAATGAAATAAATGAATGTCTTGGCTAATCAAAGGCACGGACAGAAAAGTCTGAGCTCTGTGAAGATTTATTTTTTTAAATGCCTAAATTATTTAAATGAGCCATTGTTAGGATGATAAAGATGAAGGTTTAATAATGCAGAATCCAAAATCCAAACATGACCCCAACTTCAATCCGAGGCCCATCTGCTGCCTTCAGGTTAATTGATTTTTTTTTTTTTTTTTTTTTCCAACATTAGTAACCACATCAAGGCCGCATTTGGAATGCGAATCAAAAATTAACTAATTTTTTCATAAATCCTCTTGCGTTACAAAAACACTAATTGCAGTTCTGAAAAGTGGCTTCCCAACAATATAAATATCAACCTAAAGCTAAATGAATCCAGTTAGTATCTGTTAATTGTGATGTTGTTTTTAGGATGTCAGCAAACAATGTATTTTAAGACTTTTAAGATGTTGCTGAAATATTCAGATTTAACAGCGATATATCAGTCAGTTCACATTACTTTAAAATGTAAACTCATAGACATGTTTATAAAGAGAAGACTCAAGGCATGTCGGATTCCTGACACCATTTTAAGTATGGAAATGTAATTATTTTGCTCTGAGCTTGTTAAGCATGAATACAACAAACGTCTGCCAGTGTGGTTTTAAACGATTTGGTTTCACATGTCAAATGCAAGCGCAGTGTTTCTGCATTACATAACCCATCACTCAATTGGCTGTATATTCTACCTTCAAATGTTTCTTTTCTGTTTTCAGTATCCAGGATGTTTGTATTTAATATTTTTCCCCCCTGAAATGTACGCAAGTACACACACACATACTTATTATCGAGCTGGTTGGTCCACCTTGCACTACAGCCTGAGGGGGTATAGACTGTGGGATTCATTCAGATGCTTTTAAAACATTAGCCACACAGGAGTCTCCACTGACACTTAGATATCTTAGGTATCCAGAAAAATCCAGTATCCAGTTTTTTGTTATATATTTCACACTGATTTTGCCATACTGTTACTTTTCTGACAATTTAATTCTAGACCTTTATTAATTGGTCCGCTATTCATACAGTTTTTTTGTGGCTGACAATTCAAGGGATGACACTAAGATGTGTACAAAGAAAGGACACATTTTAAGCGATTATACCCATAGAGGTAATGGGATACCCTTATTAAAGATGCCAGTCTGTAAAGCGCTCTGTGGCTACCCTGCGAAGGGCGCTATACAAATTAAAATTGATTGATTGATTGATCATAAGCCCTCCTAAGCAGCTTTTTTGTTCTATTTATTTAGGGAGGAACTTTACATAATTCCGCAGCTTGTAAATGCAACTCCAGGGACAGCGTTTTGACTGAGCTGAGATAAGTCTGTGCAGCACAGCCATCTGATTTTAATTAAGTCCTAGAGGAAAAGAAGGACATGTGGATGACAATGAAATTGTGTGACTTTGCAATATATCTAAATTAATGGTGAGAGTTTGTTTTGGGGACCCCATACAGGGCATGTGATGAATCAGAAGTCCCTCCTTACATGTGTGAAAGAGCAAAGTTGTATTGAATAGATCTCCCCCCAGCCTCGCCTTGGTTAGTCAGGTACTTGTTGTGTTGCAGCACTTTTATTTAGAAAAAAAAAAATCATGCAAATCTGTGTCGACTTGCAATTGTCAATGTTTATTTTGCTAAAGGAAATGAGAAACCTGTACTGGGCATTTTCATCCATTGTATGATTTTTCACAATTACATTCAAGAAAATTCCAACCTTTCTCATGTGGGACTTGAGTCTAAATACCAAGCCAGATTACACTGACTTAAATTGTTGTCAATTGACAGCTTTAAAAAGGTTAAAGCTGAAACTTGTTGAACCATATTTGCCATAGGGAACTGTAGATGTTTATTGGGCTTCCTTCAATTAAACCTCATTATCCACAGCAATACTACAAAGCACAGGAGCTTTTAATGAGAGAATATTAAGCGTATATTTTAACACTAAAGTGAACACTTTCCCTACCGGTGGGTCACCTGTTGTTTAAGGAACAGTCTTTCTGCTCTTGAAATTAAAGGTCCTTAATTAAAGGTTAAAGGTCCTTGAATGATTGGCTATCTACTTTGGGATAAGTAGCTTTGTATGGAGAGTTATTTTATTAAATGTTTGTTTATTGTTTTTGTTTTTTCTATTTCATTTGTAATATTTCCATATTTTGCAACACCCACATTGAAACTCTGTCCAAAGGTGAACCTTCAGTGCAACTTCTTTTCAAATCTCATGAAAGAAACATTGAACATTAAAGCTTCTAAATTTATTCTGGAACCAAAACCCAAGTCAGCTGTTTTACATTAAAATAATACTGTTCAATTTAATTAAACTACTGTTTGTGGTCTCTCCCAGGTGCTGCACTGTTGCGTTTATGGGTCTAACCTCCACACCCAGCAAAGCCATTATCTTCTCAGTCTAGCTGACCTGTCGGCTACAGACTACGACCCTTTCCTGGCTCTGGGAAACGTCAAAAACTCAGAGCCACTGCAGTCTCACTCCACGGTGGATTTTGGCAACCTGCTCACGGTGGCGGAGGGTGAGTTCTCGGCATCGCAGCCGCCTTTGCTAAAGTCACTGTCATTAACAGGTCAGTCTTAAGGGGATCAGCAGGGTGCAACCTTAGATTTGTTGGCACAGAATGAAGCAGGATGTCACACTAAAGTGAGGTCATTTAAAGCCTGCTGTGCAGTAGATTGCCTGGCTGGACCGCGTGTATATCTGCTTGTATAAATATGCTTATAAGTAAGAATGCGGGTTAAGAGATTGGTGTTTGTTTATACGTATATGTCCGTCTAATGCACAAGATGTTGTTGGCTTCTTGGTTAGAATATGAGACCGTCTCCCACTGTTTTCTCTATCCAAGTAGTTTGGTTGCAGATTGCTGTTATTCACAAATGTATAGGTTTGTGACGGCTACATAAGTGTACAATGTGAAATTACTTATATTTTTTTATTATCATGCCTGTATTTTGTTTAAATAACGTATGCCTTGAAACATTTACATATGAAGAAAACTACTATATATATATATATATATATATTATACATTATCTGAGGTGATGTGCAGCACAGAGAAGAACGAAACCAGGAAGTTACCAAGCTCTTTTCAGTTCATGTGAAAGTAATGTTGGGTATAATGCAAAAAATCCAATTTTCTCATGGTTTTTGTACCTCGGAGGGAATCAATAGTATTTCAGGCAGTGTTATAATGTGAATGTTTTCTTTCTATGGTTTAACATGAAGAGGAAATGTATTCCATTTGGCATGAATAGTCATGAACATTTTAATGATTAAAATTCAGTATCAATGGTACGTAGAAATCTATTCTTTGGATTACAAAGATGCTTCACTGCTTAATGAGTAATAGGAATCTTTTCAATACTGTCAGAATCGAATGGCCTTTTCATAGCCTTTGATAATTAGATGCTACATACAAAAATCTGAATGGCCTTAACTCTTAAGCAAGGATTAAAAAAAAAAAAAAAAAAAACAGCCCTGTTGTAATTATGTCTCAAAGCTATATTTGTTCATTTATATGAAAGGATCCAGAAGAGGAATAAGTGCAAGCACATGTGTAGTAAGGCAAATGATTGCAAGTTATAGTTCTGGAAACAAATCTACATTTTCATCTGAACTTGAGACATGGTTACCTGTGATATTATTTACTATTTGAAAAATCCAGACTGAGCAAACTTTTTCAGTTTCATTATAAAAAAAATGGTATTTTTCTTTTGAGACGGTTGGAGCTCAGAGCATTATGAACATAGACATTTTAGGCAGGATGTGGATTGGGATTCTGCTTCCATGCGCAACATTGCTGCTCAGGAGGCTTTCTGAAAGGCTTATTGAAAGCTTGCACTTTGGCGGCAGGTTTGGCAATGCTTTCCACTGCTGGGATGTGGAGCGATGGAAATGGAGGTTGTGCCGGCCACTAGTGCCTAGAGCTGCACTCCTGCAGGGCCTTGAGCTGCTTCCATTGACGATTGTCAGTCTAACCAGGCGGTCATCCTGTGTGCTTTGATCTCCAGTGCATCAGGAAATACCTGGCAGTCGTAAATGAAATAAAACCAAATTCAACTTGAGTCTCAGACATGGAAGCAGGAGTCCTGGGGCGGTGATATTGTGGGTCTTTTCAATCAAGAGTTTTGTAGTACTGGCAGGAGGTCACATGCGTAGTGCCAGAAGTCAAACAAAGTGTTTCAGCTGATGGTGCTTGACGGTTTACATAGGCCTCAGTTAGTGTTTGGGCTCAGGGCTTACCGATACGTAATATAATAAATGTATTTATTATGTAAAATAAATGTATTTAAATATTGTCATCTTTACAGTGCCTGAAATAAGTATTTTTGTTATGTTTACTGGAGCCACTTTGTCTCAGACCAACTGTTAAATATTCAGTAGATGGTTATAAAGTAGGGTTTTGGTAATTACAGTGGCCTTACTTTCAGTCTTATCACCACTAGCTCAGGAGGGAAACCGTCCAACAGATGGATTTTCAACCAACAGCCACTTAATCCAGTTACCATTTGGCCAGTCATCTGTTATGTTTTTTTTGTATGTGTGGGTTGTTTGTTTGTTCTGTTTTCCTGATGCTTAAAAGAAGGTTTGTTTTATTTATATCAAAATTTTATTTAAAAAGATGACGGTTACACAGGTTGATACTTTTTACTTTTTTGTTTCAAGTTTGTAACACATGGATTTAATAGAATTATGTTCACTTTCACACACAGTGATATTTTAGGATGTCAGTAAACAATGTATTTTAAGACTTTTAAGATGTTGCTGAAATATTCAGATTTAACAGCGATCAGTCAGTTCACATTACTTTAAAATGTAAACTCATAAACATGTTAATAGCGAATTTGTCTTTTCGTTCACATAAACTCAGAAAAAAACAACATATGAATCCAAATTAACATGTATTTATACTAAAGTAATTCAAAAATGACTAGAAAAGATTTAGAAGTGAGTAGTTTTTCGAGATTTACGATTATACTGTATTTACTGTATTTTTGTATTACTTTAGTGAACGAAAAGACACAAATTTGCCCATTTTCTCATTGGAAATAGGTATATTTCAAAATATCACTGTCCTGGTCACAAAAGCAAAGTTTGTGGGGAATAATTGCCATTTTCTATACTTTTGAGGCATAAGCAATTAGGAAATAACACTTACTACCCAGGAACAAAAACAAAAAAAAGTGTTACACGTTACAAATGTCAAACAGTCTTTGAAAATAATTCAACATTCACATTCATTATTAAATGACTGTCCTTCTCACAGCCTCTGCCAGCTTTTTCATGAGTGCAGTTATGAATGGAGATCCCATTCATTGCATGATAGCCTGCTAATGTGTATGTAATATCCATGTTTAAATTAGCAAACATTATTCATAATGAAATAAGAGCAAGTCAAGTGCCATTAGCAGTATATCAAAAATTGAAGATGTAGCATTGACCTTTATGATAATATATGGGCAAAAATACAAATACAATTAGGATTGGATTTGCACAATTTCAGGTCATCTTGTCTTTGTCTAATTTGTACTGGGTAGTCAGGATCATGGAAACCTGGATTTTTTATATTTTGTATTGAAGAAAAAAGTAGCAATTCAATAAGGAAGGACGATAATATACATGACTTCAACAGGGAACTTAACGGTCATTGGATGGCACCCATCTTGGGTAGATCTGGTTTTAAAAAATGCCCTTCTGTTTTTTAGATTACGATCCTACTTGATCATTCAGTTTGTTCTTGTTTTGTTTTACTTTGCACTTTGTCTATCTTGTCTATTAGTATGCACCCTGTGTATAGCTATTAACTGTTAGATCTGTCAATTGGACTGTTTTTCCAAAGAGACTGATTTTGCCGCCAGCACTGCTCACAGTTTGCCGATTACACTTGAATGTGTTTTCTTCTCTACTGCTCACCTGCAGTCATGTTCAGGTGTGTAATTATGGGGGATTTGGTTCAGGACTGGAGTGATGATATGTGATGCTGTACATTTTGTTCATTATTCATACAGTTCTCTTCAAGTGTCCTGGGACTGGATTGTCAAAAAGCTCCAGCAGGAATGGTCTAAAAACTGCTTTGATGTATTAATAAGAAAGCAAACCTATGTTTCGTAGCTGATAAATTCATATATGCTTTTTTTTATGAACCAAATCCTTTGAAGTGGTTGGAGAAAATTGAATCATTTTGTTTTTGTTGTTGTTATTTAATACAATTCTGGAAAGGAGTAACAGCACAGCACTTGGAAATCAAGCATCATACTCTACTTTACATTTCTTTTCTTTAGTGGTCTAATCTTGAATCTCCTCTCTTTCTATACAGACGTGTCAGCATCTGTATCAACAGTTTTTTTTCCCTTTATTCTTAACATATTTTTTTATTTGTATTTTCAGAGAAAAGGCGAAGGAATATGGAACTGATTCCTCTGACTGCTCGCATGATCATGACCCACCTGGTGAACCACTTGGGCCACCATCCTCTCAGTGGAGGTCCTGCTGTCCTTCACAGTCTCATCAGCGAGAACCACGACAACCATTATGTGGAGTCCTCCGAGCTGTCCTCCGAAGTCTTCAAGAGCCCCAACCTGCAGCTCTTTGTGTTCAACGACAGCACTCTTGTTTCCTATCTGCAGATCCCGGCGGAAAGGACTGGAACTGGTGAGCCACCGATGGCTTCTTCGGATGTCCGGGTCATCGTGAGGGACATCTCAGGGAAGTACTCTTGGGATGGTAATGTTCTGTATAAGCCTTTAGATGGACATGTCTCCAGTCATGACGGCAACCACAAAACCACAATGCATTTTGAGAGTCCCTGTAGGGGAGACCAAGTGAACTCATCTGGTTGGGATTCTCTTGACACTGAAGAAGGGCGAGATGTGTTGGACGAGCTCCTGGAGAGTCTTGGACACAGCAGTCCTGAATGCCTCCCGCAGCCCCAGCTGAAGCTCAATGTTCCGGCTCCTTCACCGTTCGGTATGAACTTAGACCAAGAAAATGCCATTATTGAGACCATCTTAAAGCAGACCATCCAAGAGGAGGAACATGTTAAGAGATGGAATAAGGACTTCAGCATGAAAGTAGCTAGTCAGGAAGAACCAACTCATCAAGAGCCCAAAGCTCCTTTCTATTTCTGCCGGCTGCTGTTGAACGACCTGGGGATGAATTCTTGGGATCGAAGGTAAGCTTCTTCCTCACTGTCCTCTATATATCATAGTGCCAGTGGAGACCAACAGAATGAGCAGAATATAAGAAACCAGGAAAAAGCAGACCCATTAGAATGAAACCTATTACACTTAAAGTGATTAAATCAATAGTGTGGAAATACTTTGTGTGTTTATACAGCTGAGATACTGTTTCAGAAAGACAGAGAATGCTTTGCTTTCCAAATCTCTCTGACTTTTTTGGAGGAAGTTAAAGCCTTGTTTCAGACAAGAGCCTAGAAAAAATCTAAACATTCATCCAATTGCAGCCCCATTATTTTTACATTATTCATATTTTTTTTTAAATACTTAATCGTATATTGACTTAGTAGACTCGGTAGAAGTTACTGGTTGTCTTTGCAGAGGAGGAGTCTTGAGGGAAGAGTCACATGATCTGGGCAACCTCAGAACTGAGTCCCAGTTGGTTTTCCGCCGGGCCCTCCCTGGTTTTCCCCCTGCTTTGTGTAAACAACATGGATCAGAACTTTATAACTCAAAGCCATACATTTTCTGATCCTACAGGAAGAGGGAATATTAATACCCAGTTATCCATACACAATATAGAAGAGATACATGGATGGAAACCTGGAAAATGAATTTTAATTCTCGTGAATGCAAAGTGTTGGGAATAAAAAAAATAATGTTAGTATACAATGCCAGGCACAGAAATGGATGGCACTCTGGGGAGAAAAATAAATGTTATAGTGGATTCATTACAGTCATTATCATCTAGGCCTTGTGGAGAAGCACTTAACCCAGGCATCTTATTTGTCCGTTTGTTATCTAAGAGCATAAGAGAACAATTCCGTAGAGAGAATTGTGCGCTCCTGTAATACCTTCATTAGACCACTTCGACAACACTGTACTCTGCTCTGTAGAAGGTTGCTCTTACTGGAAGTTCAAAGAAGAACTACTAGACTTACTGGACTGAAAGACACAAGCAAGGATGAAAGACTAGAAGAACTCAGTATATTTTGCCACAGATCATGACTGGATTCTAGCTGTTCTCAGAAACTCTGTGTCTATAGAAGGTCTACACCCCCTTGAACTTTAGTTTCGTGATTTTCATGCATTTAAATTAGTTTTTTTTTCACTTATCTGCTCACCATTCTCCACACTGTTAAGTTAAAAAAGGTTTTATTGTGAAAAAATAGTAAAAATACAAAACTGAAATATCATACTTGGATGAGTCTCCACCCCCCTGAGTTAATTGGTGGAATTGGTGGAAGCAGTTAAGTTGTGAGTCTGTTGGGATAGGTCTCTACCAACTTTTCACACCTAGATTTGGCAATATTTGACCTTTCTTCTTCACAAAACTGTCCAAGCTCTGTCAAGATCTTTGGGGAATCTTCATGCCAAGTATTTTTGATTGAATTTAGGTCAGTGCTCCTTTTTGTTCTTTAGACACTCCAGTGCAGCTTTGGCTGTGTGCTTTGGGCCGTGGTTACGTGGTATAGTGTAATAGCTTTCTTCATCTCATTTAGCCACAAACAACTTCACAAAAGTAAACGACACAGAAGAAGAGTAGTAATAAGACAGACAAGGATGTTCTGTTGCACTTATTGATCATGTTAAGATTTTGATGAGCAGGAAGGTTAATTACAGGAAATTGAGATTCCCGTGACTCCTGCGATCCTCACAGAGGATCAAAATGACAGAATAAAACAACAGGCACATGTCTTACAAATACATCTAGGGGAAAAGGGAAGAGCATTTGTTCGGAATTTGCAGGAATAACCCGACACATTTAATGAAACAAGTTTACAACAAGATTTCAGAAGTATGGGGATTTTAAACGTGTTCCTCTATCTTATTAAATAGATGTGATGGGGGTGTATTTCATTATTAAAAATGCATAAAGCATACCTTGAAATTAAACAAACTTACAAAGGTACACTTTTAAAAATGGAAAAAAATCCTAACATCTCTAAACCAGGGGCTTTAAAAACATTTCTTTAACCTTATGTTGATATTAGGATTAAGCACCTTGGGCAGAGAGGGGATTGTATGTGTAGCATAGATGTGTCCCTGAGACACTGAAAGACTGGTCAATATCGTCCATCAAGGTGTGAATATCCTACCAGTCTCTAACATCTATAATAATTTCTTCACATAATTGAAATTGGAGAAAGCTTCATTTTTAAAAGAGTTGTCAGATATGTTTATAGTGCACTTGATTTAGTTAATTGCACTAATTCAGTTCCTTATTGTTACGATTGTAAAATGTCATAAATGGTCATTATGGACAAAGTTTCAAAGATTGTCTTTTCCCAGTGTGGGGGATATTTTTATTTTCCATAATACAACTGTAATAGTCTAATTTGTTTGTTTGTTTGATTTGTCTTATTATTTTTAACAGGAAAAGTTTTCATCTGCTGAAGAAGAACTCCAAGCTCTTAAGAGAACTTAAAAACTTGGATTCAAGGCAGTGGTAAGTTGGTTATCTTGATCTTTGAGTGCCACTTGCTATTCAATCTATAGTTTAATAAAGTGTTTACCCTGATAATGTATGAAACCACTATTGATATACGTATATGTATCAGCTGTTCTGAGTGAATAACAGTATGTATTATATTTTCATACACACACAGCAGGATTGTGACAGATATCCAATGTAGAATATTATTTTAAAGCTAACCTGGTTATATTACAAATGCTTTCGATTTTCTTTGCAGCAGAGAAACCCACAAGATTGCTGTTTTTTATATCGGCGACGGGCAGGAAGATAAATGCTCCATTTTGTCAAACACAGAAGGCAGCCAGGCATATGAGGATTTTGTCTCTGGACTTGGCTGGGAGGTATTTTCTTTTGATTGACGTTCATGTAGGGATTGGCAAATTTAGTCACCTTATGATTACAGTTTCCTATATATAAGTAAATAAGAGATTGGCATTCTAGTGGTTTATGTCAGCGTTGCCATTTTGTTGTTGTTTGCTGAGACGGGTGCGATGTTAAGACACTGTGGTGTGCGTGACTCACAGGTGGATCTGGCCACGCACTGCGGCTTCATGGGCGGCCTGCAGAGGAACGGCAGCACGGGCCACACCGCCCCTTACTATGCTACCTCTACTGTGGAGGTCATCTTCCACGTGTCCACGAGGATGCCCTCCGACTCGGATGACTCTCTGACAAAAAAGGTAACCAAGCTACCAGAAGCGGCCAGCCTCGAACCAGATACGGACACACACGAGTTATGCCAAAACAGCGAATGTTAGGCTTATGGGAATATGGGTGTTACTATATTATTGCCTAAAAAGTTAATTGATTGTGTCTGGGATGGCATATTCACATGAACTGTTTTGTTAGTTTCTTTGTTTATTGCTTCCACAATCTTCCTTGGAATACAGACATACAATGACAAATAAAGCACAGACTGATGTTATTTACCTACTGTGGCAAATCATTAACCAGGGGAGAATATGTATACCCTTATCCAGAATTCATAGCCTTGTTTTGATCTTATAAAAAAAAGAATACATACTGTGGAAACATCAGTCTTATTTTGTTTGCCTTTTACAATACACTCTAGAATTGATGTTCACTTTGTGTACAAAATGTAATTTCCCCATTTGTTTGTCTACACACTGGCGTATCGACGTTTTCTTTTTCAGGATGGTCTTTTTTTCTCTATATCTGTAGCTGTGGTTTCATTGTGAATTGTAACACTCAGAGAGAATTTCCTATTTTTAAAAGTTGTTGCATAAGAAAAATATATATATTAACTGAAATGCAACCACTACATTTTATTACTGTATTATATGTTTTAAATTGTATTTATTTATTCTGCTCAGATTATAGATAATGTGGAAAACAGCCCTAATTGTGGTGTTATTAAACACTGTTGCCTGCTAACAGAACCAACCCCCCCCCCCCCCCCCCCGAGAACACAACCCGTGAGAAACAGCATTTTGCTTCTAAATCGTTATAGATGTTGTTTATTTATCCTGAAGTGAGCATTTTGTGACCCAGTGTACAGGGAGTACCACTGGAGATTGTGCATACTAGGGTATTGATTGGACTGTGGAATAGCAATATGGCCTATCTTTTTCTTTTTGATCCGTGTGCTTTTTAACCAGTTATATTGATTGGTGCAGCTGGCCAAGGCCCTCAGTGCCACACAGAGAGGTGCCCATGGAGTTGGATAAAATCAGGTATTTAATGCGGTCTGCGATTGCCGTTTCCTCCTGCCTCCAGAACGCCTGTTGTCTTGAGAGTGGGGGGGGGAGGTGGCATGTGACAGTTGGTTAATGAGAATGATACCTTTAATTGTACCTCCTGTTCCTCTTTTCCGTGATACTGCTGGTTCTGGTGTGACTTGGTCCCAAATTCTGAGATTATCTGCCAGTCCTAGGGAAGCAAAAAAACCTAGTGGATGGTATGAGAAGCCTTTTATCTGATTTTCCATGAAGCCAGAGGGGGAAATCAATAGCAGTATCAGCATGCTTCTGTACAGCCCCTGAACTGCAGTTAGCATTGAGAAATGAGCTGCAAACGCTGCCAGAGTGATTCATGCTATCATATAATGTCCCATCGTGAGGGAAATTAATCAGATCCTGAAAAGCACTCGCGACCCCATACTGAACCTTTGCTCAGTAGCCAGAGAAATTTGTTAGCTTTCAGTAGATTAGATTTTCAACAGCTAATCTAACTGCTGAAGGGTTTGCAAAGCTCGGGACAAAGCTGTGCGATTGGGTTTGTACAATTCATTTGACTCCAAGCACTGTAATTGCACTTATATCTTACAAGGCCCTTTGTAGCCCGAGGCAGGGCAGCATCAAGAAAACAAATTGGCAGCGACACAGTATGAGTGGAGGGGAATGAAAGGGGCACATTATCAGCATCCAAGCAGCCCATTTCTGGCAGGAAGTTTCGTGGTTAATTTACAAATAAAACTTAAGTCTTTCAGTCCACACAAAACAAGGGGAAGATTGCCGACCAGCTTGCTTCTTAGAAAACAGGGGTCCCAGACAAAAAAACACGAATTCCACAATCCAATTGAGGGCCCTGGACCGAGCAGCTGGCCTTGTTAAAGCAGTTAGCTGGACCAGGAGGTCAGCCTGTGGGGTACAGGGCCTGTGTCAGAGTGACAAGTGGTCTGACGCCTGCCATGCGTACAAACTGAACTGCCCCAGGCGCTCTCTGCACCAGCGTGTAAATTACTGGGGCACACGACAAGTCAGCTCAGAAAAAGAGGCTGTTTTTATAAGACTTATCCTGCAGTGTGTGGAGGCTTGCGGTCCACACATTGTGTTTCAGTGGGAGGAACTGGGGTTAACAAGGGGTAATGTGTCTCGGCTGCAGACACTGCCAATTGAATGCTGCTGAAAAAGTGCAAAGATATATTTAGAAGTACTGGAGCACCATGCATAATCTGAATGTACTCATCGCTTATTTGATTTAGATTTAGATGTCTAGTGTGGCACTGTGAACTCACATAAATGTGTGTTTATGCCACACTTGGCACATTTAAAGGAAGTAAGATGTTTCAAGAAGTGCTCTACTAAATATAAGTATTCTGGTGTCTTTCAGGTCTGGCCTTTGTAACTATTCTTGACTAAACTATCGATCCTTGCAGTTCTAAAATTGAGTTATGAAACAAATGTTGTCCGTGTGTGGTGGCTGAGTAGATGTGTTCCTTTAAAATCATCCAGGGTTAGTGTTAGAATCTTTTCATGAAATTAGAGATTATGGTTCTCCTAAACGTTCACAAGGTTGTGACTTATTTGGAGGGCATTATTTTATTTTATTCCTTAAAATAAATCTCATTAATCCACTGTCCTTTTCATACAAATATTTTCTATATGGCGACATTTGTTTGCTGTCACATCACAATGTCACACTGCAACATTACAAAACTTTTGCAGTACATCACCAGATGTTACCTGAGCTAATTTTTGTCGTTGATGTTTTACATTTATTAGTGTAATATAATTGTTTCCAAGATGTCAGCTTGTGTCAGTGCAGGAGGTGTGTCCTCCAGGCTGCTGTCTGTCAGATGTCTCTTGCAGCTGCCAGAGGAGCACCAGCTACAGTCACTTTCATGGAGAAAGCTGTGTCTACAGCAGCTGCAAGTGGCATCAGACAGGCAGGGCCCTCAAGCACACAGCCCTATACAAACGCAAACCGTCTTTCTTGATGTGATTGCTTTAGACTTCTGACGTATATATTTAAATGCTTGTCAGAAGGTGAACAAAAAAGAAAAAGGAGGAAATGGCAGGTGCGTGCATTACTTAAACAACTGAAGGAACTCGTGCCCATGTGCAGCACAGGTCTCCAAAGTTGAACAACCAATCAAAACAGCCATATCTTCAGCTTCTAATTTGACTCCAGACTAAATCCACAACCTGAATCATGCTAAGATGTTAAGAACTCACTTTCTGTTGAAATATACTTCTGTTTAAAACATTGAAGACTGAATCTGTTTTCATTGATGCTGCATCATATAATAAAATATTTATTACGGTATCATTTAGAATCTATTACCAATAATTGATGTTGCTTTTCTGTTAGATTACTTTGAAATGGTTCAAATAAAACAGGACATGGCTTTTTCTGTCATATTTTTCCTGCATTATTCCGATTCTTACCTTTTGTCCCTATTCTTAAATGTATTTGAATGTGTGCGTCTGTGTATACATATGTGTGTGTTGCAGAAATGGGGACAACCTGATTTGCAGTAATTTAATTAGTGAATGTTTGATCTGTTAATACACTTCTGTCATCACCTCTATTAATCAAGAACCAATTTACTGTTTCAGCTTCGTCACCTGGGAAATGATGAGGTTCACATCGTCTGGTCTGAGCACACGAGAGACTATCGCAAGGGCATTATACCCACAGATTTCGGGGACGTGTTAATTATTGTTTATCCAATGAAGAATCACATGTTCTTCATCCAGATCATGAAGAAACCACAGGTATGTATTTTCATGAGCCTTCGCACAATTGGGGATGCAAGCATATGGGTTTTAAAACATACACTCCACTATAATTGTCTTGTAATGACTAGGATTCCTTTCGCTCTAGTGTTTGTCAATAACACTTGCAATTGTCAGCTTCAGCCTTCTGGCTTTAATCTTCATTGTTCACAGACAGAGTACAAACTTACATCTTTGTAGATTGCTGTTGATCTGGTCACTCACACTCGCATGGATGACCAGGAGCAAACAGAATCGTGTATTTCTTCTTGTTGGCTGAAAAATATCGTGCTTTCCATCACTCACTCTTCTGTTATCTCAATTTTAGCTACAGCTGTATTTTGTCAGCTTAGTTCACTGAGCAGGGACATACAGACAGAAGGAAGTGGCAAAACATGTAACAGTCCCTCGAAGGAGATTTTGTCTGTTAAAAATTTCACACACACACAGGGAACCGTTGAAAACAACGAGCTCTGATAAACTGCCTCAGCCGACATAGTGACATTACTTTACTACTCCTGGGCTATCAGTCCTTAAAGGCGGATTTTCATCTTCTGAGACCACATGGACAGTTGTGTGCCGTCACATTCAAAGCAACAGTTAGTAACAATAGCACTGTGCCTCTTTCTAAAGCATAGTAAAAATCGAATGCATGTTAATGGAGATCATTTATGGGCCATGAGTTGTAACCTGTGCATTTAAGTGCATTTAAAAAAATCTTTTAAGAGAAAAGAGAGACTCTTCAGGTCAGAGAATCTCCCTCTTACACACTCTCTGTTCATGAAAAAAAAACACTCCACTCTGGTAAAGTTTTATTAAAAAAATGTTTTGCGTCTTTTTCCATTTTCGATGAATGTACCAATGTGGCGTGCTTTAATATTTTGTTACTCTGCTAATTTGCCTCATATGTTCTATGATACATCAGAAAAACAGAATGTAATACAATCATTTGCACTGCTATCAGATTGTGTAATGGTTAGAGAGCTCTGGATGTTTATTTCTCCAAACCTTCACAGGTGTATCCAATGTTGATTTATGTTTAAACATGACTGCCTTATTAAACAACTGCATTAAAGCATGACGTACATCACTAGAGGAGACAAAAAACACAACCCTAGTAAGATAGATAAGTTGATAAATAAATAAATATACATAAAATCAATTTTCTTTCGTTAATTAAAAGATGGGTTTTCTTATGAATCATAGTTGGGCACAGTGCCCGTTAACACTAGATGCACTTACTCTGATACTCCTGCTAGCAAATAATCCCACCCAGCATCCCACCTGCTGTTCAGACCTGGGTCATGGCCAAGCGAAACAGCTCAATTGTATTGCATTATGTGGTGCCTTTTATGACCCTGACTAATGTCCATTTGGTCCAGTGGGAGGCAAAGCTGGATTTGAAACCAAGCCTTCAGAGGGTTAAATAATCGTGTGATTTAGCCCATGTGAAAAGTACATTTCTATTGTTCGGTGGGTCTGGACATTCTAGCCCAATGTTAGGGATTGTGAATGTGGTTTGGAAAGATATGCGATTAAGGCTCTCCATTTTTAGTTTTTCGTAAGCAAATCTTACCTGTGCTGTTCTTAACATCCACATTAAGACATTACAATCCTGACAGTAGGAGCTTGTCTCCACATTACAATCTTTGGCTTCTTGGTGCACTCTCGAGAGTAAATAGGCTGTCTTGGTGATGGTGCCTGCTGGGGAAACTGTGGTCCACACTCTTTAAATGCTATTCCCAGAGCAAGCTAGAAGGCTGTTTCCACTATCAGGTTACAGAATCCATGGCAACATATGGCCTCTTATGTACAGAACCCAGCACTTTCTGTTTGCATCTGAAGTAGTGGCACCTGGAGAAGATGTTAACTCCGTCTGATTTAGACTTTCGCTCCAAATGTTTTTTTTTCTTTTTCATTTTAAGCATATAGGCATTACAATCCTAAGCCCTTTTACCTAGTCATTTAGATCCTCCCGCCTTGGCAACCGAGCAATTATTTGCAGTTTTGTTTCCCCCCTCCCCCCTCCTCCGTGTGTGTGTATGTGTGTCTTGATTAATTAAGCAAAGTAATTATCCCGAACTATGGCTGTGTCTTCACTCAGACAAAACCGTTTTCCCCAAAACAATGGCAAGTCTGTCAGTATAAATGTTCTCCACGCGTCACAGATGTATGAGGACACTTCAGACAATGAACCCCCCACACCAAAAAAAGTTGCTTGCCAAATGGGACAAAGAATTTGCTGCAGCCGAGAAGCTGAACACATACCACTTGGGATAAACAGCTTCTGGGTGCCACGGATGAGTTATTAGACTGTAGGCAGTCAACTGGACATAATTCTGTGACATTAGGTTGCAATGCTTCAACAGACTCCTTGCAATGTGTATTTTTATTACACCATTGTTGTAATGTTCAATCAGAGACCTGTTTCTGTCCCTTTCACAGACATGAGGTTTGATCATTTCAGTCTGAATCTTGCTTTGGGACTTTTCTTTTGGTTTTACACACCAGGTTGCAAGACTTTTTTTTCAGCATTCACAAATTGTTGGAATTTGCTTTAGCGTTAAGCAGCACTCAATGCGCTCAGATTTACAAGTGAGCTTCTTATAAGTACTGACTGCATTTCTAAGTGTTTTAAAATTAGGCTGTCTTTTGTAAGAAGTTTGCAAATATTGATATACTAAAGAGAATGCCCTTCCTCGCTGTTGTTCTTGATTTAATTTAGTCATGCTTGCAGTTCAGATTTGGTCCTCCTTAAAGTAAGCAAAAACACAACAACCACACTCTACACTTGGTCTTCAGTGTATTCCAGGGACTAGAGACATAATTAAGATACAGATTCTTTGCCAAGCCAGATTAAGGTATTTCAATATGTATTGAGAGGCTCTGAAACATGCCTTGTTTAGAATGCACTAATCTAATCATTGCTTGTAGATGTTTGCCAATGTTTGACTTAATTTTACATCAGCTATGTCGTCTATACAGAATCAGTGTATAGTTCAGTCGTCAAACACAGGTTTGAGGTATGAATTGACAGTTCATTAGACTTTGCCTGTCAAATCACTGCAGTTAGTGGTATCAGATCAGCGTTCAGCTACGGCACGTGTACGGATTTGTGAATTGATTTTAAATATCGCCGCACTGTATCTCCACATCTTGAAACAATTTCAGCGTCCTTTTCTGTCCGCAACTGTGATATTTTTGATATGCAAGATGATTTAATTAAATTTGAATAAGGGTCAAGAAAGGGACATGTAATGCACTAGTTCTTTATCATGCATAGAATTATTTTCATCGCCTTTAATTTCTGAGTAATAACTGAACCACCTAGCTGAATAGGCTTAATTTAATCGAGACTTTTTATAACTTCTTTTGTGCCTATGTGGTGTACAGATTCTACAGACAGTGCTTACAGGTGGTACATTTATGTACATTAGGTACAATCTCCTAAGAATCAGAACAACTCTATCTGTAAATATATATACACTACCGTTCAAAAGTTTGGGGTCACTTAGAAATGTCCTTGTTTTCGAAAGAAAAGCAATTTTTTTGTCCGTTAAAATAACATCAAATTGATCAGAAATACAGTGTAGACATTGTTAATGTTGTAAATGACTATTGTAGCTGGACACAGCTGATTTGTAATGGAATATCTACATAGGCGTACAGAGGCCCATTATCAGCAACCATCAGTCCTGCGTTCCAATGGCACGATGTGTTTGCTAATCCAGGTTTATCATTTTAAAAGGCTAATTGATCATTAGAAAACCCTTTTGCAATGATGCTAGCACAGCTAGCAACTGTTGTGCTGATTAAAGAAGCAATAAAACTGGCCTTCTTTTGACTAGTTGAGTAGCTGGAGCATCAGCAATTGTGAGTTCAATTACAGGCTCAAAATGGCCAGAAACAAAGAACTTTCTTCTGAAACTCGTCAGTTTATTCTTGTCCTGAGAAATTAAGGCTATTCCATGTGAGAAATTGCCAAGAAACTGAAGATCTCGGACAACGCTGTGTACTACTCACTTCACAGAACAGCGCAAACTGGCTCTAACCAGAATAGAAAGAGGAGTAGGAGGCCCCGGTGCACAACTGAGCAAGAGGACACATACATTAGAGTGTCTAGTTTGAGAAACAGATGCCTCACAGGTCCTCAACTGGCAGCTTTATTAAATAGTACCGCAAAATACCAGTCTCAACGTCAACAGTGAAGAGGTGACTCCGGGATGCTGGCCAAAAAAATTAAAGATTAAGATGGGCAAAAGAACACAGACACTGGACAGAGGAAGATTGGAAAAAAGTGTTATGGACAGATGAATGAGTGTGAGGTGTTTGGATCAAAAAGAAGAACACTCGTGAGACGCAGACCAAATGAAAAGATGCTGGAGGAGTGCTTGATGCCATCTGTCAAGCATGGTGGAGGCAATGTGATGGTCTGGGGGTGCTTTGGTGGTGGTAAAGTGGGAGATTTGTACAGGGTAAAAGGGATCTGTGGACGGCGCTTGAGCTTGGAGCCAGTTTCCTCTTACAACAGGACAATGACCCAAAGCACAGCTCCAAACTATGCAAGAACTATTTAGGTATGAAGCAGTCAGC
Organism: Amia ocellicauda; assembly: GCF_036373705.1. Lineage (NCBI taxonomy): Eukaryota > Metazoa > Chordata > Actinopteri > Amiiformes > Amiidae > Amia > Amia ocellicauda. The sequence goes on from NC_089850.1 coordinate 12,927,210, forward strand.
TGGTATTCTGTCTATAATGGAGTGGCCAGCACAGTCACCGGATCTCAACCCTGTTGAGCTGTTGTGGGAGCAGCTTGAACGTATGGTATGTAAGAAGTGCCCATCAAGCCAATCCAACTTGTGGGAGGTGCTTCAGGAAGCATGTGGTGAAATCTCTTCAGATTACCTCAACAAACTGACAACTAGAATGCCAAAGGGCTGTAATTGCTGCAAATGGAGGATTCCTTGACGAAAGCAAAGTTTGAAGGACACAATTATTATTTCAATTAAAAATCATTATTTCTAACGTTGTCAGTGACTATATTTCCTATTCATTTTGCTATATTTCCTATTCAAACCCATTTCATGTATGTTTTCATGGAAAACAATGACATTTCTAAGTGACCCCAAACTTTTGAACGGTAGTGTATATGGATAAACAAATTAATGGCATATACAGTGAGGGAAAAAAGTATTTGATCCCCTGCTGATTTTGTACGTTTGCCCACTGACAAAGAAATGATCAGTCTATAATTTTAATGGTAGGTGTATTTTAACAGTGAGAGACAGAATAACCACAAAAAAATCCAGAAAAACGCATTTCAAAAAAGTTATAAATTAATTTGCATGTTAATGAGGTAAATAAGTATTTGACCCCTTCGACTTAGTACTTGGTGGCAAAACCCTTGCTGGCAATCAAAGAGGTCAGACATTTCTTGTAGTTGGCTAACAGGTTTGCACACATCTCAGGAGGGATTTTGTCCCACTCCTCTTTGCAGATCCTCTCCAAGTCATTAAGGTTTCGAGGCTGACATTTGGCAACTCGAACCTTCAGCTCCCTCCACAGATTTTCTATGGGATTAAGGTCTGGAGACTTGCTAGGCCACTCCAGGACCTTAATGTGCTTCTTCTTGAGCCACTCCTTTGTTGCCTTGGGTGTGTGTTTTGGGTCATTGTCATGCTGGAATACCCATCCACGACCCATTTTCAATGCCCTGGCTGAGGGAAGGAGGTTCTCACCCAAGATTTGACGGTACATGGTCCCGTCCATCGTCCCTTTGATGCGGTGCAGTTGTCCTGTCCCCTTAGCAGAAAAACACCCCCAAAGCATAATGTTTCCACCTCCATGTTTGACGGTGAGGATGGTGTTCTTGGGGTCATTCCTCTTCCTCCAAACACGGCGAGTTGAGTTGATGCCAAAGAGCTCAATTTTGGTCTCATCTGACCACAACACTTTCACCCAGTTCTCCTCTGAATCATTCAGATGTTCATTGGCAAACTTCAGACGGGCCTGTACATGTGCTTTCTTGAGCAGGGGGACCTTGCGGGCGCTGCAGGATTTCAGTCCTTCACGGCGTAGTGTGTTACCAATTGTTTTCTTGGTGACTATGGTCCCAGCTGCCTTGAGATCATTAACAAGATCCTCCCGTGTAGTTCTGGGCTGATTCCTCACCGTTCTCGTGATCATTGAAACTCCACGAGGTGAGATCTTGCATGGAGCCCCAGACCGAGGGAGACTGACAGTTATTTTGTGTTTCTTCCATTTCCGAATAATCGCACCAACTGTTGTCACCTTCTCACCAAGCTGCTTGGCGATGGTCTTGTAGCCCATTCCAGCCTTGTGTAGGTCTACAATCTTGTCCCTGACATCCTTGGACAGCTCTTTGGTCTTTTCCATGGTGGAGAGTTTGGAATCTGATTGATTGATTGCTTCTGTGGACAGGTATCTTTTATACAGGTAACGAGCTGAGATTAGGAGCACTCCCTTTAAGAGAGTGCTCCTAATCTCAGCTCGTTACCTGTATAAAAGACACCTGGGAGCCAGAAATCTTGCTGATTGATAGGGGATCAAATACTTATTTCCCTCATTAACATGCAAATCAATTTATAACTTTTTTGAAATGCGTTTTTCTGGATTTTTTTGTTGTTATTCTGTCTCTCACTGTTAAAATACACCTACCATTAAAATTATAGACTGATCATTTCTTTGTCAGTGGGCAAACGTACAAAATCAGCAGGGGATCAAATACTTTTTTCCCTCACTGTATATGATATTCATTCCCTCCATTAGCTTTGTCATACCTGCCAATTCCAGTCAAGTTATTCAGGTCAGAGCATGCTGCAATGGCATCTCAATGAACTGCTTGCAGTAGACAGCTGCCAGTGTCAGATGTTGTATGAAACCTGAATTCCTTTTTTGCAATTCATGGCCACCTTTAATTAGAGGAATTCCCTGGGTGCATGGGGTTTATTATTCCTTTTGTCTTGCCATTCAGCGACTGTCACAGTCATCCGGTTGCAATTGTGTGATGGTCGAGTACTGGCTTGCATTTATGTGTTCAATAAATTGGTGTCCAGAGGAACAGATCTTCGGATTATTATTTTTTCTTAATTTATCCCAGCATACGTGTTGATATGGAGTTCATCTTTGGGACTTCAGCCCCCCCCATAATAGTTAATGAACATTCAACAATTAATTAACTAGTTTTAATTATAGTTTTTTAGATGTTTATAAGTTGTTTTTGGCAGGATTTCGAATGTTATTAGCTATCCAATTACTTTTGTTGTTGTTTATCCATGAATGTATTTATTTAAAGCGAACTAGCAGTTGTTGTGTTGTGAGTGATGCAACATTAACAACATAACAGCTGCAGAAAGTAGATCCCTGATACATTTTGTTATATATTAAGATTATATTAAGTGATCCCAATTAGGTTATTTAGGCCCTTTTGAAACCCAGAATGTATATGCTATATCTGATATGATTTATCCATAAGGGACATACTTCAGAAACTGATTGTTTGTGACATGGGAAGTTGCACTGAAGGACAATATTCAGTTGAGCTGAGCGCTTGTTGGCCTCAGTGTTTGTACAAGATCAAAGGGTTGCTTGTTTGTATTGATTATTTTAAATAGTTTTCCTCTTCTACACTGATGTGGAAGATCTAACTCATGCTTACTATATGTTATGAGTAGATATGAGCATTGTAGTGGGATTACTGTGTGAATTTGGATGCTTTGAAAGTCATTATTTCCTGTGCACATGCCTCTTTAAAGCAGGCCATCATGCAGCCCCCCAGTTCCACCCCACCCCAGTGTGTCTTTGTTTATCTTCACACTTTTTCTCCCTCTTTATTCCACAGGTCCCTTTCTTCGGTCCTCTGTTTGATGGAGCCATTGTAACGGGGACCCTGTTGCCAAGTTTAGTGCGTGCCACTTGTATCAATGCCAGCCGAGCTGTGAAATCCCGCCTGACACTCTACCAGAGCTTGTATCCTTTTTCCACATACAATAATGTGATTCCTTACTTTCTTTTGCCTGACAAAGAGTAGAGCAGCCAAGGTAAGATTTCATTATTTCTGGAATTCCCTCTCTGACTATATGCTACGCTTTGCATATCAAAGGGTATTATGGTCTCTCTTAGAGACGGAGCTGTGATCCCGTTTGTTTTTGTTTTTTACTGCTTTGTTTCGGAGACTCAGATACAAGGAGAAATGTAATTGAAATGTAAAAGAAAAAAATTGGCTTTTCGTTTTTTCGTCCCCCCAACCATTTGTTTGTCAGGTTTTCACAACCATTCATGTGTTTTCTAAGCAGATCCAAAGTGTTTGCAAAGCTGCGTGCCGCCATGCTGATTTATATTTATGACTATTCCAACGGATGGTTGGGAAGGTATTCCACTTGAACTCATGTGACACATGCTCTCTAATGTGCATCTGAAGCATATGATTATTTATTTTATGGTTGGATGATGACATCGATATTTTTATGTTTGCGGCAGCTCGAGCCCATAATTTTTTTTTTTTTCTCAGCCGGCTCTTGTTCTCTCCTTGAATCAAAATCACGTTGGGAGCTTGGTTTACGTAGCTGGCTGAGTGAGCTATGCATAAGAGTACTGCCTATTGACTTGAAAATAAATCACTACACCACTCCCCCCCTCACAAAAAGGCCAGGACAAAGCATCAATCGCCATAAAAGCACGCTGTAAACTCCGATTACAGCTGTACTTGTCAGTTGGTTTAAGGAGAGTGTAATCAGTGATGGAGATTAATTTGCATCTCAATTAAGCAGAAATAAGGAAGGAGGATTGTGGTCTGTTGCTAGCAGGTTGGGGGAAGAAATCTGATCGGCCACAAAGCCACCTAACGCTGCAAATTCAGCCTGACTGCAAGACAATGGCTGAGGTTTTGTTGCTATGGTGACCCAAAGCGTGGTTGCTCACTGTAGAACCCAAGTTGTGCACTCTTCTCTTTTTTGGCATGATGACAAAACCCACTGCTGTAAAAAATAAAGGGTGGGAGTCGGGGTAAGGGGGTGTGTAACTAATACAGACGGCACAGAGACAGCTTGCAGCCCTGCAAATGTTTTATATTACAGGTACATGTTGGGGATCTCTTAAGTAGCACTGTACGAGCTGTACCCTGTCAGAGAAGGTTGTTTGACTTGTCATTCTTGTGTCTGATTAGATGAGGAACCACTGCATTGAATTGCTAAGCAAGATCCCCATGGATTTTTTTCTCCCGCATGTACAAGGTGGCTGATTATTCTGTTAAATGAATTATACACACAGGTTATATAAGGTATCATGCCTCTAGGGCGCCATGCAAACGTATGACCCTCATGTTTGTTTCGCTGGGTGTTTTTTTTTTTTTTCCCATCTAACCTTTTTCTGATTTCATCTGTGGTGCCCTTGTCAATGGTTGTTTTTGACCCATTGTGTGTGGCAGATTGCTGTGTGCCTGTCTCTCAAAAAATCCTCTGGTAGTGGAATGGGTCATGTCAGCACTGAGGGAACAGGAAGCATAATGGTCTGCAATTTGGGATCTTGTGGCTTCCTTACACCTACAGTGGGCATCAGGTTAATGTGACCCATGTTGCACCACTAGTAAAATGCCCAGATAATAAACTACAGAGTCACTGTACTTTTAATATCCTGATATGGGTTATAAAGGAAGAAAATAGTATAAGGTACATTTTTATGCTTTTGGTAATGCACATAATTACAGTTATTTTAACCTGATGCTAAATGTGATGCTATGAGTTTAGACTGTTGGCCTTCAGATTGGGTCTCTCAGGGAAACAGCACTTCCTGCTCAGTGCAGCTTTGTAAACCAGCACATGCTTTTCAATTCATGTATGCTTTTTATCATGAGATTCAGTTCTGCATTTAAAAGAATACCAGCACTTGAGTCCACATGCAGACTGGCTGATGTTTGACGACCTTTATATATAAACAGTATGTACTGGGTTTTAGTCCCCACCCCTGTTACTATTATTGTTCGTCTGCATTTTTACCAGCCGTGCACAAATCATGCCTAAGGACCTGTGTAGGCTGAGTTGGGTGCATTTAAAACAATTCAAGGTGTAACAATGCAAGTCTTTCTACAAAATTAGTTTTACTAAATGGCGTCATTTATTCAGGATCTTTCCACTTTTAAGGGTGCAACAAAGGACAGATTTAATATGCTGAATAATTTATCCAGTTTGGAACCAGAGGCTATCAGCACATTTTCTTGTGCATTCATTAAATGAACAGCTGCTGTACAGTACAGACTTGTTGTTGATTTTTTTAAATTTCTTTTTCTATTTCTCCTTTCCCATGTTTCTGGAATTTAAGTGTATCTTGGCTTTTTTGTTTAAGCAATGACCTTGTGTCTTTTGAAAGACACCCATTACAAAACACAATTGCAATCCCTTCTTGAATTATACCTCACAATATGAGTGAAATCAGCTTTGTGTTGTTGAGTTACTCTTGAAGCTAATTAGATTAATATCACTTGTAAGAAAGCAGTATGACCCTTTGCATCCCAATTAAAGGGATGTGAATGGCATGTTCTCCTTTTGTATGGCTCCAGTGCGGTTTCAGCTTGATGGATCTTCTGTTGAAAACTGACAAGCAGTATATTCCAGAATGTGAATGCCCTCAAAACATTTCTATCCATTTAATTCACTTCTGTAATGGTTTGTTAAATAAAAAACCCAGAACGGCTAGCATTTAGACCCGTATCATGTTCTTATTTAAAGACTGATTAATAAACACACACACACACACACACACACACACACACACACACACACACACACACAAAGCAAAGAGTGAATGTTCTTTTTGGGAGCCATTATAGTGAGTTAATTTGATAGAGCATCTTCCACCCTTATAAAGAGTAAATTACAGTGCCTTTTTGGGGGTTTAATTACACCTAATGTTAGATACATTATTAATACTGAAAAACAGCTGTTTTATTTCATATTCTGATATCTGATCTCTTTAGATTTCACTTATGAAATCTCATGTTGTGGCTGCTTCCTCACTCATGCATGAGATGTAAATTGCCATGAAGCCGGCTGAGTGGCGATAGCATTAGTGAAATCTTTCCACAGGTCCCAGAGCAGACGCAAATATAGACACATGCTGCTCCAGTTTACTAAGTGGTGTTTATCATGCACCATCATCCAAGCGAGATCTTCTTTGGGAAATGCATCTCCCTTTGAAGCCAACAGAAAGCCTCAGAAAGGTTTGATTGGGGGGCTTGATTCATCAGAGGGCTCCACAGCAGGGCTTTAGGTGTGTCTCTGGCCGCTCATCGCTGTGGAAAATGTCTGTACGGTCCAGGGGCGTTTCACATCTAAACAGCACAGCATATTCTGGGAAGCAGGATATTGGATATTGGCCTGGATATTGTTTATTTTATTAATGCTGCCACACCTCCTACAAGCAACGCATAAACATATCTTGTGTGTCTTACATGAAGAAACGCAAGTTCATAAAAAATCTGTGAATGGAAAACATCATCATTATTATTATTATTATTACCATTATTAGGACATGATATTGAATTATTCAATTACGTTTCATCGCAAGAAACCCAGGTTAGCATTGCTCCGAGTGTTTAGTCAGTCCCCTCTAGCAACCGGTCTTGACACAGCAACGCACAGATGGGGTTTGAAGAGATCATTTCTGACTAGGAGGGTTTTTGGCAGTCAGTCCCTGTTACCTTTTCAGTGGGAGAGCCCAAGATTTAACTTGTCACATCGGGCCTCCCTGTCAGTCACTGTAACAGCTATCACGGGAGAGGAAGAAGATTGAGACCGCAGAGTCGGGTCTCGTCACAGTGATCCTTGAGCAAACTGATGAATGCGCTGGGAGCTCTAATAGGTGGCATAAAGGAGTACTGACCTTCATTTTGAAGTGCAGCCTCCCTGCTGGAGGGAATCGATAGTTTTACGAGCTGTCTTTGCCTCGAACCTCTCTCCCCACGCCGAGATCCATCTCCAGGCAGCAATCAATAGCTATAATCTGTTCCAGCCCGCAATAAGTCATGCAAGGCAAAGCTTTTAGGTGGCATTACAGGAGATAGTAGAGGTGGCTTGTTCACTCATCTTGACAGTGCACTTCATGCTGTCTGAGGGAGAAAAAAAAATGCAGTGCTATTTTTTTTTCTTTTTTCCAAGAAATATTATTCATTTCAACCCCTTTACCTGCCCTGCATCTTAGACCTCACCATCGTGCCATCCCTGTGTTTATACCAACAATGAAAAAAGTAAAGGGTGATTCTTGCTAAAGGTCAATAGCGAGATGATCGAAATAATAATAACAAACAAAACGGGCAAGCAACAGAAATGCAACAAAATAACTGACTCTTTTTGTAATGCTGCATGCTGGGAAGTATTTTGGGGATAGAGGTGAAATCTTTGCCTGAGACACAGCAGTAGTCTCCAGGCGCCTCAGTCTCTCCTGTCATGAATCAGGGACATGGCAGGATAGGGAAAGGGTGATGCTAGGTGTCTCAGCCATGGAAACTATAGAGATATGCAGGGCAGAACTCACAGACTCGCTAGCACTAATTCCCAGCACCAGAGCTTGGTCCTTGATTACAACCAGTGCAACAGTCTCCTCTGGCATGGTCCAAGGTAAAAGACCTCCAATCTCACCTCCCTTCACCTTACTTTAATGCTTACAAGTAGTTTATAAAACACAATTATACTATAAGAAACAATTATTCAATAACCTATTTTCTGTCTCCAAATCCAGTCCAGTTACAATTACAATAGCATAGGTGAAATATTATTTTATATTATTATTATTTCCCATACATACTAGGTGTCTATGTCTGAATCTTCCATCTTTTACAGACACTTTCAGAAATGTGTGTTTATTGAAAAGAGAGGCTTCAATTTTTGTAAGTATAAAAAGTATGTGTGCATGTCATGTGTCTTATCATACATTTCCCTACTGTAGATGCCCCACTACATGCCCCTACTGTGTTGCTCTATTTCTAGTGAAGGAACCCAAGTGACCCTGGCTACAAGTAAGCTGCCTGTAGCCATGATTGTACAGTTTCCCTGCACACACCAGGGCATGGTGTCTGGTCACAGAGGGTACTGACTGCAACCCTACTGCCTTCCCTTTGTTAGCGTGTGCCCCGGATTTAGAGAATTGATCTGAGAGATTAGTCTACATGGAGGAAATTAATTGGCCAGAGTTAGCTACATTTGTAACTTTGTATTTAACTATATACTGGATTGTTGTGATGTTTTATGGGTGTGAAACTTGGTCACTTAATGGAAAAATGACACTGAAACAGCAGACGAAACAAAGAAACATGGAAAGATCTTTTCTTGGAATAACCAGGAGAGAGAGAGAAAAAGAAAATAATGGATTCGATAACAAATTAAACTGTGCCAGCACTGAAAGAGTGTAAGTGTTAAAATGTGAATGGGTCAGACACATTGCAAAACGAACAGATCAAAGATGGACAAAGGAAGCTTTTGAATGGACACCAAGAGATGAAAAAAGACCTTGAAGAAGTTAAATATTGTTTTATACATATTTTTTGTGTATGTTGTAGACTTTTAGGGTTTCCAGAACCTTTTGCATTATTTCAGAATGAAAAAGTCTGGAGATACAAACAAACAAGGGATACTTCCCTGCAGTGGGTATGCAACTGCTTTACAAGAGGGCAGGTACAGAGGGACCATTAAAACCCCACTGTGTGAAATAACACCCCTAACCAACGTGTGGGTTCTCTGAGCGACTGTTGATTGGAAAAGACACAGAGGGAGTGCAAGGCCCAGGAGATAGGGGAACAAACAAATAAGCAAACAAAGCAGAAACCATCTTTTTTTTCACAATTTCATTTTAGGAGTTGTTGTTTTTCCAAGTTATATTTTGCACATATATATATATATCACAGTGTCTGTGCTGACACAGATTTACACTTTAGATTGAATTTCCCAGTTCAGAGAGTCTGATAAGATTTCTCTTGGGCATTTCCTACATCGCCCAATGTGAATTAATGAAGATTTGCAAGATGGGCTCTTAACATGGGCCACCACTCCTTGAACGTATTTATGCGGCCGTAATAAAAGGGATAATGAAATACCCCTGTGTTTGGGCCATTCTCTCCTTGATGCAGTAGTCAGTGTTTCAGATAAGAAGCAACACTCCTTTTTTCTTTTTGTTAATAACCTTGATGACTAGGGTTTTTCGGGCCCCGGTGACTGTCGTTTGCCAAAGATTCTTGCCTTTTAATACGAAGCACACTTCCTCCCCTCTTAGATTGCATTTACATAGTTTCCCAAATCCGCGCAGACAGACAATGGGTCCTGATTTACATGCCTACAGTGCTTCAGATGTCCGACTCAGGGGGGGCTGTCTCTGATCAGAGTTTCTCCACTGAATGTTTTAACCTAATCCCATTATCATTCTAGCGCTGTGCCACCGATGCACCTTGCTAGCTTGACCAGCTGTTCCTGCTGCTAGTTACAATGTCTGATGTGTTCAGATCACTGGGTTCCTGCACTCAGCACCGAGAGGAGACAGCCCGTCCACCGGGGATTGCCACGTGTCTGCCTGTCAGCAATGGCACTGAATCAAGTAATAGGCTCCCCGAATGGCATATGGTGTCTAGCTTCATACAACATGCAAAAGTATTCTTTGCCCTGCACTAATGCAGAATGACTCATAGCATTACTAATTTTTTTTTCTCCCCCCCCCTCACTTCCCTCCTCTAACAAAAGCCTGCCTCCACACCCACACTTTTAAACCCTAGGGCTATAGTCTCTGGTTTCATAGCCCCATAAAGACAAGTAGCAGACTAGTAAACATACGCCAGTGGGAATAAAGGCTGATTTTCTTCCATTTCTTTTTTGGGGGGGAGTTTGTGCTTGTCAGGTTCTAACAAAACGTGAGCATAGGGTGAGTTAAAGCTTCATCTGTGATTGTCGGAGGCCCTTCAGAAGCACGGAGGAGCTGTTGTTCCTTTTTGTCGAGCAGTCATCCATCGTGCGTTGCCCTTGGTATATTTTTGTTTAAGATTTAAGAACAGAAGTATCCTATCCTACCTCTATCAAACTTATATTCTGCTTACACGACTCCTTTTGCAGTATTTTACTGAGCTTTTATAATTGTGTATAATTCTACATTGATATTTATTGTGATAAAACTTGAATACGATACAATATATGTATTGATTTATTGATTTATTTGCCAGGAACATTGAAAAGGAATGTAGTTGCAGTATTTCACATGTTGTTGTCAAGTCCTCGGAACATGGCTAGATGCATCTTTTAAGCTTTTGTCACTTTGCCTGGGATTTCCTTTTATGTCCTCCATGAAGGAGCAAGAGATACGTCACGGAGAGATCTATGTATTACTGTCTTGTATTAATATAATATGGATGTAATTGACAGCAAATGGGCAGCATTAGTTAATTATCCAATTTTCTGACATTATTACCTAATTCAAACCCACTAAGTCAAGTGTCTGACTGACATTTAGCTGCCTTCCTTTATACTTATGAGATAAAATACCATGAATACATTGTTTTGTTAAAAAATAGTTAATTGCCAGTACCTTGTAAAAATAGCATCTCTTTTTATAGCCGAAGATAGGAAGTGAAAGTGGTATTGAATTTACTGTTTGATTTTTGAAAGGTCATAATTGAACCATTAAGGTTGATTTTCACTTTTCAGCACTGAAGATCCTGTGATCTTGGAATATTTCATAATGATGGATAATATATATCTATTTATCTGTGGATGACAGAGAAGAAGATAGATTTACATATAGTGTAAAATGTCTACAGAAAGAGAGACAGAATGAATAGGCATGCATGTGTATGTATTTCCTGGATAAAATACAATATATTCTAATGACCAGCAGGATTACTACTTTGTGGTCCCTCCAGTACATAAAGCAGCAATTCAGTCATTAGAAACGTAATATAATAAGTTACGAAAAAGAGAGTAAACCCATTAGTAACATCAAGAATTCCTGAAAAAGTACCCTGGAAATAATACAAATCTATAATATCATCAATAAGTAACAAAAGAGATAAAAGTGATGGAAAATAAACACAGATACAACCATTAATTATTGCCAATAATGCATGTTTATCAAATGCTCACAAATTAGTAATGTACAAGAAACTGTTTCACACAGATTCAAAAGGCTTCCCTTCCTAAAACATGCACATTTTTTATGTACAGATTTGCCACCTGTTACCAAGATGGTTCAGCCATCATCCTGTAATATGCTAATGCTTTATTAATGCTGTTACAGAATTGTTTTACACAAAATCAGCCTGGGCCGGGTTAATGCTGTCATGCATAGATGCAATTCTGGCAAATGGCAGAAGGGCCAGTCCATTTTTTTGTTCGGTGGGCCGGTCGATTCCCATGTGAGCTGTTCGCCCTTTGTAGACACCCGGACCGCCAACACCCCCCACCCCCGGACCGCACTTTGTCGGCACCCAGAACCACACATTGGCAACACCCAGCCACACCCCCACCCCCCTCGAGTGCACTTTATTGGGACCCAGACTTCACCAGCCGTTGCCCCTCCAGGGTAAAAGTCCAGGGCTGTTTCTGTTCCTGCTCGGGGGGCCTGTCTGTGTGGAGTTTGCATGTTCTCCCCGTGTCCGTCTGGGTTTTCTCCAGGCACTCCGGTTTCTTCCCACCATCCAAAAACATGTGGGTTAAGTTGATTGGTCTCTCTAAATTGCCCTGTGTGTGTGTCTGTGTCTGTCTGTGTGTGTTGCCCAGTGATGGACTGGCGTCCCATCCTGGGTGTATTCCTGCCTTGCGCCCTATGCCTATACCTATGCCTGCCAGGATCGGCCCCCGGCTTCCCCGCGACCCTCACCAGGATAAGCGTTTTCGAAGATGGATGGATGATTTTAAAAAGCCGATTCTTCATTTGACGGGGGGGAATCAATGTCACGCTTTGTTAACTGTACTCTGGAAGATATAATTTTTCAACACCCATTAGATTATAACCTACTAATCCTTCTGACCTGTCGCTATAACCAAAGTGCTTTTCCTTCAAATGACAGTTTTATAAGAAGTCAGTTAATTGTGATTGACAGGCCGAGCCTCATAGAAGCTATTCAACACAACGTGGCTCTGCTGTTATTAATTAGCTAGCTAGCGAGATATCTCATATGTTCAGTCCCTGTTTAATTAATAAACTTCTCTTTGGAAGTCCTCAGCATTATGGAAAGCTGTTAGAGCTCTTAAGTTATTGAATTGGATTTTTTTTTTCTCATGCTGGCCATTTTAACATTGATTTGCTCTGTTTTTCTTTGTCTCAGATCTGCAGCTGTGTTAATTAGTGAATCCAGCAACCGTGCACTTAGAGCTTACCACTTTAAGAATTCTCTGAATCAGATTCTTTTGGCATGGTCACTACAGTGTTGTTGGGGGGTGGGAAAGAGGCGGGGGGGTTGGTGATTGTTAGTGATACATTATTTCTCATCACTTATCCTCAAGTAGGAGCCCTGAAGCAAACCAGACGGCTCCCTTTGCAGTATTATATCCAGGCTTCCTAGTTTTGAGGTTTTTGGGTTGAGGGGGAGGTGGGTGGGTTGAGACGAGACCAATAGTTTGAACAGTTTGTCTCCAAACTAGAATGCCCTTTAGATAGCTACTGATTTACTGTAACCTAGGAATATGTAGATGGATGTCTGCTTTTCCTCTTTCACGAAATGGCTTGCTGGCGCTGGTTTATTTTTGTAATCATCGTGTTCAATGTTAAAACCCATATTTCACGCTTTGGCCTCCATTGTTATGCAGTCACAGCAGATAACAATCATAAATCTACAGCCTCTGTAATAATTTCCCTGCATGACTTCAAGGAATAAGCCTTCAATCATCTATTATCTCAAATACAACAGTTTTCAAATTAGCTTCCAGAGCATGTAATCATCGGCCAAACGTACATGGCTGTGTTTGAATAGGACACTGCACTGGACGGTGTAAGCTGTAACATAAAATACTACTTGTTCACCAGTAAATGTCAGTGAAATGTCAGCTCAAGTGTAGCATGCTATCTATTACCTTCAGTGAATTTCTCCCTCTTCTGTCTGGAGATTTGTTTCAAAGAAGAGTAACTGTAATGGGAAATGCTGTTTTTCTCCCTACATAATGGTGTCAGAGTTGATGTTTGTCTAAATATTTGTTATAGTAGGTTTAACGTTAGAATTTCAATTGTGGTGTTATTTTAAACCAGAATTAGTTAATTATTTATAAGTTACACATTAATACCACTTTAAACAGTTCAAAGACTGCTCTAGCTGCCCGCTCGCTTTGCGTCTTTGTTCTGGTGTAAAGGACGTCCTTGTCGAGAGCATTAGCATTTGGGCGATAAATGGAATCCAATGCCATCTTTGCATAGATCGTCCGAAAAGATTAAAGTGGGCATCGTGTTTTTTTGTTTTTTTTCCTATTCCTTACAGAATACCCGCTTTGATGTGTTAATGATTGTTTTCTCGTTTTTACATTCAGAAGTGCCGCCCATTGTTTTTAGCCATAGACGTGTGTCTGCTGTGCATAGGTGTGCTCGGACTGCTTTGTAGTTGCAGCTTGTGCAAGGCAGGGTGATATTGCCTTTTAAAGAATGCAAGAATCTCCCAAAGCAGGAAATGAAATGCTAATCAAGCACAGCAAGAACACTTATACATATCTATATATATTTGAGGGGAGAAAAAAGGATACCAAATAAAAGTGAATAATTTATTTTGTTCAATATTACTATATTGCATAAAGTTATTTTGACCTTCCTGTCCTTCCTCTGAAACTTTGTAGTTCCTATTCAACAATGAGAAAGTCAATGAGAAAATCTGCCTTTAGAGCTTAAACATTTACACTTACACTTTATGTAATTATAAATAAGCTGAATTTTCCTGTCAAGAAATCATTTTGTCAGTGTGTTTTGATTTTTGTGGTGGGTTGTTGTTGTTATCCCAGTTATTCTAAGTTGTGAAGTCCTTTAAGATATACAAGGATTTCTGAAGTAAGAATACTCAGTGAGGTGGAATTAAAAACTTAAGCCATCATTCCACAAAGCTATTGCTAGTCAGAGAAAACAGAAAGAGCAAAAATATATCTGGATGCTGTCTACAAAATATTTCTCTTGATATGTTCAATGTAAAAAAGTACATTGCGGTAACTGAACTAATAATTTATAATTTTTTATCCTGTAGACATCAATCAGACTGCCCCATGCATTGCTCATAATCTTTAGGTTACATCATTATTTACACAAAGAAAAGGTTTCAGATTCATTATTATATAGTTATTTTTTTACTTTTTCAAAATGAATGAAAAACTGCTAAAGAACTGGTTGAAAAAAAATGTAAAAAACAGGTTTCGTGGAAGTAAAAATGTCATCATTGCTACACCCACTTGTTTTTGTATTTGTGCAGATTGATAAAATCCTATTTTTCCACATTGTTAGTATCTGGGCAGATATATGGTACTTCCAAGTCTCATTTCAGTATTCCTCCATCTGTTTTGTGCGTCTCTGAAAAGGCCTATTATAATCCTGTACTCTCTAAATAGATAGGCTACTAAACGGGTAGGCTCCGAACATTAGCCCAGATTCCAAGGAGCCTACCCTATAGTTTAATTATCTGCCTCTACAGAGATCTTAATTTTAACGAGTTTTAAACTACATTGTCTCCGGACCCATAAAAGACATACTGTCTGTAGTGAATGAATAGGCTTCATGCGGGCAGATTGAGGAAAGACTGGGTCTTTATTAACCCTAGAATGACTAGCTAATGTGATTGAAGTACGACCACCTGGCAGGGAGATTGTACAGTCAGCTGCCACTGAAGGCCTCGAATGGGGAGTACCAGGTGCTCTGCTCTGGCCGCCTAATTGTTGCCATGTAATAGCCCGCCTGACTGCACAGTATGGCTTGGGGCTAGGATTAAAAAGCTGTTGCCAACACAGAAGTCCATTTTCTTTCTTCACGTTTTTTTCTTTCTTCCCCCCCACCCCCTTCCCTGCTCCTCTTTCTCAGTATCACACTGTTCCTAATCAGCTCAGGTAGAGCTGGTAATGCCTATTCAGCTTGACCCACTCAAGCTGTGCTTTGTTTTTGGGAGTTAGCTGGAAAACGAAGGAAATAGGGGGCTGGAAAACACATTGCCAATATTGTCGAGGTATTCCTGGAAGAAATAATCCCAGTTGAGTAGCGATATTGAATGTGGACAGGAAAGATTTCCCCCATCTGTTTAGAAGTGTTGCTATTCTAACCCAAAGTGCATCAGTAACTAATTAAAGGGTTGCATTCTCCAGCTGTGTGCTGTTTAGTGTCTCTTACTTTGCCTCTACACAGAAATCAGTCCCTCGTCAACATCAGGGAAAACGTATTTTAATGTGAAAATTGTTCCTATTTTCTTTTCTTTTTTTTCTTTTGTTCCATTTAGTTTTTTGCAGAGGAGGGGATTGATAAAAAAAAAAAAATTAAATACATGCAGATATATGTACTACGTGCTTATTTATTTGGTAGAGAAATTATCGTTTTATTTTCTGTCACATTTGTTACAGCAACAAATAAAAAAACGTATTTATCTGGATTTGAGGATTTAATACTGAGACAACTGCTTGTGACTCTGACACCTTAATGTGAGAGCTATGATCATCTGTAATTATGCATACATCATTAGTGGTCCCATTAAATCTGTTTTCAATTTGTGGAGCTCAGAAAATTCTAGGTCAGTTTTCAAAATGAAAATTTCATTCACTAAAAAAGAAGAATTCTGTTCTGAATAGAGGTGTGAATCAGAGGATAAAACAAACAGCAATGTTTTGCGTTAATGCATCACAATCATTCCTTCGCACATGCCACGAGCATCATTAACATTTTAGATGCCTCATCTATCCCTTTAATATTTAATTACCACTCTGTAGAACACTGCACATTATTGTTAGGTTAAACTAGGGCCCTTGGCATTACACAATATTATTGTGCTCTTCTGGCAATTAGGTTATCACCTTCTTACACTTTAATGGCCTTGACTTCTGCATCTTATTGGGAGATATTTGTCTGTTTTCAATTGTTGTTGTTTTTTGTCGTCATGTGTGTTCGGCTCAAGATCATGTGGTTGTTCTTCACACCTTGTCCAAAGTCACATTTTAATTATGGCACAGAGTAAACTCCAAAGGCATATGTAACATTGCAGTATGTTAAGTGCTTTGTGATTTTGGCAAAAATCTGAAATATTTTAAATGATTTAAAAAATAATAATCTCTGACGTACAGAATCCATTGTGTATGTTTTTCTTATGTTTGACTTCTATAAAACATTTTCCAAGCATTCATAGGTAATATGCTGAATGCTGAAATCCAGTTGGCATGAAAGACACATTTAAGATATTGCTGTTCATTCACAAATCAGTGCAAGTGTCTGTCGATGTGTTCTCTCTTTTTGTGGGAGTCATTTAAAAATAATTTTGCTGGGGTTATCATCAGGCATTTTGTACCCACATGCTCTGACCTTAAATGGAGAGACTCGGCATGCGAGGCTCCTGAAGGAGGCTCAGGAGGCCTGTCAGATTGGAAACATGGCTGAAATTGAACAAGCTGTCCAGTGAGCACTGCCACATACGCCTTGAGGTTAGTTAATTAGATTTACTGAAAGGCACAATTAATTACCGTCTTAAATTATTTAAAACAGCAGAGTGTCTTTGTTCCAAATAATCTATGCCTGGAATTTATATTCTGTGAAAACAAAAAATCTGTGGTGAAAACAGTGGGTTTGGCAGCGGGTTTATGTGATTTGAAAAATAATAGGATTACAGCAAAAGTGCTGGAGATTGAGATAAAATGTACATGTTCAAATACAATTGTTATTTAGGATGCACAGAACGAATGCAGGATTTAAAAAGTAAGAAAACATGGAAACAAAAGGCACATTCAATTATGTGTTTGCACATGTAACTACTTTGACATATCCGAGAGTTAAAGTTGTGGGATTACTTTTAACGGAACAATACAGCGATTTGCACAGCAAAAAATTCTGTTTGATTACCACAAAAGTAGGGAAATGTAAGCTTTCAAATTATAAAAAATGTTGAAAAGCCTTTAACTTCAACCCTATTTAAAAAGCCTTATTTTGTTCTCAGTCTGGGGTCTAGGGACCCCCTGAGACTCCTTTAGAATAACCTGCACATTTTCTATTTAGAAACCAACGTATTAACTTACCTTTAAGCCACAGGCTGGATACTCACCTACTGTGTAACTGCCTCCGTTTCCTTTCAGTACAGTTGTGTTTCCTTTTATTGCTGATTTATTTCCTGTCAAATTTCATATGGATGCCCTGGTTTAAACTATCGCCCCAAACCAATCACAAATGTGTATATTTCTCTGTGCCTAGTGATCATGATGTTGAAAAATCCTTCACATCATATTGTCATACTATTCAACCTTTTGAAACAAAGGATGCTGAAAATGTTGTAGTGTGGGTTTGAGGATTGCAGTATAATTGCAGTAAAACATAAATAATTAAATAAACATATTACAAAATACTGTACTCTTTGTTTGGAAGGCCTTGGGGACTCATGTATGCCAGAATCTATTATGTTTTAAAAAAAAAAAAATGTTGATCAACTTATACCCCACCTAATAATGTAAAGTGCTTTCTGCATTGCTACTTTGCACTAATAGCTCTAATTAAAATGTGTCTGTTTGCTTTGTCATAGTAAAACATGTACCCAATTCAATTATGTATTTTTGAAGGGGGAGGGTTAGATGAGCAAGAATTCTTGCAATAAATGGAGCAGTGCTTAAGAGGATTGAAATTATAAGTTTGTGTGTGTATATATATATATATATATATAATATATATATATATATTAATTAATATTAATTGAATCAGTGCAATTATTCTTTCAGTAGTGCTGAGAGCAGTTTTTTCCTCTGCAGTTTCCTTGTCAGGTTTGTTATACTACAGTCAGGTGACATGCTGTTGTAGGGAGCTGTCTTCAGCACCTCTCCTGGGCACTGCAGTAGTTGTGCTGAACAAATGCTTGCCCTGCATTCCCATAATGTGACAGTGGACCGAAGAATCAGCACCCTGCAAGGAAGAGTAATAAAAAGCACATTTAGGAAAAACAAAACACAAATTCAGATGTTATGTATTTGTTCTCTGATTCAAAAACCTGTGGAATAACTGCTAATGAACTTTGTATTACATTCCAGAAATATTCCATCCTGGTACAATTCCACAACCTAACATTCTGTTTAGAATCTGTACATTTATATGAAACCAGTGTGTTTCTTATTTAGAGTTATTGATATTTTTCACATCTTCTGGAATGCAAAAGAGCAGTTTCGAGATGATCATGTTAAGTGTAGCAGCACATTTACTGGCTAGTGCCCTTTTCACTGCTGTATCCAAATAAGTCAGGATTTTACTTCCTGAAACATTCCTCTTGACAGCCATCATTAGTAGACAAGCAGTCATCCTGCTGTCTAGCTGACAATGAAGTGATGACCAAGAAATCTAGAATCCGTGAGGAATATTGAATACATGTTTATATTAAACAGGGATGTAAAGAAGTGCTCTGTATCCAGACCAACTTGAGAAATCCAACACACTACACTTTTGTTTTCATACTCAAAAGCAGCCAAAACCATTCCATTGAAACACACCAACATTTAGCTAATAATGGATGCAAATTAACAAGTTTATCTGTCTCTCACCTGCAAGGAGAGACATGACCTTACTATCAGTACACTCTTAAAATCTGTCAGTTAGTAATTTATTTAGACTGTAGTCAGTGAGCTATTTCTAAGCTGCTTGTGTTGTATGACAAAATAAATAAAAAATGGGCATCACCTGGACACTCTCCCATCTATCAGCAACCCAGTAAGGCATGCTGTGCATCTGTACTCCGGACAACATGTAAACCCCAAGACCCATCTGTTTCTCAGACATAACAGATCCCCTGGCCCTTATCAGAGACACACTGACCTCTGAGCCCTAGACAAACTCCCAAAAGTAGCTGCTCTTCCCCTCAAGACCTGCTCTGCATAAATAGCTCAGAATCGAATAATTGTTCTGGAACAGACATCAAAGGGACTGTGTCACAGGACCGGCCCAAGAGAGGAGAGTCTTCTGCAGGTGCTGCCAGGCTTGTGTCCCACAACCACTAATCTTCAAAGCGCCTGTGACTGGTTAATGCCCCAGCAAGTTTCACTTTTACACACATTCATATTGTTTTCCCCTGCCAGACACCATACTTTTTTTTTTATACATTAAACTTACCCAGGTCAGAATGGTGATATATATATATATATATATATATATATATATATATATATATATATATCTAGGATCACCATTCCTGCGTCATTATTCACAGTAGAGGCGCCATTGAAACTGGGCTCTTGTATTGAAGTATTGCACTGAATCAGGGCATTTTGTTTTGATTATGTGGGCTTTCAAGGTTAAACATGATGGAGGAAAATATAAAGGAACATGTATAAATACATTTAAAAAGTTGTGAATGCATTTTATATGTCAATCCAACAGAACTAGATACCTTATTTTCTGTAGCATGCAGGAGTACAGAAAATATTAATATTAATTGTAAAAGTATTGTTAGTGACAGGACCGGCAGCTCTTATAGTCTTATATATCTCTTCTAAAATGCTCATGCTGAGAACAAGCTTCCCTAGTTGCTGCTTAAGTAATATAATATGATTTTAAAAGTTCCTTTTTATCTCCAATTCAGCCAGAGAAGGCTGCAGAAATGGCAAAGAATTAGCATACAATTCGGACTTTAATAAAAACTCCCTGAGTGAGCTATATTTGAACTAGTTTTCCAGTGGGTGGAAAAAAGGGCAAGATTCAACAATCAGTTTTTGTGTGTAATACATGTATTATTAAAATTAAAACAGGTTTTCAAGTCTTGCATGTACATATTGAAAGGAGATATACCTACTGGAATTATTCAGTTTTTCCACAACACTGTTCTAGTGGTAAAAATATCTGTCTTCTACACAGAATCTGCCTTATAAATAGGCCTAAATGTTTGTGTATCGTGCTCAGTGTTGTCTCAAATGATACAAATGATCCATCGGGCTGCTGCTTTTGTGGTGCGGCACGGTGGCGCGGTGGTTAGCGCTGCTGCCTCACAGCTCCCGGGTTCGAGTCCCGGCTCAGGGTGCCTGTCTGTGTGGAGTTTGCATGTTCTCCCCGTGTCTGCGTGAGTTTTCTCCAGGCACTCCGGTTTCCTCCCACTATCCAAAGACATACAGGTTAGGTTGATTGGCCATGCTAAATTGTCCTGTATGTATGAATATGTGTGTGTATGTGTTGCCCAGCGATGGCCTGGTGTCCCATCCTGGGTATATTCCTGCCTTGCGTCCTATGCCTGCCGGGATCAGCTCCGGCCTCCCCGCGACCCTCACCAGGATAAGCGGTTTCGAAGATGGATGGAAGGCTGCTGCTTTTGTATCTGGCTGGTATCTGCATGTGTTAGCTACATAATCACTTTTTAGTATTTATTAAAGACAGTGACTTTCTTTTCTGAATATCTAGAGATGTGATTTCCTAAACGGAAAAGAAAACTGTGTTGTGAAATTAAATTAAATTTCCTGCATAAGATCAAGAGTATTCATATTATTGATAGAAGATGTCCTTTTACTTTGGTGCTTTGTGTAATTTGTATTGCCTTGTGAGTGATGTCACAGCCTTATTCCTTTGTACACATCTCACTTAGAGATGTATAGCTGAGAGCCTTAGATGTCACAGTAAATTATATATTAAAAAAAAGAAAGAAGAAGAAGAAAATCCCAGAAGGTTCAATTAACCTGTGCTTACCCTGTAGCTAAAGGTCTGTGTGGAATGGCTAATTAGAGGACTTGTTAAAGAAGATATTCCTCAGAAATGTAGTGTGATTATAAACTGTAATGTATCTGTTGGGGGAACGGAGGGGTGTGGGAGAATCTTTTTCCTTTTTTTTTTTCCCCTCTCCCCCTCCCTCACCCACCAGTAATCATCTCCTCACTGATCATCTCGCTTCGAGAACAGGCGAGCTAATGAGACAACATGGCCATTGGCAGCTGCACACACACTGATAAAATGGGATGGATACATTGTTATAGTGATCTCAGAGGAAGGATGAGCTGGGGATTTCTCTGCGGTAATCGCTAAGACAATACAGCTCGCACCTTACCTCCCGGTCCTTCCGCTCGGGTGAGCTTTACATGTAGGCCCTTGCGTGACAACAGGTCCCTTTCACACATGCCTGAGAATTTCTAATCAACACCTGCTTTCTCGGCACCCAGCGCTCGCAGGTACCTGGGTTGTGTGCAGTGTCAGCCACAGGGCAGATAGCACATTATTTGTTTTCTTTATTTTCTATTTTATTTATCCTAGCTCCTGATGACACTGCCCTGGTTGTAGATGTAGGACTTCACCAGGCTGTATGGTTGTAAAAGATTGCTGATATTTGCCTTCTCTTACTGGTTATGCATATGTCCTAAATGGGCTAGTGAGATATGGCGTCACAATTTGTTTTGTGTGGCTTCTTTGTATAAGTAAAAGCTTTTCTACATGCTTATGCTTAAGTGTTTTATTTATTTATTTATTTGGGTTGGTCTTTAATTAACCAACCTAAAACAACATCTGGTTCTCCAGTTTTAGGGTCGACCGTTTGTGGATCAAGATTAAATCCTTTTCCCGACTCTTGTTTAAATGTAATTTCCTACAATGGTCTATGTATTTTTAGTTTGTTTATTTTGTTGTTGTTTTTTTAATTGTCTATAATTTATTTAATGAACTATACAGTTAAAGAATAAAATATGTGATTGAACAATACCAGCAAAAGGTATTCTCTGCACTCTTAATAATCGTAATAAAAAAAAGCTTGTGTCATATTAGACATTTCAAGGTAAAACCTGCAGATTCAATTAATTTCTCACCCAAAACATATGCATCGGATGAATTCATATTCAAAAAAGACCTGCGAGCGATTAATCAGTTCACTCGGTTATTAAAAAGGAAATAGGATTATTGTATTATTGCTAATGCAGCTTTATGTTGCTGCTGCCCTGCCGCAGTCGCTTTTAACACTTCATTAAGACCTCGGTGGCTGATGAAATTAATTAGATGTTTACAGCATCCTAATGACTAACAGGGATGCATTCCATTCACAATCAGGGCATCTGTGGTATGCATGTAATGCTTCTGTGCTCGCTGGCATCTCTGATCCGGCTCCATTTATGCTTTTAGAAGGCAATTATCATACTTCAAAAAGTAAACGTATAAGCAGCGTGCTTGAGAGTGTTACTCTTTAAGGTCAACTTGATTGGTGCAGGTTAATTAGGGGACCTTGATATTAATACAGGTTGAGCACGCATTGGGCTACATTGTGTATGAGAAAATCCTGCTCTTCCATGTTTCTATAAGCTTTTTGCAGCAGGGTATTTTACTGAAGATACATTTTATCTTAATATTTTATGATTGACACAGAATGCTCTTGCTATTGATAAATTAGAGGTGACATCTGACATCCAAGGTGAGAAAATCTCCTCAGGACAGCTTCTAAAAATATAAAGATACAAAATACAGCAGCTCTGAACGTCTATAGATCAAAAGATCCTTGAAGATTTTTTTATGTAAACAATACCAGATAACTACAGAGATATGCTGGGTTAAGTACTGGGAAACAACTTTTCGAGATGCTTCCTTGTATGTGTCATGATGTTGTTAGGATTTGACATATGTCATGTTCTCTTAATCCAATAAGTGTCTCAGGTGCAATTGTGTACTCGCCTCCACTGCTAGTATTAAAACGGCCGAATAATCATCATAGGTGTCCATTGTTCCTCTGTTTGTCCTTCACTCACACTTCACAATTCTACATTTTGTTTTTGCACTGCAGTGGGGACGATTTCAGTTAGCCCCGACAAAAATTGTTCCTCTCTTCTATTGATCTTTTTTTCCTTTTTCCAAACAGTATGCTGTTCCTGATCATACTGCCACAGAATACACTTCCTTTCAGACATTATATTAAATCAATTTGATTTAGATGCAACATTTTATCAGTGACTTGAAAGTTTCCCACTAAATTTACATCCTGAAAAATGGGAAAATAGGATTGCCACCTCATTGATACTGAGTGGGCTTTTGTTAACTGGAGGGAGGAACACAGTCATTGTGTGTTAATGGGACAGTGTACAAATACTGCCTACTTTTTGCATAAACCCATATAAAACAACCAGTGGTGCCAACTGAATGCTTTTGATGCATTGATTTTTAATGCTGGATTCTCAGTGCTACTTTGAAAGAATTGTGCTGTGAAAAAGTTGAAAAGCAACTTTTGTTTCTTACCGTGTTGGTAGTTGTCTAAAATTAACACACAAAAGCAACAGGTGAGCCTTTTGTAATAAATAAAAAGGCAACTAGCTAAATAATGTGTATCTGTCAGAGTAGATACATAATTATCTTAGCAACAAGGAAAAGTAGTAGATTAAATAGAAGTGCTCCTGATCATGAATGCCTTAATCCTCGGTGTGGAGAAGCGTCTTATTGTTGTGTAAGGTTCGACCGATTAGATCATTGACACGTATTGTCTCTCTCTCGCCAAGCAGTTGCTTCTAGAAGTGGCTGCTATTTCAGAAGCAGAGCAGTGCCTCCTGCCTTGAGACAGCGATGGAGAAGGTGTAGCATTCACAATGTAACCAGAAGATGTTTGAAAGTATCCAGATATACTTTTCATGAATGTCACACTCGTAGTACCAGGTGCACTATATTAACAGAGATGAGCTTTAGGCAGGTCCTAGCCTGCAAATGGTACATTAATATCTCCATTAGGAGAGGGGGGAATGGATAGTACAGGGAGGTCAACCGTTCTTTTTTAAATCTGCCTCTGACAAGCAACCTTTGACAGTTCTTATCAGATCATGGAGAGTTCAAGCCACGCGTTGCCTCTCGCCCAAGGCCTCCTATCCAGAGAGTTGAAAACCCTCAGGCTACTCCACCACTGGCTCCTAATGTTTCAATTATGAAGTCCCCTTCATATGAGAGACGGACCTCCCCCTGTCCAGCGCCGACCACTTTGACTCTGTCAGCCGTGCTGAGAGGGCTGAGATTTGCTGATTGCTAATTGATCTCCATGTGTCTGTTCCTGTGAGTGTGGGATCCCGGACAGGTTGCTCTGCCTCCCCGTTGTGCATTAAATGTTTCTTTATGATGAAAAGTGTATGTATGTGGAGTCATGTGACACTTTCACTGTGGAACATGGAACAGGCCATATTTGTCAGTCTGTGTACAATATTCCACCCAGTGTAGGAGAGGTGGGATACAATACACATTATTCCTGTTCTGAAGAACTATTCTTTAAGCAAACAAGTATTTCAGACATCCTCAGCCAATCTCTTAAGCATCATTCAGTTATTGCCAGAAAATCTTAAGTTTGTTGTGTGTGTATTAAGTACTTCCTGTAGCCTTGTGTACTTTAATGCCAGCAGACTTAGTTACAAAAATGTAATAAACAAAATATCACCACCATTTTCATGTTTTAAGACAACCCTATGCTAGCTTGAAGTAGTAATTCACTTACCAATTGTGTCAGTAATATAATTAAGTCCCTTTTTTGGGCTTGGGTTTCATGAGTCTGTATTCACCTTGAACATGGGCATCAGGGTGTTGTTGACCTTGGCTTAGATCCACTGCGGTGCCTGACCCCCAATTCACTACTGACTCCTCAAACCATCTGGACACTTCCAGCCCTTATTGTGAATCAGAAATCATGCACTGCTTATCTGGTAGACTTTTTTTATATTCTATTTCTTCTTTTAATGGCAGTTTTAATAACCTATTTCAAATGCATCTATTCTCATCATCTATATCTGTCTTCCAATTTTGAGTCACAGTAGATCCAAAAAAAAAGCGTAGTAACGAGATGTCCCAAAGACAGACTGCTTTCCTGCCCGTGATTCATCCAGACACACGGCCTGTTTAATCTGCTGATTCATTTCATGCTTTTGTCACAGTACACCAGAGGTGGCTGAAGAGCTTACAATTGTCTTTTTTTTTTAATATAATAAAAAGGTGTTATTTTTACTTTTATACCTCACTGCTTTGTGCCAGAAAGATTAGATAGAGGTTGCAGTGAGTTATTGCATGGTAGACATTCATGTATATGCATATATAGTGTATCAGTGGGGAAACTCCAAAGGTAAAATAAAAACGGCTAGTTTTTTCACTGAGGTGTATCTTGGGGGGTAATTTACAGCTAGGGAATTTGGAAATTAAATACTTTTAACAGAGATAAGCGATAAGATGAAAGCTGTCCTTCATATAGGCTACCTTTAACAACAGAATTCCCCTAACTGGCCATAGCAACTGCATTTTTTTTTGTATCCACATGTTGGGACAAAACAATTAACGTTTTTCCTCCAGACTGATAACCAAGATGTATCGTGGTTTGATCAAGACATTATTAGATTTTTAAGCTTAAAAAAAAAAAAAGAAAAAGTCGCAATTTTGTGTTTGGTGCTTTCATCTTTATTTTAACATCTTTATTAACTTTTTTATTTCCTTTTTTGTACACATAGAGCAAAATCTTTTGGCATAGGTTCTATTTCTATTGTTATTGTTGTCATTAGAACAAGGATGCACTTTTGTCTTTTGGGCAAAATGAACCAACTGAACCTGTAAACAAACAAATAGCAGCCATTTTTTTTTTTTCTCAAATTTTGCATTCACTGCACTTCCCTCAATCTGTATAACCAGAATTACTAACAAAGTTCAAAAGTCATTTATCAATTATTTGTATTTTTATTATGCCCACCTTACCTTACAATAAAACAAATATGAATCAAGTTCTTGATTTATTTCTCCTGGTCCTGCTCGGCCGGCTGGGGACCGTACTTCTGTAAAGTGCTTTTCTTTTCTTTAAAGCCCCATTCTGTGATGGGGAGAGTAATATAGTCTACATGGGTTTTCTAAGTTCCCTAAATAAGCATAAAGCTCTTATTTTGTAAGGCACTCAATGCAAAACATAATTACGGGGGGGACAATTGCAGCACTAGAACTAATAGATGCTGTCAGCGGCCCTAACATCAGCAAAACAGTTAGCTTATTTAACAGACAGTTGATTACAGCTGATTGCCTTAACCAGATTGATTCTCAAGGCTCTTTGCAGTTAGCTCTGTTGCACAGGAACTAACAAAACACGAGGCCGAGGCAGGGTCCAGTATCAGACGGAAATGTCCGCCCCAGCTGGAGTCAATATTTGTTCAAGGAATCTCAATAACAGCCATGCAAGAGTCATCAGCATTTATGATAATGGATGGCCATATGGCTCTATAGAGCTTGTGGGATCTTTTGGAATATTTGTTTATTGACATTTCCTTTATACTGTTTGTGAGTTTTTGCAAGGTCCCTTTGACAATATTAATATATAGAGAGAGGAGGGGGAAAATGAAACGACCTGGAGTAATTTCGTTTTTTCCAGGAAGAATGTGAGATACCGTCTGTAGAGAACTACTCCCAGTCTCTCCGCGTTGATACTGTAGGACCCTGGAAGTGACCTGCTATTGTGTTGTGACCCAGGTTGCCATGGCAGCGAGTCCTATGATGTTCCTTTGGTGTCCTGATTTAGCTTTTGAAATTGAAGAGCAGGCACATAATGAAATTGCAGCAGTGACTTGTATACGACATCTCTGTGAGAATTAAAGGAAACACTGGCATGCACGGTTTGTACACATTTGCTTTGCACATGACATCTCGAGTTTATTTTAATATGATGGTATTTGTCTGTGGGCGAGAATAAAGTTTTAAATGGATTGTGAAAATTGATTTGTTTACTCGTTCTTGAGTTGTTTCTCAGTATGAACATGTTTTGCAACAGCGGCAAATAAATGAGTTGGTGACATTGTATTTTTTAAACCAGGTATGTGTATGTGAGTTAAATACATTTTATTTAAACCCTTTGAAAGGATTTCGTTGGTGAAGTTAGGTTGTTGAAGTTACTTTTCCCCTCAAAATCAAATTGATATTCTATAGTTCATTGGTGCTTCCTTTCCAAGACAACTTAGAAATAGTTGTTGATTACCCATGATTCTTAGCTTTTTTAAATAATTGCTTTGTTTTCTTTTTTAATTTGGGTCACAGTAAATGGAAATTGTGTCAATAAGTGTGATTTCTAATGTGGTAATGTCTGTATTATCTGCATTTGTCTTGTTAAAACATTGCAAGTTCTATTTCTTCCCATTTTTCACTGTTATAAAAATATGTGTACAATGCTCTTTTCACTACATCATATTATTTACAGCTGATATCACTTGAATGTGCCCTGACATTGTATCCACTGGAACCTGAATTGACTTTTATTCTGTGTGTGTGTGTGTGAGAGAGAGAGAGAGAGAGAGAGAGAGAGAGAGCAAGAGCAAGAATACGCCCGCTTCTTTCTTTTTGTGTGTGTGGCTCAGACTTTGTCCTGTCGTAAGAAGCCATTCCTATTTTGTCAGGTCATTAAGGTCTCCATCACTATTGCGGGGCGCTTGTCTGTCCACTTCTGCATGCCGTATTTATCCGCACACAAATGAACCCCTCTATTTTGTTCGCAGTTGTGCGTGGCATTGTATGCTGATGTGTGGAGTATGCAGGGCCTTTCATTAAACAGCAGGGAGTTATTAGGCAGAGCATGAAAGGCTTTTTTCTAGTGTCCCTGCCTTGTTTAAAGGCAACCCGGGAGCAGACTGCACACTATAGACTCTCGCAATGAATCGAGGCAGGACCAGAGTGGGGCCTAAGGCTCAGGTGGTTGTCGGCCCCAAGTTTTGCTCAGCTCTTTCAACAATTTGTCACGCCTGCCTCTGCTCCTGCTGCGCCAGCACGTGCCAGCTTAGTGTCAGAGCGCCTGTTTGCCAGACGGCCGCTCGGCGCTAACAGCCTGCTGTTGATAGGGCCAGTAGCTTGCTGTGGCAATATGGAGTGGAGAGCCTTGGCAACAGCCTAGCACTGTGCCGAATAAGCAGGCCTCTAATGAGATGTGAATGGCATCAGTCAGTCCCTTTAGAATTGGCCAAGGCGTGTGTCTCCACTCTGAAGAAGTTTGGCAGGCTATTCATTAACTAGAGTCATCAGGAGTTCAAGCCTGAAACAGACAAGGGCAAGTAGAGCGAACGACAAACGCACTGTGTCCGACGCTTTCATTGCAAACCATCCCTCATAATGGCACAGTTTAAAAAGGGGTAGGGGGAGATGGGGGGATGAAAAGGAAACATATAAACAACGAACGCATTTCTCCCTCAGAGCCGCATTGTGCGTCTTAATTTTTACGCAAGCGGGTTTTAGCACTTTGTTTGGGGGGATTGTTAACAGACGTTTGACTGCAGTGATTTTCTCTAGCTGAACGGTATTCTCAATCATTTTGTCTCCATTTTGAAACTGTTTGTTTGTTTCATGAAAATATTTTGCCACTATTCCAGTGGAATCCCTTATTGACTTGTTTGTTGTTGTTGCTGAAGTTTGGTTTTGCCCCCAAAGTGATCTGAAAAGCCACTCAAATTAATATTGCACAATGAACTATGTGTTTGTTTTTTGATTCCATTGTTATTCTATTATTCAGGAAATAGTATTTCAGTAGAGATCTATATTTAAATATATTTTATATTCGTATTACATTATACAATAAAAGCAAACTGCTCAAATTATTATGTATAACAAATTATTATTTTCTCACAAATGTCTTATTGTTCACAAACCTTGAAAGACATGTTGACTGTGTGGTGTTTTTTTGTCATCCTCTGTGTTGGTAAAAACAGAATCCATTCATTTGTGGAAGTAACTGTAAATTTCCAGATTACAGCTGTTGCCATTCTGAATTTCTAATTGATTCAATTTTCGTCCTGAAAACCCAGAAGAGCAATACAAAGGAGGAAAGATTTCCTTCATACCTAGTAAAAGCCTGCCACAAGCAGGGGTCCTATTAAGGCAGCTGGGCAGGACTTCGGCATGTCATGCCTGTAAGTTTTATTGTGGACTAGTTTTTGATTTCTTGTTGAAATGGTGAATTCTGAGTTTGGCGTAATTAGGACGAATTTATTTGTTGTCATTCCCTGATATTTCGTTACTTTCTAATACTCAACTGTTAGTAGTGTATTGTGAATTGTATTATTTTAAAGCAGCATTACATGTAAATTGAGAGGAAAGAAAAACATGTATATACATATACATATATACAAGTCTGTTGAAAATCATTGTTCTGTTATATATATATATATAATATATATATATATATATATTCATTTTAAGACTTAAATAAATTGATATTTGCACCTGTAACCACATTGTAACACATCCCTTGTTGTTTTTATCTAATATCTTGTGGGACATTATCTCGAGATAAATTTATCTGAGGGTTTGGGGATTTCATGCGAGATTAGTTTTCACCAGACAGTGCGATAAAACCTTGTGATTTAAAGATCCTGATACTCACAACTTGATCACAACTTAATGAAGACCTTAAGGATGTTTTCATATTCCCGGTCATTTCCTTAACTGCCAAAAATCACAGCTATGAAGAACGGGCGCTGTACCTGGAAGCCATTGTGCAGAACCACCGGGAGGTCATGACCTTTGAGGATTTTGCATCTCAAGTGTTCTCTCCCTCTCCCAGCTACTACTCTCTGAGTGGGGCAGGTAAGATTGTCTTTCTTCCTGGCGCCATTTGCATCTCGGGGGGCCCGCACCCCTCCACACCTGCTTCCCCACACAGACTCCCTCCCTTGTTAGGGCGAGCTTTCTTCAGCTCTGCACACTAATGAATATCAAAAGGATCGAAGGCATTCATGTTCATTTGTTACTCATCAAAGCCAACACACTCAACTTTTTTTTCTTTTTGTGTGTGTGTATGTGTGTGTGTTGTTGTTTCCAACATAAACGTGTCTTCAGCCATCCTTTTAACCTCCAATTCTGGCGGGGTTAATGAACACGCTTCCCATAATGTGTTCGGATTCATTGAAGGGTGTAGGTTACTTGCTGTGCCTTGCATATGTTACACAGAGCTGAAACTGAATTAATGCTTACTTATCGGAAAATCATCTCTCAGCGCAGAAACCACTGCTGTTAATGTTAAATGTGGATTATGCTGCTAGGATACCAGGGTCTGGAATTAATGCACCAGAAGTGGGAAGCAGAACTTCATTCATCATATCTTCCCTGAAGCAAAGCACTAAGCTACGGTCAGGTTCTTAATGAAATACATGCACTAGAACTGTTTATCTGTTTGAATGAAGAATAGAAAAAAATGCAGTATGTATTTTAAGTTTAAGTTTCAACCGTTATGCTTTGATTTTAATCTGTACGCCTGTAGAGTGCAAGCCATAATATTTTCCATGAGGTGTAGCAGGTTGTCCTTTTTGAAAATAAATAAGAATAAAGTGCTTATCAGGTCAACTTTAGGAACCAACAAAATATGAATAATAAAGTATAAGTTTGTATTGAAGTATGCAATAGATGCTTGAGACAAATAAATTAGCCGTGAATGTAATAAACATATAAAAAAATCCCAACCCCAAAACATTCTGATTCTATAATAATAATAATAATAATCAACAACCTTTTCCTGGGTAATAGAGTGACTTTCAAACATGTTCCACTTTCTGCACTAGGGCCCACCAACTCCATCCGAACCATGCTAGGTAGTGTCAAACATCTGTTTCAGCCCCCCCCACCTGCAATCTGACTTGTTAAGCAAATATCTTACATCAAAGCCATCAGAATTGCAGAAATAAATTAAATTCGGGGGGAATTTATTCGGCCACAAATAAAATCAGACATGCGTCACCATTTAATGCTGTTGGCCACAGTCTGTGTGCTTGCGGAGCTTTGTTACAAGATAAGAGGTGTGTGTGTGCGCGCGTTTGTGCCGATCTCCAGTAGCCGCACGCAGAAGGCTGGGCAGATAAGCAGACAGGCAGAAGCAGAGGGGAGCCAGGGCTATTTACATAATTATCCCTCAGCTTCCTGGAGAGGCGTTGAGAAACACGGCGCTGACCTCCGTTGACCTTTCATGAACTGGAATACTAAGCAGCCTAGGAAAACAACAAAAAAGAGAGTAATTACTAAGAGCTATGGTATTTATTTCTTCTTTTTTCTATACCTAGAGCAACGGTGTCTTGAATTATTTTATAGAGCGTCCGAGTGAGATGGGCATGCCAGCCTGAATAGGTCGCCTCAATCACGATTATCAAGACCGAGTCGGTTATTTTAGCCCTGGAATAAACATGTCTTTTTTATCCTCGAATGGAGCATTTGTTTCACAGCAAGCCGCACCGGCATTATATAAAAGTGCTCATAACATAATAAAGATTTAATGTAGGCAGGCTCTCTTGGTTCATTCGAAATTCGTTTTGAACAGCTTTTTATTATCTTAGTCCCTGCATCTGTGAATAGATTTACAAGCATTATAACCAGGGCATTGTGGGTGTTTTTGTAGTGTAGATCTTGGGCATTGTCTGCTGCATGTTTGGAATCAGCTGTCCCCATAAACTGTTTGGTTACAAAACGGAGAAATGCACCGCAGTTTGATGACACAATAGCTGCATGTACACTTGGTAAAGCAATTATCCAAAAAGAAAAGTGATTTGTTAACACATAGATACAGCGTTGGCTTTGCATTTACCATGGCAATCTTGTTTTTGTTTCAAGACATAGTTAATTATTGTTGATAAACATTAGTCTTTGTAATGGATTTCATACGTGTGAATGATGTCTTCAGTTTTAAATCATAATGCACTCAAAAACACTTTTTAATTTCAGTTTTGATTTGTGGATGCATACAGATTGCCTCAGATTGCATTAGACTTGATAAGGTTTACTACATGAATGCAGAAATTCAGAATTTGCAATCCATTTCATTTGTATTTTATAAATAGAATATGATTATTTCACAGGACTTATAAAATAATTTGAAATGGTTGAAAATACAGGTTAAAAACATATTACTCATCATCACAGTAGCTCATTTCCAGACGAAGGTCATTAGGTCATTAGCTCACAGTTGTGTTTTGCATACTCTTAAAACAGTCTGGATCAAAAATGAATTCATACTATCAGTTATCAAACAACTATACATACGTGTGACAATTTAACCATTTTAAAATGCTGCACCTGCACAAGCAAATACTGTATACGAGTAATATTTTTTTTTCCAATGGTTGATAAACTGTAACTGTATTTATGTAAGTGTATGTATGTATTTATTCATTTCAATCACCTGGGAAGCATGCTATCCCGATGGTTTCATTGGGATAGACCCATCTCTTCCCCACTTGCTTCAGTGTGTTCCAGCATTGATCTGACCAGTTCTCCTGTTTGTGCAAATCAGGGGCCTCTAAACTGATGATCCTGATAATTTGTCAGTGTCTTATCATCTATGTTACCTTTTGTTCTCCATAATGCCGCTCAGCTGGTTACATCTCCTCTGCTGACAGTTTGTTCCAGTGCTCCTGTTTTGTGCCATACCTCTGTGTCTTTATTTGTCCACCGCTCCCACTCATTGTCCACTAACATTTCACTCATGACAGTGTGCCGGCGCTGGCCAGGAATGTATTTCGACATGGATTACCCCTGGGCCAAGTTTGATTGTAAGAGCTCTGCCCGTTTCTTCAGTTTGGCATGTCACTCCCCTTCCCATGAAAACCAGTTTGGTTCCTTTTAAGTTTTGCATCACCATCCTCCGCATGTGCTTGTTCAAAATACTCTTCACGTTATTGATGTTACACTTAAAAATGTTTATTATTGATATGAATATGATGCAATTCACGTAAACTTTAGCATATTTGTATGTTTTGCTTTTATTATTTGAAATAAGATACCTGTTGACCTACAGCACATATGTTTACCTTAGATAAATGTGGATAAATAATCTCTTATATTACAGGCAGAAAGCTCTATTCGATGGCTTTATACTGTGTTTATACATATTTTTTCAGTCTGCA
This sequence comes from Amia ocellicauda, assembly GCF_036373705.1. Lineage (NCBI taxonomy): Eukaryota > Metazoa > Chordata > Actinopteri > Amiiformes > Amiidae > Amia > Amia ocellicauda. Next base: position 12,960,444 of record NC_089850.1, read on the forward strand.
CTTGCTGTAAAAGCTGTATTTTGTTAGTCATGTCTAGCTGTCGTAAGTAATTTGAATCCTTAATGATTACAATAGGAAGAGGCTTAAAGGTTCAGTGCAAAAACAAGAAACCATAAATAAAAAGAAACACAATTCATTATTAGCCCCACCTGCTTAAGTCAACACCATATTTTTAGCCTTTTCCATTTTCCAACGGTCTTTTATATGGTTCACTTTCTGTTTAAAAATACTTTCTGTATTGTAATCTTGGACTCTTTCATCACATTTATTTGATTTATCATTTCAGTATGTAGCAGTTTTTTTTTTATCTTTTGTTGTATTTTTCCAAACATCTGAATAATCAAAACCACATTATAAAATGCCACATTATTTTATTGGTGACATGGCTTCACTGTATCAGTGCGGTCTTCCAGGGATTTTAGCTCACTGGACGAGGACTCTTGAATCACATACATGCATAAGATAAGTGTCTTTCAGTTATTTTCTATATATATATATATATATATATATATATATATATATATATTTTTTTTTTTTCCCCCCAAACTATTGGCTAAATATTTATTCTTTGTCAGGCTTCAGACAGTAAATATATATACAACGATCAGCCATAACATTATGCCCATTGACAGGTGAAATGAATAACACTGATAATCTCGTTATCATGGCGCCTGTCAGTGGGTGGGATATATTAGGCACCAAGTGAACATTTTGTCCTCAAAGTTGATGTGTTAGAAGCAGGAAAAATGGGCCAAATTGTGATGACTAGACGACTGGGTCAGAGCATCTCCAAAACTGCAGCTCTTGTGGGGTGTTCCCAGTCTGCAGTGGTCAGTACCTATCAAAAGTGGTCCAAGGACGGAAAAGCGGTGAACCGGCGACAGGCTCATGGGCGGCCAAGGCTCATTGATGCACGTGGGGAGCGAAGGCTGGCCCGTGTGGTCCAATCCAACAGACGAGCTACTGTTGCTCAAATTTCTGAAAAAGTTCACGCTGGTTCTAATAGAAAGGTGTCAGGACACACAGTGCATCGCAGTTTGTTGCGTATGGGGCTGCGTAGCCGCTGACCAGTCAGGGTGCCCATGCTGACCCCTGTCCACTGCCAAAAGTGCCTACAATGGGCACATTAGCATCAGAACTGGACCACGGAGCAATGGAAGAAGGTGGCCTGGTCTGATGAATCACGAGTTCAAGGTGTTGACTTGGCCTCCAAATTTCCCAGATCTCAATCCAATCGAGCATCTGTGGGATGTGCTGGACAAACAAGTCCGATCCATGGAGGCCCCACCTCGCAACTTACAGGACTTAAAGGATCTGCTGATAACGTCTTGGTGCCAGATACCACAGCACACCTTCAGAGGTCTAGTGGAGTCCATGCCACACAAAAGGGGGACCTACACAATATTAGGCAGGTGGTCATAATGTTATGGCTGATCGGTGTATGTTGATTTGGTTTTACAGTCGTTATTATAATTATTTACCTTTATTTTTTAACAACTCTGACTCCACACTGACTGTAAGTGCAGTGGTGCCGCACACTGAGCGCCGGTGAAACACACCCACTGAGAAACACAGGCTCATATACCAATAAACATGAGTTTTACTAAAACCCTCATAACAATAGAAAGTGTTTTTGAAGGCTGTGCTGCATTTGAGTATCCAGGGTTTTGATTATTGTTTGTTTTCGTCATGACTGAAGATTACCATATACTATGGCATAGAGGCGCATTTTTACTGAAAGTTAATTAAATCGCTTTTCAAAATTCACAATAGCAATTAAAATAAAGAAAAACAGTAAATGTTCACTGAAGATGTTGACTTGGATATCAGCAAGCAAAAACTGTCTCCAAATGACAAGCAAGTTCAGATCACAGAGAACAATCTAAAGAAAATTAGTGAAAAACGCATCTCAGACAATTTTGGATAAAACTGAAACTATACAGGTATTTATAAAACTATTTCAAATCCTACATCGTGTTTTGGCTGTTTTTTTTTCTCAATACATTTAACATATGTATTCAGTAAGTTACACTTTCAAGGGCATTTTTAAATACATTTCTTTCAAACAAATGCAGCTGTGCTGGGCTGCCTGCACTGTAATAACCTGCCCCTGTTGGATTGGCACTATTGAGCACTGAGAAATATAAGCCAGACCAGCACTTAACACTATCATATTATTTGCTCTAATGTATTGAACATGCGAATTTTTTCATTTCTGTGTGAAATTGCTCATATGCCTTGGGCTTTGTTCTAATGTATAGAACATGCATATTTTTATATTTTTCCTTTATTCTCCCTTATTCTAACTTATAATTTATTTCTAAAATGCTTGATTTGTGGTTGTTATTTATGATGAAAATTTATGTTAAGTTTATTATGTAAAATGTAAAAATGTAAAAACTCCTGCCAAAATGTCTGTTACGCATGCTAACAAAAAAGTAGATGTATCGGAAATTTAGCTTCCCAAATATCGGTATTGGTATCAAACCCAAAAAACCTGTATCGGTCGGACTCCAGTACTTTTGAGATGCTTTTGAGCCAGATGAACACACAACAGTGGGAGGACATATTTACACAGTATGGATACATTTTAACATTTTGTATTAAGAAATAGGTGGGGGGGTTGTATAAATAATGCTATGATCTCTACAATATCAGTATACATATATACAATATATAAATGCAGGTGTACACCTGCATTTTCTTTGCTAAATCGATTTTCAGTGATACTTTTTCAAGGGTTACCATTTTGCGTGGATAAAATGTTTAGGCATGTGACACATGACACCTTACAGATTTCATCCTCTGACTGATCTGAGTGGCGAAGTGTGGATAAAAGCCAGAGCGATATGGAACAACGATAGGTTTCAAATTTTAAAGATATGTCATTTTGAGTTTGTTTTATCCAGGTCATGGCTAGATTACAAGACCTGTTGATGCGTCTCTTGTAAGAATTCCAACCTAAACCGCTTCTCTCCCGGTCGCATTGCAGAGAAGGCAAACACAGCCATTAAACTCCATACAAAATAAAGGCTGGAATCTGTTCCCTTCTAAAGTATCACTTGTTATCAAATGTGCCACTCAGTTGACTGGTTCAGAGGATGAATTCACGTTTTCATTGTTTTTTATTACTGTGGTAACTAAATATGAATAACCAAGGTCCCTTTCAAGTTTTCTCCATTGCCAAATAGTCCAGATTTTAGCCGTTTCTACCTGTTTGATTTGTGTCATAGTTTCTAGTATTCACCTCCTTGTCGACAAAGGCATCCAGGCAGTCTGAGCCCACCTAGGTGTTAGAGTAGTACGTCTCCCAGAAGTCCCAAACTGGGTGGCACACTTTCTCTTGAGAGGTGACCCCAGATTAACAAGTGCAACCCTGGCCACCCTCCCCCATAATGATGTCTTCCTTCTATATATAAATCAGCCAAATTGAGTCGGGAGGTTTTTCATACCCCCCCACCCCCCATCAGCTGGGGAGAGGAGATGCCACATGCTGTGCCCAGTCAGGCACCAGGCTATTGTGTGGAAGTAGAGGCTGGAGCTGAGTGCTATTTCAGTTAACTGTGGCTCTCAGGACCGGGCTCCTGCAAACCGAACAGATTGTGGATATGGCTTGTATCACTTAAGAACGAGCGGGTCAACCCCTCTGCAATGGTCATGTGTCTGTGGACAGTGTGGGTACTGTTCCCGGAGTCCTCTCTCCCTGACATGTGGCCCTTTCTGTAGGTAGGATGTGTAATATTCACGTGATAGAGCCTCAAAACATTTGTATGCTGCACCGTGCTCAGAGTAGCTCTTGCACATCCGCCTTATGTCAACACGTATGAACTTGTCCCTGCTTCCTGACACTGACCCACTCGAGGACTAGACCGTCGGGTTGTTTTCACAGCTGCTGTAGCTTGAAATCGATGAGCAGCCCATCCCTGGTTCAGCACGGGGGGGAGGGGGTATTACTAGAGGTGTTGATACAAAATCGATCAGGTAAAATTGCCTAAATTAGTCTTTAACCTACTTGCTAATAAGAACCAATTTTGCCCTTTGCGACATGATATGCTCATTATTCAGCCGAAATGGTGTGGAGAAAAAGTAAATTCACAAGTGTTTGTCTTCATGTACATGTGGTTTTTTGTGTGTTTTTTTAAATATATTTGTGACTTTTTTGATATATTTCCTGTTTGTTTTTCTTCCGATTTTGATTTGTGTTTCTTGTATAAATGCTGGGTTGTGCACCACCGTTTTTTTATTTTTTTATTTTGTGTACTGTTAATCACCTGTACACACAGCGGAAAGTATTTATTATACAGCATATGGGCTCTGTGATGACTGTGTTTTACATGATCGTTTATTTTGTTTCCTTTCTTTTAGATTAAAATATGTAAATGGTCTGATAACAGTAATTGATGCAGGTAAGACCAATCCTGAAGCTCAGCTGCCTCTGACAGCCCCCTTTGCTGGTTTATTCATCTCCTTTTTACTAACAAGCTTTATTTATTGTGGCTTTTATGAAGGTGATATAGTGTGGGTCTGTATGTAGCTGGGCTGCTAATTAAAAATGAAGTGCTGAGGAACAAGTGTTGTTGGGAACTAACACAATACTAAGTAGCAGCATGAACAATCCTGATGTACTAATAGTATTTCATTGCCACTGCATGTCTTAGCTTTAACTAAAAAGCAAATACTTCCCTCCCCCCTTTTTTTCCATGGGTGCCTGTTAGCCTTGGGCAGAATCTGACACTAACACCTGCCATACTGGAAAATGTCTTTGTCATTTAAAGCTTTGTTTGAATTGCTGTGGGCGAGCCAATGGGAATGGAGTCCATTTACTTTTCTTTTTTTTTTGCCTAAGCACCACGCACAACAATCTTGAAATGGCACAGATAAAAAGTGGCACGTGCTGTGCAGCGCTTTTCAGTCAGCTTGGCTTAATAAGTATGTTTTAGGGAGGGGGGCAGAGGGGCGAGGGGAGGGATCGCTCAGCCGAGAGGCTCTCAGTGGAACAGCTGGGGGAGGAAGAGAAGACAAAAGGAGGCAAAGCTGAGTGGCACAAACCTGGAGGAGCGTGGAGCAGGCCGTCCACACGCCAGGTGTGACCTTTGCGAGCCCGTTGGTTCTGCTTGTTTGTCTGGGCAATTTAAAACACAGTTGACAGGAGCAAAGGGGCTGTGACAGCACAGAGGGATGGGAGGAAGTGCTGCAGAGAGAGAGAGAGCAAGAGAGATGGAGATGAGGGATCAAAAACTTATTTTCACATCTAAACATCATCATAAGTATAGTGGGGTTTTATTGGTTTGTAAAAAATATATATATATATTTTAGTAATACAAAATATTTTTGTTTTTGTTTTGTTTTTTGCTCTTATTTTTAATAACCCACACAAACATATGCATCTGTTTTCAATTATTATAATTTATATAAAATACAAACATTTTTCTCCACAGAGATTTGTAAATAATGTAAAGTGCACATTTTATTCCAAGATATTACTTTCTAATGATTCCCTTGTCAGAGTTTCCTCTGAATAAGGCTAGAATAAATAGATGCTCATATATATGTACAGACGGGACCATTTCTAGAGGCCTTCCACTCAGAATTGACCTTGATTCCCGAGCCATATGGCATCAACTGAGCTGAACTGTGCCGGACCTGCGCTGCGCTGAATTGGTAATGAATACAGACACTCTCACTTCTGTTAGTATTCACTAACACATTATTTACACTTGATTACAGGGGAGTGGCACCCCGTCTCATTTGCTGGGGATGGAGGGGAGAAACAAAGCACAGGAAATCAGAAAGCTGGACTCAATTAGAAAGAATAATGCTGACATTTATGAAGTGAATTAAGAAAAAATAGGTGACTTTTTTTTTTTTTTTGTGGTGGCAAGCTGCATATATAGCATTTTTGTTAACTTATAAAAACTGCACTGGCCAAACCACAGACCAGGCGATCATGTCAGCCCTGTTTAGAGACCTACCGTTCAGATATATATGTGCACACACTTTTGACAAACTAGGTTTTTTGTGTGCCTTTTGTTCTGCACTGTGCATTTTTGTTCGAGAGTGTTATCTGAATAGCTTCCTCTCTCTCTCTCTCTCTTCGCACCGCTCCCATAATGAGCGGAAGGTTAAAACCATAAGGGTTCGTGCCAGGCAGCTTCCAAGAGGAATTATAATATTTGTATGAAAGCTTTTATCTGTTGTGGTTATCACTTGCCCACTGTGCAGCTTCCGTCGTCCTATCAATCACTCTGGGATCAGGGGAGCTTTAGGGTTGATAGCGCGGCTGGTGGTTCGCCAGGAGGAAACTTTTGACTGAAGGAATGCACAAAGCGTACGGGCTGCTGGAATGCTGTGGGTTTCTCCGAGGTGCCGAGGTGTGGCTTCTCCCTGCACACGCTTGCTGCTTTGGGCTGCAGATCTTTTCATAGGATGCATACAGGCCTTGATTGCTGTCATTGAGGACCTTTTTCATTTTTTTTTTCATTTTTTGTGGGGGGGGTATGTGTATGTGTGTGAGTCAGTAATGCTTGCCCAGTGGGCTGAGTGTATGTTACTTTGACCATCTGCTCCTCTTTTTAGCTACAGGAACTTGAGACGCTTAAAAAAAAAAAATAAACGGCAAACAGATGCCAGCTTGACAAAGCAGAAAACTTTTTAAACTGAAAAGAACATTAACAGTCGGAGTCAGGCATGTTCGAGGCATATAGAGCTAACATGACAATAATGGGGTGTCATTTTATTTTCTGCTTATTACAGGTTTATTCCTTGCTTTCCTTGACAAAAATATATTCTTAGATGAACACTGAATCCTTTTCAGTTCCTAAAATATCTATAACTGTATTGTATTTTAAGAACTTATAACTAATTAAAAACAATGTTGACATTTTGTTTCCAATAACATATTTGGATATTGGAAAACAAAACATAGGATTTGAAAGATCTTTTTTTATTTAGCGCTAAATTAACTTTAACATTTTAGTCTTCCGTGGGGCATGTTGCGTTAACCTTTTTCCTTTCAGTTTTTCTGCTTTTACTCTACAGTGTCTATTGTTGGAGAAACCTTTACTTGCTAATCTTGCTTTTAATTACATGTGTGCCAAAAAACGTCACTGTCATACTTACAACATACAGTCCAAGAGGATCAAACAATGAAAGTCAAACATGCAGACCAGAAACGGCCTTCATGTGTCCATTCCAAAAAGTTGTTTTTAATTGTTACATATATTTTCAAAATGGTATTTAAATATGCCTATTTGCAGAAATTATTTACTTGTATACCTTTACCTTTAGTTTTCCACCTAACGATCACTGTCCCACTTATCCGTAGCTCTCACTGGGAGACAGGACAGTTTTGTTTTTTCACTGGCGAGAACGTGGGCTGCCATTAAACAAGGCTAAAATACAGGACCAGTGTGGGTGTGGTGTGCATGTGCTCAGGAGCAGCCCGGCACATTTTTCCGCCCGCGTTGCCTTGCTGCCGTCAGAGCCGTGTGCGAGTCAGTGCTTTTCTTTTCTTTTTCCTTTCCTTTATTTTGACAGTGGGGTTCTCCCTGTTTTTAGGTTCCCTCAGCGGCAGCACAAGCGCTGAGCTCACCGTTGCCGTAGGAACTGACTCCAGCGATCAGGTCTCCCCCACAATGCCGCGTGCCACAAAGAGCAGGGTCTCCGGCAAGCTGCGGCGCTCGGCCAGTGCCATCAGCAAATCCTCCAACTGAACTCTCATTTCACTCATTGACTACGTTGTGTTTTTGTTTTGTTTTTTCCTCTACTCACTAGTGCTGTTTTTTAAAAGTTCAGCCCCCGCCGTTAAACACTTTGTTGGATTTGTATGTTTGTTTGTGTGTGCGTGTGTGTGTGTGTGTATGCAAGTTGTTATTTTAACTTATGGCCAGGCAAACTGGTGACGTTACATTTCCAAATAATAATTATGATGCATTTCCTTGCTGTTTCTTGATCGTCTTGTTTGATACTTTTCTTTGTTTTATGATTGTGTCTCACTGTGAGTTTTTTTGTACTTGTGCCCGATGTTGCGCATATTTGAATTATGAGGTAAAAGGTTTTGGAATCAGGTCATTTTGCTATCATACCATAACACTTGAGAAGAATGTTCACGTTTTCAGATTAGCCTTGAAACTTGTTTCATCATTTAATATATTACATTTATGAGTGAGATTAATTAAGTAATCAGAATAATATTATTGAAATACTTAAAATGTGCTTTAAAGTTTAGCTTTAAATTCTTACTAAACAGCTTTGTTTTGTTAAACGTTTAATATAATGTTAATAGAAAAAAATGATTTTCAAACAGCAGCTTTGTAATATGACAGCAGGTTCATCTGCACCCTGGTGTTGTATCTTGCCGGATGCACTTCTGTCATTTTCTAGCTAGTGATGGATGACGCAAAATTCAGAATATAGTTGAATGGGTTCACCATTATTGTTTCATCTTGTACTCTGGCACCGTGTGCAAGTTTTCACCAAATCTTGCGCTGTCTGTTGGAATATTTGGCAGGCAGCAAAGTCATCTATGACCCCCTGTACTGAGAACTAGCCAGTACACATTCCTCCTCTATATTGCCTAGTTGGACAGAGAGGAATCTTAAAAGAAGTGGAATCTTTGCAATAGGAAGAACTTGTAAGTTTTTTCCCCCTCTTTGTACATGTTTCTGCCTTTTTATAGGACTATTTTGTTTTGCAATTCAACAATAAACAGGCAGCTTTTGATACTCTTTCACATAGTTGTAAAGGCTCCAAGCTCATCTTACAAGATTATTTGTACATAAGAGGCATTCATGTTCTGTATCCTGTCATACTAGTAATCGTGCATGTGTTTAACTATAGCTGACTGAAAGGACGCTTCTCTCGGTCTTACGATGACACCTACATTACTGTGCATGACTTTCCACCGAATTTCTAGCATAATGTAGGAATTTATTGAAATCCTTGAAGGCAGAATGGACTTAATTACAGTGTCATTCCAAACTTAATTACATTTAGTTAGATTTCTGCATATTTATATGTTTGTTTGTTTGTTTGTTTGTTTCTATTTGTTTGCTGGGATTTGATTTTGTTTCTGCCCCTTTTTTCACTGGAATGAAAATAATTTGTTATGTGTAATTCTGTGTGCTGTTGTTACTCTATGTAAGATACTTTAACCATTGTGCAACCAGTTAAGAATCATTTTATGCAGAGATTTTTTTTAATATCAGCACCTACAAACTCCCTGATTTTAACATTCCTCCGTGTTTCCTTTGCACTCACCTCCTGTGATAACATCAAATTGAATGTTTCTTCTGTTGTTTGATGTAAAATGCTTTATTTTTATTATTATATGTACATAAGGAGTAATATTTGATAAAGATTTTGCAGTTATATTAAATTAACTTTTTTTTTTTTCTCCTGTCATTTTGCTGTTAACTTCTGTGAATTAGCTGATTAGATTAAACCTGCAACCCGAGCCTCAGGTTGTTCTTATCTGAACATGCACTCTGTATCTGGAACAGAGACTGGAAAGTATAGCTCACTGTGCTGATGTAATACCTGCCTTCGAGAGTGTCCTGTCGAGTCCTGGATATACAGTAAACTCTCAAATTGAGTTACACAACACTTATTTTTTCTTTCCAGGGATTTCACTACATTGTAAGTGTTCGTGATGTGTTTTCAGATGAAAATGTATCTAAATTGTGATCAAATGAAATCAGTGTATTGTTAGTCAGATCATAGTGATTAGTGGTAGGCCAACATAAGCCATTTACTCTAGATATCACCCCGTCTTATCACACGACTAAAGAGGACAGTTCTAAGTGCCAATACTCTCTAATTAGTATGAGATGGATTACCTCACTTTTAATTACATTAATGAAATAGGTTCAGTTTTTGACAACATATGAGTTCCTTTCAGATTGCAGCTTTCTATGACCGCTTCCGTTGAGGATACTTTGGTTAAAAAATGAAAAGACAAGTTCGCAACTTACAGCAGTGAGTATAAATACACAAACACACATGCATGCATATTTGTGCAGCCCTAACATCCATTTCATAGTTACAAAATCACAACGCAAAGAGAGAGGGTGGCACATCGGCTGCTCCGCCTCTCGTTTTAAAACTAAGGTGCTTAACGTAGTTGTTACGTTTGATGTTGCTGTTTCGTTGAGCTGAAGTGATAGTGAAATATCAAGGTAGCTGCAGAGACGACAGCGGTGTTTTGTCAACGTTCAGGGCGGACACACAGAATACCACGACTGAATCAGCTCGCTCTCCAGACAATTTGAATCAGGTTGTGTTGTTTCCACAGGGTCCCCTGATAATTGCGTTGCCATTAAAGCCAGGTATTACAATCAGTGTGTGCGCTCTACTCAAGGTGCAACTCTGTCCTGTTGCACTACTTATGCCTTACCTATACATCATATTCAAGCACTGAGAAATAACATAGGAGGCGTGATCTGAGAGTTGCACTCAAATATATTTATATATACATATATAAATACACACACACATACACATATATATGTTTATGTATAAGAATGTATGCAAATAGAGTTTTATCTTATATGGATCGTTAGTGTGGAATAAAAGCTAGTTTCGATTCTACATTTTTGATAGGAAACAACTTTTTTGTTTTATCCAAGGGTTCCTGGTCAGATGCATATACCTGTAATATAATCTTTGTAAAAGAGGGGGGTTGGGCTTGAAATTCCCATGTTTAATTGTTAACATATCAAATATAAAGTCCTGATTATCTTTATCAGAAATGTGGATTCAAACATTTCATTAAATTGATTTGAAATGCACTGTGTCTTCTGTTTATAATAATGTTCATAGTAAGTGGTTGTGTGAGAGTTGCTCTGTGATATTCCTGTGGAGACTTTTTTAGAGATATTACTCTCCTGAAGCCAGACCGAGAGATGACTTCACAGAAAGGCCGCTTTCAGTGTTGTTCGCTGGAAATATGAATCACATCAGTGTCTGGGTTCGAGGCAATGACCAGAAATCCAACAGAGGGTAATCTGAACACTGTCATCTGTGACTAACTCCCTGATGTCCCCCATGCTGGGACATATTAGATTCCAATTTTAAGATGTCATTTTTTGTTTTTTCATTTTTCAGCTTTTCATTTTGAGAACCATCTTAAAACTGTAAGACTAATCACGATTCAGAGCTATGAGTCTTGGAATGCCGTTTTTTGTTTGCTCGTTTGCCTTGAGTTTTTTCAGTTTTCCAATCAATTTCATCTCGATTCAGTTTTATTTATTAGATATTCTAATATGATTTAAATAAAGCCAGTGTTTTTAGTAGCTCTCCCTGCTTAATTTTTAGTTGTTGCTGCTGTCTTCCATTGGTTGTCTGAAACAGGACAGCACTGTTACTTCATGTATCCTGGTGCCACTTTTTTAATCAGACAATAAGGCTGTGACTTCACCAGGCAATCTGTTCTTATCATGACAACAGCCCAACACCTGTGTTTAAAATTAACATTGCAATTAATCGGGAGAATCAGCCAAACAATGTTCATTTCAGTATGGACTCTAGCTGGACACTCATAGAGCATTGTAATAGCCTTGAAAAAGCATCAATCTACTACAACTAGTTTTACATCATCTTTTTTATAGTATATCATCCCCCACCAAATTTGTGTTAATTATATATAACATTCTACTACAGTGTAACTTAATAATTCCATGTATTTTTGTACATAATACTGATTTCTGTGAGGTTTAAAGATGAATGTAATTGTGCGACACAGATTGCAATGCTAGTTCCAGGATGCCTCTAAGTTAAGTGTTATGTATCCTTACAAACTACAGTTCAGGTGAGGTCAAGAGACGGATACCAGGAGTTGATCTGAGCGCAATGTTCCTAATTTTTGTAATATCACGCCCTGCTGTGACGGGGAATCAGTCGGAGGGAATGAGATCGCACTGTAGAACATCTTGGGTGATGACCACGGCTGGCAGTAACCTGGCATACAGTATACCAACAAGATGGACACAAGTGTATGTGGTGTGTGAACTTACGTGTGTGAATTAGCATCACCAGCAGACTGATCCAAAGACCATGGTCATTTTTTCAAGCGGCTGGGGATTGTGGCTGATGTTGAGGGCCACCTCACCCATGAGAACCCAGTGAAGCAGTGTTATATAACGAGGTGAAACCACCGAGCAACCGCTACACCTGCTCTGGGAATAGGGAGTGACCGTCTGAGCTGGATTCATTGAGATGTCCTTCACTGAGACAGTCTGCCCACTGAGCTGCTGCTCTGGTGTACAGGGATGACATGTCCCCACCCATCATTCAACCTGTGGCCCAGATGATGCTTTAATGCGCAATCATTAATGCCCTTGCCTAAAAGCTTCATTTTAACCTATCAATATCGATGTTTCGCATCAGAGGTTATCATCACTTGCTCTTCCTGAAAGTACCAAATATCGATCTTCTGCTAACCTTCACATAATTCATTTAAATATGTTTTTCAGTGGGATTTTGTTGCACTTCTAGTATTGTGTATATCCAGGAATGTTTGTAAAAGTGATCTTCGATAAAGGCATCTTCCTGCTTGACCTCATTACAATATGTTTAATCTTGAATGCCATTACAGGAGTTGAAATGGAAATATTTAGCTTAATTATGTAAATACATCTGTAGGGATCATAGGTTTCATAAAGGGATACAAATAAACTGGGAATCTGGGATATATGGGAGTCTTAATGGACATTTTTCTCCATGTAGTGCCAGGAATTTATTTGACCTTAAAAAAAGTAATTGATTAAGTCTGATGCTAAGCTTTAACAAGGTAGGAATTTAAAGCAAGGGGACAAAATAGCAGTAAGTGAATAAGCAGATTGATTCAGAGCATTATGGGTTTGTAGTGTTGGCATGTAGATTTCTGTGTGTATATTGAAATAATCAAAATACAATATGTTTTATTATTGTTATTATAGTCAGACTATATTTTTAAATCTATTGTTTGAATATATAATTGTTTAGGCAGCGCTATTTTTGTATTCATAAACAAATTCAAACACTTGAAAAAACAAAAAACTTCATGATCCTCATCACACTGTCAGATATGAACCCGCTTGCTGACTCCCCCGGTACAACAGGTGAATCGGCCGTGCACTCCTAAAGTTTTTTTCATTTTCATTTTCTCAATTTAAAGGCTGCAGGCGCTTAAGTTACTCTCTGTATTATTCCCAACCATCAATCTCCTACTTGAGGCAAACCAAAAATAAATGTACACTCACCTGAGCAAAAACTGTGACTGAAAGATTGGATCTAGAGTCTAGATTCCTAATCCTTTCATATGTGCCGACACCTGGGATGATACTCTTTTCTGTTTCGTTTTTCTCAAACCCCTCCAGTGGAATTCATTGTATTCTGTTCTTACTGTTTGAGTATATTCTACCACAGATCCCACTCAATATCTGTAGCACTTCGATTTGTTTACCAAACATGTGACTTTTATATATATATATATATATATAAGTGTATTTATTGAGGAGATCATTATTTTTGTTTCCTGAATATATACTTAATGAAAGTAAATAGTTTCATATGTGCAACGAAGTCTAAAAACTGTTAAATATAATGTGTATAAATTATGCTTCAACTCTTGCATGTTTGTGTATCATTAAACTATCTATGGGACGGATGCATTGATAGAAACTAAATAATATTATTAATTATTATTATTATTATTATTATTATTATTATTATTATTATTATTATTATACACATTAGTCCCCGTCTGGTATCTGCTATGTCATTATTTTGATTTAACTGCTGGCATGTGTAACTGAAACTTCTTTCAAAATCCCACCTACCACAGTCCTGTCTCTGAACTGTGTCAGAATGAAGTGTTTTAATTGGTTGTCAGCTCATTTTAATTATGCCTGGTTTAAATGTTTAATAAAGTCAATTTCAAATTACACAGAGAATTTGTGTCACATGAAAAAGATGCTTTTCCTTTTTGTATACAAACACTACCTAACACATAATAACGTAACGCGTATGGAATATGCATCACAATGTTATAATTATGTAATAAGCATTATAAGAAGAAATAACTTTGCCAATTAAATGCCATCGGATCTGAGGTTGAAAACGCACATTTTCGTTAATGCTGATTAGTTTAAGATCAGTCTTAAACAAAACTCTTAACGATTTGTTTGTGTCTAGAAAGTAGTCTAAGCGATAGCCTAAGTGCAAGACAAAATAAACGAGTAGTAGTTGAAATCCTAATTTAGTTGTTTTTAAACATTCATATTAATATCTGCAACACATGAGCCGTTATGTCAAGTATACTTGTCCCCCTATAGATGAAAGAGAAACGGATAACAGAGAGCAGACTGCCGAGTAGCTATTTTCTCCAAAGATTAAATTATGTCCGAGTCTGTGTCCTTTTGAAAATACTTTATTTGAAATAGATAGCAAACACAGTTGGAAACATACGATTGAAGCGCTATATAAAAGCTAACATTTAAGAAAATAACCTGTATATAGAAAAAAGATTGCATCTAAATAAGAGCTATACGTTTTACAAGAGCTGTGTAGATTGTAGTCAACTTGTAAACCATCCACAACATTTAGAAAAACTCAGCACATCGATTTGACAAGAGGAAATATTTGGCTAAAACGTAAAAATGGCAGAATAGTTCACGGTATAAATCACATAAAACATTTCACATAAAACCCTTTTGATTTGAATAAATAAATAAATAAATAAATAAATACAAATAATCATGGAGAAACACACATATTGCAAATAATAATAATGATAATAACAACAAGAACAATAATAATAATGATAATGTGCCAACCTCCTTCGGGATAAAAACAATCAATGATGACATTTCACTTTTAAGGCAGTTATACAGCAAGATTATTGATGTGTAAAAACTCTAATTCAAGGCATTTCTGGCTAGACTAAAGGAATGTGTAACCAATTTCGATTTTTGACAAAGCTACATATCAATGTCCAGCGATTCACAAGCTATAATAAAGCTAATAAAGTTAGAGAGACATTTACAGCCTGTGAATGAAAGGCATTTTGAAGATAAGGTACACTATAGAATCACCCCTTCTTAGGTCTAGAAGCTAATACATTATTGTGCAGCAGTCCTATAAAAATACTTAGAACAATCAAACTAATAGTTTTTATCTTTTTTTTTTTTTAGATAAACTAACTTAAGAGGAAATCTGAAAATATACTTCAAGTTATAGTTCCATATAAGATTTGAAACGCCCATTGATTGGTTTGAGAGACAGACCTTTCGGGTTCGTACGAGTTGTGTCCACGCTGTGAACCTGGCGCTCTGCTCCTGCGGGGCTGTCTCTACTGCGGGCCAAGGCACGACTCTGCTCGGCTTCAGCAGGCCGGGCGCACGGGCATCTGCAGGAGGATGACCTGCCTGTTTTCCGACGGGTGGCATTTGTTGATGTGCCTGGTAAGTCCCGGGGAGCTGTAGAAAGTGGCCGGGCAGTATTTGCAGGGAAACACCTGGGAGGAATGTAAGAGGCGGAGGTGGCGCTCCTGGTTGGCCCGGGTGGGGAAGCTCTCCCCGCACACCGGGCACAGGTGGCACTCCACCGGACTTAAATTCAAGGGGACCTGACTTTGGCTTTCGTCAGAGGAGGGCGCCTGGCTGGGCTTCTCCCCGTTTTCCACTGTAGGGTAGGATGGGTAGATGACCTTCTCTTCGCTGGGTTTGTTCTGCAGCGCTTGGTGTCCCACAAGGTGCTTCCTTAGGTACGCCTGGCGTTTAAACTTCTTCCCGCAGTGTGGGCAGTCATACAGCCCGTCCTCCGAGCCGGACTCCGACAGGCCCGGGCTGGGGGTGTCTCGGTCGCTGGGAGGTTCGGTCCGAGGGTCTTTCAGGTCTTCAGGCCCGGCCTTGTCGCCAGGCAGGACTTTGGCCAGGTCGGGTTTGGCGCTCTGGGCAGCCGACATTTGGGCGGCGCTTTGGGGTCTGGGTTTGTGCCACCGCCGGTGGGAGGCGAGGTTGGCCGGGCAGCTGAACACCTTGTCACACTCGGGGCATCTGTACTCGACCCGCACTATCCGGGAGCACTTGTGCTGCGCCAGGGCGAACGGGTCGGCGTACTCTTCCTTGCACAGCTGGCAGATGAACTCGCCCAGAGGCTTGCTGCCCCCGGACGACAGAGCCCTGGGCTTCACGTCGACGGGTCCTTCTTTGATTTTTAGACCCAGCACCGGAGACGTGGTGACTTCATCCTCGAAATTAAGTTTCCGGATCGCTTTGGGTTTCTTGGCCAGAGGTTTGCTCTTGCGCTCCGGGTCGGACGCCGGCCTTTTGGAGGTGTTTCTGGCGGCGGCGGCGGCGGGGATGGAGCTGCCGGTGCCGCTGCGGTTGCTGTTGCTGGTGCCGATTTTCAAGTCCACCGGGGCGAACAGAAGCTGGTCTAGCGTGGTGAGGACCGCGGGGGTCGGGAAGGACTCGGCCGAGATCGGGGACCCCAGGTTGAAACTTCTCTCGAAGCATTTCCTGTCGTGCTCCTTGCTGACGGGCCGGGTGGGGCTGTACAGCGCCTGGTACCCCGCCTCCGGGTGCCCGAACTGGACCGGCTTCGCCTCCCGCTCGGACACGGGCGCGTCTGCCACGGGGTTCGGGGAGGCGGCCACCCGGTCCGGGCTGGAGGAGACGGAGGCGGGCGGGGAGGAATCGCTGTGGCTGTGCGAGGCTTGGATGTGGTCCTGCTCATCTCCATCGCAGCGGACCCTGTAGGAGACGGACAGCGATTTCTTGTTTCTTTTCACTAGGAAACCTTTGGGCATCTTTGCGGTTAACAGCAACCAAAAAAGGCACTTGGAAATTGCTGCTGTAGAAGGGTTTAAATCAAATCCAGCTGGAGGGAATGACAGCAGCGCTGCAAACTTTGATTCCTGGCGTTTTCTATTCTGCTATTGATCTCTCTTCCCGAAATGCTTTCGTCTCCAAGGCATAGCAGTACTCTTTTTAAGGAGGGGTGATGCTATTGTTCTCGCCCCTTGTTGCCGCATCCCCGACCAATCAGCTGAACCGCAGATCCCTATGGATTTGCCAGTGGGAGGGCAGCAGGACTGGGTTTCGGGGGAGATGGAGGAGGCTGTGCAGATTGCTCAGCAGATGTACCTGTGCTTGATTATGTTACAGAGCGCCCGCCCCTCCCTGCCAGCACACGCCGGCCCTCCCCTCTCCGCGGTCTGCCGCCTCCCTCACTAGCGCACGCGTGCCTCGGCTTTGTGCGGCGCCTCTGGGGGGCCACTGATCTGCCAAAAGGAAATGTCCGTCACTACCGTGATCATCACAATTTCAAATTAAATGGTGGGGGGGGGGTGGGGGGGGGGGGGGGGGGGGTGGTATCCACCGCCTGGTATCGAAATAGCAACAAAGAAGTTTTGGACACTATCGAGAGAGCCTGCACGGAAAGGCAAGGCGGTGCACCTTGCAGATGCATCGTGAACAAAACGTGTTGACTTTGGTCATGAACAGCATTGATAGGATAATCTCTCTCTGTCTGCACATATGTATACACCTATGTGTGTGTGTGTGTGTGTGTGTGTGTCAGTGTGTGTGTGTCAGTGTGTGTGTCAGTGTGTGTGTGTGTGTGTGTCAGTGTGTCGCTAAAGGCTGGCACGCGTCTCATTCAGAGGTTTAACTCAGTGATGAATCAGGCATCACATGCATACATACATAATAACAAGCGGCTCCGGCACAATAGCCATGCCTGCGTGTGAAAGGGGGATTGACCTCTCCACGGCGCGGTGCGACTCACGGCAATCTGGCCGGCAGAGAGACGCGTGCTGTGTGTGATCGCT